>NC_134179.1:24675446-25002353 GCF_964188355.1 Buteo buteo
CTCCTCTCCTTATGTATCTTCTTTTCCCTTCCTTAATTTCCAGATTGAATGTTCCCTGGTGCTAACAGCTTTGGGGCTTGACTTTTTAAACTCTGCACAGGATGTTTTAAGCTCTCCCATCGAAGTGCACTAGATCCCTTAAGGGGTTCAGCCATGAGGACATCACCTTTCTATACACAGCAGGACAACGATCCATCTGTTGAGAGGGAATCTCAGTATTACAAAACTGTACACAAAACTTTGATTTCATATACACTCCACTGCTGATCTCCCACCTTTTGCTTTAAAAATCTTTTTTCTTTAATTTGGCCCACAGTTTGCTCATTTGTGTTTAAAAGCTCTTGGCAGCAAAAGAAACCAGAGCAGAAGTACAATAAACAAATACAAGAGCAGCAGAAGTGTCTTGGTACATTTTTTGGTCCTTATCTTGAAGAAGTTTTACAACATATTTTGAGGTCAGTAGAAGGGTACTTATTAATCAGATTGGACAGTGCTACTTAAGCAAAACAACTAATCTGATATTCATTTTTACTTTGACTCATAGTAATTAATATGGAAACTTTGAAATAGACTCCTCTTGCCCTGACTCACTCTTTAAATTGACTAAAAAAACAGGGCAAGGGCCTGCTGTACCACAAAGGGATATAAAAGTCAGATAAGCCAGTCCAGAGGCAGCAAAATTACCCCCTATAATTTTTCCCTTAGAGGACATGCCCAAAACGCTCCCCACCACAATTGTTTCTGTTAAACTGCTTGCAGAAGATGATGCAGAGGAAGCCTGTCTGACATCCTCTGGGCCAAATGTCTGTCTTGCAACTTGACACTATTTATTCACCAATCTACTAAAAGTCACATTGTGGGAAAGTGGCCCCAGAGTATGGGAAAAGAGACTGTGGCATAAGTGGGAGGGAAAGAGCTGTCTAGCAGCCTCGAGCCCAGTGGGAGAAGTGGTCTCAACTCAGTTCACCAGGGATAAAAAGGGAAATTACTTCAGCCACTTCGTTGCATCAGGATTGCATTAATGACCTCAGGTGGGAAACATCAGGCCACCGGGAGCCTAGATTTGTTGAGGGATGCAAGAGGAAGGCAGGAGGTGCATATGAGTTATACAGACTGAATGAAGGATTTATTGCAACAGCATCACTCTTTCAGTTCCCCTGCTCTCCCTCCACTCTTTTCTCCTCACTATTAGGTCACCTAGAAATGGAGGCAAAGCAAGACTTACAGTGCTCCAGCAGCCTGTACTGCAGCTGCCAGCAATGAGGTAGGAAGAAAAATGCAGTTATGTAACTTTATGAACATTTTGCTTACACAGGAAATTTAATCAGCAAAGACATCATGTACTTCAGGACTTCCTAAATAGCAGTATTATCTATAAAAGGAATGAATGCTATTACATTAATTCCCCTTCCGAAGGTAGAAGTACATTTCATCTCCTTTGCCTCCTTGGCATATCTATAAACCCTGTAGTATTTATGGGTAATGAGCTCCAGGGCTACTGGACAGTGAATATTTTATTTGGGTAGCTCTTAGCCTCGTAAGCTCTTCTGAGCACCACATGTTGTGTGACTCAAGAGGCGAGTTTTAAAACCTCCAGGTTCTTTCATACCAGTGACTTTCAAGTCAGCAGTTGTTCTGTAGTTGTGCTAACACAGCTCCTGCCTTGTTATCTGTGTCTCAGAAATTTCATTTGACATCTGCGATACACTAAAATCTCTCCTCTTTCAGTTACACAACTGAAAATCACATTACAGGTCTGAAATAACAGTGTTGTGCTCTAAACTGCAGCATCCACAAACATTGCCCAGGTCCCAAACTCCATTGGTGCAGAGGAAAGAGGAGGCAAAGCTGTGGCCATCTACTCCTTGGAAAGATACAGACCTAGTCAGGGCTCAAGTTCATGCTTCTTTCTCAATCTCTTATGCACCCAGAGGAGTCACCAGGAGAAAAAGAAAAAAAAAAAGGGGGGGGGGAGGCTGCAATAAGCCAACTTAATCCTGTATTAGATTCTTCTCTGAGTTTTTTACACAACCAGCTTACTGGAGAGTTCCTTAGGCAGTTCCATGGCTCTGCTATGCAGGAACTAAGGAGCTTCTTAGCATGTCTTACAGGGCTCTGCAAGTCCCAGGTGCTTCACTATGAAAATTAAGATATTATGAGAAAGATGGCTTATAGAATCTTTTTAATATTCCTTAAACTGACACTTCTTACTTCCTGCCTGGTCAGGGAAGGAGGAAACTCAAAAGAAATAATCTGATTATTAAATCCTTTGAATCTCCTTCTTTTTAACAGTTAGATTCTACTAACAGTACCTGTAATATTTGAATGTGAGTCTCTGCCTCGTACATACCCATATTATATACATAATATACATATATAGAGAGAGAGAGATATGTAGGGGTATGGAAGTCAAGTTCATTTCATGTACATGAAATTAGTTTCAGCTTTGTGAGAAAAAGCATATCCTGTCCTTTCATTCCTGTTCCTGAGGATCCCTCATTGGCTTTAGGCTCCCACTGCCCTAATTTTCAGGATGTTTGTTTCAGAGTTAATCCTGCCTGCCTATTGTGTAGTTTCTTTTCACCCAGCCCACTGTTTTGTGAAGGATATTTATGCAAAGACAGATGAGACTTGTTTAGCCCCTCGTGTTATTAATTGATGGGTTACAAATCGCCACCGATTACAGCTACTGCTGTGACTGGCACCCCAGTTGGCATTTATTTCCAGGGGCTCCAGAGCTGGGCATGAGAGAGTATGCCACTTCAGTTAGAAAGCAGACTCTGCAGGGGGACTGTAACACTCTTCCACCTGTCCAATCCAGAAAGGACAAATAAAAGACTCTCTGATGCTGGTGGGTGACAGCCGAAAAGAAGAATACAATGAGGTCACTGGGGACTAGGAGTTCAGCCAGCAACCAAACGGAGAAGCAGATGAACTCATGGGCAAAAGCCATTCTGTCTTCATGTAAAAGTCTGTGTAATTAAAAACAAACAAAAAGCAACAGGAAGGACTGTGAAGACATTTGGGCAGAATCATTCAACAGAACTGCGTTCGATGGAGTCAGCAAGTCTTTAATAACAACATTGGCATTCTTCAGGCTGTACATCAAATGAATGGCAGAGTTCAATGTAGCCTTTTCTAGATGTTTTCAGTACTTTTATCCACTTGAGCAATGAGCTATTACTCATTCATATGTTAATCATGTCAACAATTCAATATGGATCTTATTACACTTGCTGGGGAATTTCCCAATGAAACAGATTTTTATTGGAAACTATTGACTGGTCAAAACCAAGAAGTTTTGGCCAAATTGTACTGAAAGACAGGAGTTTGTCCGGAATTTGTCCTGCCACTTTTCCTTTGGGGCATCTAAAGGTATCAACGATTCAAGCATCTCAGCTTCTGGGGCATTTTACCATAACCAGCACTAACTCACCCACCAGGTCTCAAGCTTTCAGGCCCCTTGCCATTGATTTTGGAGCCTAAGGGAGAGCCTCAGCTACCAGTTCTCTATAATTTTTTCCCTTCTCTGTCCATTTTCCTCATACAGTCCTATACAAAGGTAGCCCAGATGATCAGCTCAACTTATTTTACATTACATTTCACTTTTTCAGGTCTGCATTTTAGTTTTAAGAACAACTTGTGTTGCTAAAAATAGCAGAGACATTACAAAACGTATAAAGAAGAAGCTTTCTACTTCAGAGCAAGTTACCTCCCAAGACAGCACAGGACAAAAAATGAGCAAGCTTCTCATTTTGCCTTACGCCAGTGTAATCTTTGTTGCAAATATCTGAGGAGACAATTTCTGCTTCTCTAGATGAAAATTAAAATGCAATGGGCAATATGCTGGGCAAAATAAAACCGCACAGTCATGTTATGCACTCTTAAGGCAAACGAGATCTGTTTGTTAGACATGCTGTTGAAAGGACCGGAATGAGAATTAGAAGTGTTTGAAGACATCCCCTCAGGGTTAAAAAGAACAAGTTAAATTGAATTTGACTTGTGCCATGAAAAGTACACTACCTAGTGCCCTACCAGCAGAGAGCCAGTAAATGAAAGCTGTACTATGCTTGGGCACCACAAATGAAACAGAGCAAATGTACGGCACATAAATGACATCCATGTAATTGATCATTAATATGAAAAGAAAGGAGTAATGTTCATCATTCATCTACTTCAATGTATGCCATTAAAATAAATCAACACTTTCATGAGCTTGACATCTTTGGAGCAGAAAACATTGTGGTTTTAAACAGAGAAATCCCACAGATTCCAATCCCACACATGCTAATAAGTGACAGAGGACAAATACAAGTCTTTGAGGCCCTGAGAATTAGAAAAAATAAATGTCACAAAGGGAAAAACAGGGAGGGCTTCAGCATTCTTAATTGCTTTTAGATTACACCAGGGAAAAAGAGAAATCCAGATTTTGAACTTAATCAAAAGTTGGCAAATTTACCCAACTACACACTTTGCACTGTTATTATTATTGTTGTTGTTGTTGTTATTATTACTACTACTTTAACTCCCATTCTCAGGTGTTGATATAAAACTGAAAGAGAAGAACAGGAAATAAAAGTTACCATTCTGGAATCAAGAAAGGATTTTATCTGTTACTACACTTTACTACACATACAACTATGAGACAATAAAAATCATTTGCTTAATAACAGCATCACTATATAGAACAGAGTGACCACAAGCCTCTTGGTAAGTCTTGAGGATTGTCGCAGTTCTCCTCACATCAGTTGTTAAGATGTGAAGCTGAAAGACACAAACCAAAGCTCTTAAGCTGACTCCTACTGATTTGTCATGTGGCATCAAATAAACAATGAACACTTCTCATGAATTTCTCATATTATAAAGGAATATCAGTGTGAAAAAAACCCACATTGGAATTTTTTTCAAAACCTGGCCAATTCTGACTTCTCTTTGTGTTGTCCTCCCTGCCCCTCCCTCAGAAAAGAGGGAAATTAAATTTTTAAAATCCCAGCATTTGAACACAAGGTCACTATTAAAAATAAAATAAATAAAAAAGTGGTTTAGCTAGACAGAAAGGCTTCCTTTCCAAAAGATGCAAAATAAAAATTATTTTGATAATTTCCATTAGAAAGAGGTAGGTGCTATTTTCAAGATAGCATTAATATTGCAGTTCTTAAACTGGAGGACACCTTTTGTTGTACTGCTGCCAGTTTCTTGATCTTAACTTCTTCTAAAGCCCTCACCGCACCCCTCCAAGCACCACACAATCTTTTAATCTATTTATCCTTACAGCACCCCTGAGAGACAGCAAAGCACTGTTATCCCCATCTGCCGGGTGATGCAGGGAAGCCAGTCCCTCGCCTGCTCGCGCCCTTTGCCAAGTTGTGCACCCGAGCCCCCCAGCACAGGCAACAGGGAAAGGCTGGGGATTGCTGCTCAGCAGCCACCTAACCCTGTATGGGCCCCAGGTATCACTGGCACTCACTCAAGCTTTCACCAAACTGCTGAGGCTTTGGGTTTCTGGGGATGCTCCTAAGGCACAATTCTTGCCATGGCAGTTCCCGGCAACTACACCAGAGCTAAGTCCTGAGCAGCGACAAGTCCAAGGGCAGAGTGATATCCTCCCAGCAAAGGGGCAGGGAGACATTATCCATGGCTGCAGTACCTGCCCAGGATGAGGAAGACCTTGAGTCTTTGCTCCTAATTAAGCAAAGAACTGCATTCCTCTCTTAGTCATCTTGCACATTTTCAGTGCATCTCAGCAGTTGCTCATGCACATGGTTCAATACTGCACCTGTGCGTTTGAGCAATTAACCCACTTCAGGAAAAAGTGTCGACAGATGGGAATCCTGTAAAGTAAGTATCCACCTCTGATGAGGCCCATTAAGCTGGTGCCTAAAACTTTCCTGAGCATTTTGCTCATGGTTGCCTCTCCGCAGGTGCCTGCTTCTCCCTGCACACAGCATAGGACACATGCACATTCAATTCAGTGCTTGGAGTGGCCATGAAGGAGTCAGGTCTTGCAGTGCTGAGGAGAAAACCTGAGTGCAAGCACCTCTGAGGGTCTGGCCCTGAGCTGTTTGCTGACAGTAATAGGAAAAAGGTGGCTGAAGGTGAAGCAGGGACATAAATTCAGGCATTCCTGAATTTGCTCATAAATTCTTGTGTTCCAGCTCCTGGACTATCCTCACTGCTGGGCGATAGAGATTTTTGAAAGGAGATAAGAAGCGTTCCTGTCCTGGCCAACCAGGACTCTTTTATCCAGGAATATATTCAAAATCTCTTCTCTGAACCATCTGGCAACAAGGTGAGCATGTACATATGGGGTGGGAATGTTAATCCATGACATTAGCTTCCTTCACCTCTTCCAACTGATATAACCACAGAGCATACAGTATGAGAGTCTGATTTCTGTAGAAAGATTAAAATCATTAAATGTGTTTAGCTTGGCCAAACAACTTCTAAAATGGGAGGTGGCTATAAGCATTAAATAATTTGGAAGGCATAAAAATTGAGTAAGGAAATTAACTGGTTAGGTTAAACCAAAGGATTGGAAATAGTCCCATATGGTGGTTAAGTACCATCGATTTTTATAGTAGACTAAAATAGAGATTAAAAATTGCAAAAAGCGCTGTTTTCACCTACAGCTACTATTAAGGCATGTATTGCTAGAGTAAGATAATGTTGTCTGTGTTTCAGTGTCATGCTCACAAAGAGCATAAATAAAGGGCAAGTGTATGGCAGAGAAGGAGGGAGGGATTCCACTTCTGGACCAATATACTCAATTACTAAAGGCCCAAGCTGCTGCCCACGTCTTTTGCACCCTAAGGCAAAATGGACTGCGTTCAGCCCCATTGCCACTTCACCACATTTCACAGAGCTAAATCACAGCTCAGTCTGCACAAACCCCAAAGGTTTTTGCATTCACATTGAAGCAAAGATCTTCATGAGCAAGCAGCAAGTGCATCTATCTATCCTACCATGCTATTACAGGTTTTCTTTTCCCCTTCTGCATGCTCTTCTCTAATTTCCTGTTTTATTCACCAGGATGGTTGAAGTTTGATGGGAACTCTGGAGGTTATCTTGTCCAAAAGCCCTGCTCAAGAAGGGTCATCTAGAGCCAGTTGCCCGAGACTGCATCCAGATGGCTTTTGAATAAATATATTTATATTGTCTAAGACCTTTAATCAGCAGTAATATCTAAAATAAAGTAAAACCAGCATATATCCTAGGAGGTAAAACAGTGACACTTCTAGGCATAGTGATCACTTTACGTTACAGATGTCCTTGGAGAGTCCAGCTGTGGTGTAGTCCACACATAGCAACCAACTATCCAGTTCAAGCAGATTTGAATATTGACTGTTATTGACTGTCACCCAAGTTAGATTCCCTTTATATTCAGTCTAGAAAGATACAGCTGATGAAAAGAAGACCTGCCCCTCTGAAAGTCACCTGAGACCTTTGGTAATACTGATGGATTAGATCTGAACCTCTCTGTCCCAAGATGCTACAGTGTAAATAGGCAAAGCTAATGAAGATAAAAAAGGAAAGCCAAGAGCAGGAAGAGATGTCTCTCCCATCTTTAGGGAGGACAATGGCACAGAGAAGAGGTGAGTTTCAAGTAACTTGCTCCCAGTTCAATGCCTTGTACATGACCCCAGGTGCCTGGATCACCCAGCTTGAACCCTTAAAGAGTCTCTCCCAAAATTTCTTTCTTTCAAAGCTGTTTAAACTGATGCTGCTTACCTCTAAAATATGGCTATAAATAAGCATTCAAGGCACAGACTTGTCCTCTTTATGAATAGTTCTGTGAACACATACTGATGGAGCTTTTACAAAGATTGATCTGAAAAATCATGTTTCCCTGCTATTTGGGCATGCTTTACTAGTGCGTCTGAAAGCTTTTGCATTAAATCTTATGCCACAACAGGCCACAGGTTTCAGTCAGTATTCTGCATGACACACACTGCTTTCTCTATAAAAGAGTGACTGATCAGAGAAGTGTGCCTCCTGAGCACTGGAAGCACATGAGCAGTAAGCTTTGCATGTGGGCATAGGCAATGGCTGTAAGGAGCATACTAACATAAGAGAATCAATAGGGATCTCACAATCAATTAACTGCTTATTTAAATGTCCACTGGTTGTTTAATTGACCCATTCTAAGCATAACCTAAAAACAAAGCATGTTTAGTTTTTCAAATGTGGATGAGACTATACTGAACATCTAGACACTTTATTCTTGGGGTTTTTTTAATTCAATGGGGTTGACTTTCTCAAACCAGTTGAAGTTAGTTAGATGTGAAATTGCCACCGAAATTAGAAGCCAGATACTTGGTATCTTTTAGAAACCATTCTTCAAATATTTCAGAAAGGAAAAAATCCCCTGTATTGTGAAAATTGGAGAGTAGCTATTGTAAAGGTTGATGCTGACAGAAAGTGATAACTTCAAGCTACTGATTCATACACCTGTAAAAGATTAAATTGGCTTTAGTGACAAGTTCTTTTGTGCTCCAGGCAGTTAGTTTTAAGTGGAAGTTAGTGCTTCATTGATAAAACAGATATAATGTTGGAAATTATGTGACAAAACTAAAATACCATGGATGCCCAGTTCACATTCCTGCAGCTTATGTACAAACCCTCCTTCCCTTCCCTCTAGCCAAGTGTATATTCTTTCTGAGCATATGCAGACACTCCACAACATATACCTGTCACACCTAAAACCCCAGTCCTTCAGTTTTCTTGGCAGTCCCACATAACAGATGTCAAGATCTAAGGTTCCCAATCCATGGTCTGCATGCCATGAGGGGTATGGAAAATTCTTCCAGGTGAACGTGTGGGGCAGGTGGCAGCAGCAATTATTGACAATGACTGCATGGAGGTTTCCACAGGAGCTGCTGGATAATTCCCTCATAGTTCCCAGAGGGCAATCAGGAGTTGGTACAATTAACACCCAACACAACCATGCCTGTAATTCCAATGCAAACAGCAGGAACTTGGCAGAATGAGGTAGAGAGCATTGGATTAGGATGGAAGAAAGGCTAGATCATGTTTAGCCCTGAGGTGAAAGGAGAAGAGCAATTACGAAGGAAGAGGAGTAGGATTAGAGTCCTTATTTTGGCAGATAGGAAAGGAAGGCGAGGAAAGAGGAGCCAGGGAGTGAAATGTTGCTTAAGAGTGTGTAGAAGGAAGCAAGGAGCTTAAGTTTGGGAAGGGAAGATGGGTGGGAGTGGAGTCCTGGTTTGGGAAGCAAGCAGAGACGTGCAACCTGCCCTGAAAGCTAGCAGCTGCTGCTGCCGTGAGTAGTGGTTCCCAACAACCAAGCCTGGAAACCCCATTTCCATCAAGTTCAGCCTGGGTCAAGCAGAGTAGAAAGTGAATTTCAGAACAAAGGGATTATGGCAGACAACTCCCTGCCCGTTCTCCCCTCTCTTTTCTTTTGTAGGAAGAGGGATCAAGAGAAGGGCTCAGCTTTGGAAATGTGGCTCCACTCCCAACCCATATAGTGTCAGAACCAACACCCTAAAGTGCACCCATGGGAACAGTGGGAGCCAGAGCAGCTCCAAGAACAGGGTATCTATCCCATGTTCCCTCTCAGGTATGTTGTTTACTGACATGATGCTTTTACATTGAGACTGGACTGCCAAGAGAGTACCGTGGGGTAGCTTCCAGGTCTATAAATGCAGAGCTGTCATTTGCAGTAAAAAGGAAATTAAAAGAACAACAGAGGTGTATAATGGAAATGATGCCAGCAAACAGCAGTCATCATTTTTTTTTTTTTTCCCATTGACCACTAATGGACAATATGAGGGTTTGTTATCCTCAAACAAATACTGAAGAAAAGCTGGCCCCCCATCCCACAAATACTTAGATGTATTTTGGCCTAGTTAAGCAGGCAGCTCTTAGCCCTGACTTCAGTAGGAATCAATGCTTGAAGTAAAACTCATCCATAAGCATCTGCAGGATCAGTGACTGTGTCCCCATAGTTAGCTTTTTCCAATACAGTTCACAACACTGCCAGAGAATCATATTTAAGACTGTACTGCAGTATGTCCAATCTATTTAGCTGGTAACTCCTGCACGTCAAGATATATAGCTGCCACAAACTATTGCTGAAGATTTGCTTTTCTGATCCTCAGTTGTCCTGATCATCTGCTTTCTTTTTTGGTCAATATATGATTCATTAAACTGAAGGGACTTTGATTTTCTTTATATTCACATCAATCATGCTTGCTTTGCTGAATTCTGTACGTGTATTATTTGTGATACTCATAACGTTTGGAAACACATAAGCAATACACTCACTAAGGATAGAAATTACTAGCTCCAAAGGCAAGAAAAATTATGTTCATTCCATTATTTAGCTTCACCAACAGAAATCTCATTGATGAACTCTATTCTAATACACAGCCAGATAGCAATCTTATTACCTCATAATGAGAACTGATTTCTCCTCATCTAAATCTCCATTACTTCTGTCATCTCATTTTTATGTAATTTCTTTCTTACAGATGCTTTTATGTTAAATTTCCCCAAGCAGACAAGCAATATTATGTTTGTTTGATATCTATTGCAAAGCCTTTTATGTGGAATGAAAATAAGTGTAGAAAAGCTAGAGGAAGGTTTTGTATCCTCTTGCACTCCAACTATATATATATATATTCTACACTGCAGATTCCTTCTAAATGAAAACTACACTCTTCTTCTCGGAAGCAATCCCAGTTCCAAAAGGTAAGGATTAACAGGCTAAGCTGCAGGCTGAGAAAATGTTTTTATTTGAAATTTTATTGCTGATAATACTGGCCAAAACAAAATTACCAGAAAGGCCCTACAGATTATCAGCTGAGTCATATGCCACAGATCTGATGCAACAGTAGCATCCTAGAGTTCCCTTCTACCCACAAGTACAGATTTCTTCCTCTAACACACCTGTGAACCTCACCACATTTGTCTTATCAAGGTACAGGTCCCAGAATCTGTTTCCAGTTGGAAACCTCTTAAAGATGGAGAGGGGAAACTAAACCTGGATGAAGTGCAACGTGCATTTGGCAAGCACACATCGAACTAGACTAACCTGATCGCTTTTCTCTGACTATCTAAAAAAGTTATTGTAATTAAGGGTGGCAATAAGCAGTACAAAGTCTAGTTGGAGGCTGTTCACTGGGGGTGCACTGCAGGGTTCCATCCCAGGGCCAACACTGTTTAACATCTTCATTAATGACCTGGGTGATGGGACTGAGTGCACTCCTAGCAAGTTTGCTGATGACACCAAACTGGGAAGAGCGGCTGATATGCCAGTCGTGCTATCATTCAGAGGGACATCAACAGGCTGGAGAAATGGGCCAAGAAAGAAATGCAAAGCCCTGCACCTGGGGAGGAACAAGCCCAGGTGCCAGCACAGGCTGGGGACTGGCTGGCTGGCAAGCAGCTTGGCAGAAAAGAAAAAAGAGAGGAAAGGGCACACAGAGGGGTGATGGTATGTCGATCATGAGCCAGCAGTGTGCCCTTGCAGCAAACTTGCCTTAGGAAGTGTCACCAGGAGGCTGAGGGAGGTGATGCTTCCCCTCCGCTCAGCTCTGGTGAGACACACCTGGAGTGCTGGGTCCAGCACTGGGCTCCCCAGTACGAGACATGGCCATACTGGAGCAAGTCCAGTGGAGGACCACAATGATAATTAAGGGACTGGAGTGTTCTTCATACGAGGAGAGCCTGGAAGAGCTGGGACTGTTCAGCCTGGAGAAGAGAAGGCTCAGGGGGATCATATCAGTGTGTATGAATACTTGATGGGGAAAGTAAATAAGAAGGAGCCAGGGTCCTTTCAGTGCTGCCCAGAGACAGGACAAGAGGCAAAGGGCACAAACTGAAACACAGGAAATCCCGTTTAAACATAAGAAGCTTTTTTGGTTGTTTTTTTTCACAGGGGTGTTTGAAGACTGGAAGATGTTGCCCGGAGAGCTTGTGGAGTCTCCCTCCTTGGAGATACTCAAAACCAAACAGGACAAGTCCCTGAGCACCCTGCTCTGAGCAGGGCGTTGGACTAGACAATCTTCAGAGGTGCCTTCCCACCTCAGAAACTCTCTAATTCTGTGGAAGCGCATTGGATCTAATTTAGCAAAGCATTTGATAAAGTACTGAACAGGAGACTAGTGGTTCAACTGGAGAAGAGGAGAATTACTACATTGATAAGGAACATGCATGTGCCAATAGACAGCACAGATGAGATGTGCTAAGTCAGAGGAAAGTTACAAACTCAGCCCATGGTCTTTGAACAAATCTTTCCTTACTATTTTTATCACTGATCTTGATACCAAGAAATAGGAATGGTGTAATAAAATTCACAGCTGACAAAGCTCGGAAGCACTGCTGACAAACCAGCAGATCACTGATGATAGGGGGAATGACCAGAATATCATCAGAGAGAGACTGAAAGCTCTTGAAGATTGGAGAGAGAGAAATTGGGTAAGTAATAGAACAAATATGTAAAAACTAATAAAATAATCACAGTCTTGCTATCACAGTGGGGAAGCAACGTTTGGAAACAACTGATAAAAGACCTATATGTTTCATTTACCCTCAGGGTAACCATAAAACCTATGCCAAAACCAGGAAGTCCTGAGTAGCATAAATAAAGATATTTGCCCCCCAAAAGCTAGAGATGTACTAATATTATTGCCACTGCACAAGACACTACAGTGCTGTATACAATTCCAGCAGCCTATGTTCAAGAAAATCCACTCTGTGTCAAAAGGGATTTCAGGGGGGGAGGGCACTAAATTAATCAGGTGAATGAAAAACCTTCTTCATGGAAGGAGACAATAAGAACTTAAGTTTATTTTAGCCTAGCAAAATAGAGGCTAGGAAAAAAAAAATTAAACTAATGAATTGTGTTGCCAAAGAACAAAGGGCTTTGAATAAATTGAATCTGGAAAACAGAAGATATCTAACCAACAGACCAGTGGTGTCCTGGAAAATTCAAATAACTCAGCAGAAATTAGGGAGAAAAAATTTAGCTAGGCTTAAGACGAAGGCTAAGCAGTCTGTGGAAACAATTACAACATGGTGGTCTGTGTCAGGTCTCTACTTCACATACTGCCCTGGACTACAGCGCAGGGGCCACCTCTGAGATGCTCTGAATTACACTGGAGGCAAGACTAAGTATACAAAGGATAAAAGTCACCATGTTCCAGGTTGTTTGGTCCTACACTGGGAGAGGCCATGCTAGTTAAGAGGAAGCAGTGAAGTAATTGCTATCTCAAGGCAACTCTCAACTATATATAGCTGTGAATGTGGAGAGGGAGTGACCTGAGAAGCTCTTGGGCTAGGGTGACCACTCTGAACTGAAAATACTAATGTTGATCTCTTTACCAGCTGTTCATTTTTTTTCTCCTTTTCCACCACTAACAATGACACAAGTTAATTTAATTAAACTCAGGCAGCCACAGAGTGTGTGATCATGAGATTTGCTGAATAAAATCAAGAGACATTTCTTCATTTGTAGATCTAAATATTTAAAAAATAAAGATGCTCAATTTAGAGTAGTCAGTAATATTCAGAGGGCTAAAGCAGTACCGCCCCAGGGATTTGAATAGCTTTGCTACTGCTCCACACCCTCCAAAATCAGCTTCCATGTATCTTGGGTTCTGCACCCGAGGGGAATGTAAGCATTTGAAATAACGGTCATTAGCTGTCCTTAAATTAAAGAATAACTCTAATCACTGCACGATGATGAAGAACAAGAGAGCATGTATGACTCAGATAAGTTCACCTATGTGTTTAGAGACTCAAAAGAGAAGGGGTTTTGTACTAACAGGTTAGAAAAACAGTGTGAAGAACATCCTGAGGGCAAATGATCTAACAATTGTGTCATGACATGTATTTTAGAAAGAAAAAAAGATTAACTGCCATGGTGAGCTAAGTGATCATTTAGACAATATTGCAGACAAAGGAACTAGTTCCCTGCTGAGTTTTTAATGACTTGAGAACAAAACAGTCTCCACTTAGACACCAGAAGCGTTTGACCCCAACAACCCACTCTTGCTGTGTTCACCAGGTTGTGCCCATACTGCCCTTCTGGTTCAGCGTTGAAGTGAAACTCTGACTGTCCCATTTTACTACCTGCCAGTCGGGTTTTCACAGTGGTTTTAGCACATTCAAACTAGATTCTCTGAGGAGGAAATTCATCCAAAACCTCTCGTCCATCCACCTATGCACCAAACACACCCCAGTCCATAATGGAGACAATAAGTGGCTAAATCAGTGACTTGACCTTCAGACAGCCTCAAATCACGTGTGAGACGGGGATATCAGGGGACCAGATTAAATCTAGTCCAGAGTTGAATACCCAAACCATTAACAATTTTGAGATATTAGATGGTGATCCATCTGCCCCAGTCTGCTGATCTGCTCCTTTTGCACAGAATTACTTACTTATGTAAAAATGGCCACAGAGACAAAAACATTATTTCTCCAGGTGGAGGTTGTGTGTTAATAGCTCCATCAGGTCTGTGATTGCCATTGGTTTGGGGTTTTTTCCCCAGTGGTGAATAGAAACTCACTTGTACCTCAATAAAGTGATAATCAGTGTCTCTTCCTCCTAGCAGTTGTATACCTGACCAAGATTCAATAATGTGGACTACTGACTGGACATCAGTTTCCCTAGCAGACACCAGTACTACCAGACAGCATCATGACAAGGCTGCTTCTTACTCCATCAATTGAAATGGTTGTTCAGAAGAATTTATTTGCATTTTATGATCCTATTGCACAATAGATACTATTCAGAAGATAAAATGCATCAGGTCACAGATCAGCAGAGAAGAAAGATTCCCACCACTGAATGATCAAGACTGCTGTGGGAATGAAAAGATCCTGTAACAAGACTTACAGGCACCAGAGATTAGGTTTAGAGTTCCCCACCCCAGTTTCCACAGGCAGATGTTCAGAAATGTAAATTGCATTTTGGTCTTGGGAACAGCCCTCAATGTCCCTATTACAAAACCCTAATGCATGCCTCCATTTCTTCTGCCTAGCACTACTATAATTTTATGGCTAAACATGTCTGGGTTTTCTCCCTCAACAGTCAGTCTAGAATTAACTCTCGCAATATTGTGAAGTCGGGTCATTTCCGACTCTTGTTTCATCTTGTCCATTTCAGTTGCAGCGCTGAATCATGTTAACTTCAGACCATGTAATTGCTTATCCACATGGAAGGTAAGTAGCCTCGCAAGCCATATAATGTGGGATCCAAATGGGGCTGCCTAATACCAAGGTACTCCTGCACCAAGGTACCAGGACACCCTTCCTTGCTGCTGCTTCTCTGCATGTCTCTATCCTCAGTGAGTTCTCCCTGTATCCCAATGTGCTGAAAATTAGTTTACTTTGCAACTGAGCAGAGCCTGCATTCATTGTACCTGTAGCTCTCCTTCCTCTCTTGCATACAACATGACAGTCTCACCACCACCCTCTCTTTCTCCCAAGCACTTCCCTCAGACTGCCTTAGCCCAGGCTCTCTTCGTCGTGAGTCTGGAACATGGCTTGAATGGGAATGGCTAGTATGGGAAAGCACCATAATGTACCTGCAATAATCACAGGGACCTGAAGCATGGGTCTGTGCAGCATCAGATGTCTGAACACATAGCCTCTAACAGAACCTATAGCAGAACCAGGGGATGCTCAAAGTTTAGTGACCACCTGTCATGGTTTAACCCCAGCCAGCAACTAGCACCACACAGCTGCTCGCTCACTCCTCCCCCATCACCCTCTGGTGGGATGGGGAGGAGAATCGAAAACAAGGAAAAATTCTGAGTTGAGATAAGAACAGTTTAATAATTGAAATAAAAAATAAAATATAATAATAATAGTAACAAAAAGGAAGATAACAAAAAGAGAGCAAAATAAAACCCAAGAAAGACAAATGATGCACAATGCAATTGCTCACCACCTGCTGACTGATGCTCAGCCAGTCCCCAAGCAGCAATCCACCACTCCTGGCCAACTCCCCTGGTTTATATACTGAGCATGACGTTCTATGGTATGGAATATCCCTTTGGCTAGTTCAGGTCAGCTGTCCTGGCCTTGCTCCCTCCCAGCTTCTTGTACAGAGCACAGGAAACTGAAAAATCCTTAACTTAGGATAAGAACTACTTAGCAACAACTAAAAACATCAGTGTGTTACCAACATTGTTCTCATACTAAATCCAAAATGCAACGCCATACCAGCTCCTAGGAAGAAAATTGACTCTATCCCAGCTGAAACCAGGACACCACCAAAAAACTTTTCTATGATATCTCTTGGCTGCAACACTCAGTACTGTCCTAGGAAGCATCATCCATGGAGCTCCAGGTGAGGATAACATATGGTACTGCATGGGCAGACTCCTGCAGCTGCCTTCCCATAGTTGCTGTGTGCCAGGCTGCACTGGTGCTTGACCCATTTACAGTTGCCATGGAGAGACTGAAGCATACAGAAGTATCACATCTCCCAGCTGCAATGATATCTCACCGAAATAAATATCTGTTTGTGAATTTAAAGGGGAAACACAATAAAATAATTATGAAATTCTGTGGCCAGTGACTGCTAGCAAACATGAATTATTTGACAAAGCTAGTCTATCATCCTTCATTATCAGCAGGCTGCAGCTCTAGCTTAACCAACTGCCTTAATAAGAAAAGAGAGGAAATCAGGCACAGCTGTGGCACCTTTCCTTTTAAGACTTTCACTTTTAATACTTTTCATCTTAATGGTCTTGCAACACAAAAATGGATTAAAGCAGCATTAAGCCAAGAATCACATTTTCGTGTGCAGTGCAATTTCTCGCAAATTCTGTAAATAGGTTGGTCTCCCTCTCAACAATGAGATTTCTGCCCTCTGTAATTGTGCTGCAGCTACAGCAGCTACTAATGAAAACAGCACAATGGTAAGACTAATTCTCTGAGATTGCAAAGAGCTCAAACATCCACTCCTTCCAAGTGTTACTACTTGGCAAGGTTTCTTGAAGAAAGAAACACTAGTATATTAAGGTTCATTGAGCCGATAGGAAATGACCAAAACCTTTTCATTTGGGCTTCAGACCAAAGTAAACTTTTTATGCATTTTAATGTTTCTTTCATCAGTTGATTCTCTTTTTCTGCCAAACTGAATTTATGGATTCCAACTAGGTATAGAAATGTTAAACTATTGCAACCAGCTCTGTATCATGAAACAGCCCAATTTTGCAAGCTTGGTGGCTGAAGATAATTTTGGTCAAACTTCTGATTAAGGATCTTTGCAGCATATAATAGCAATAATTTATTGAAACTATCACTCAGTGAACAAGGCTATGTATACTCATGTGTCAGTGGATGGCTCTCGATTAGCCATTTATGTGCATGTAGCTAAGCACATCCATTTATTACTATTTTCAATCGTTTTAAGAACTTAGAAGCCTAACTGGGGACCAGCATTCCCAAACATCATCCACATTTGGCGGAGTTTAGTCTTAAATTAAACATCCAATCCCACTTTTTTCCCACTGAGCCTTCTGAGTCTGTTGCATTGGTGGTAGCAGGGAGAGAGAAACGGGCTAAAAGAACAAAGTACAAAAATCAAGTCATATAAAGTGTATTATTTTAAGCAGAAGGTCCCACGAGCAAATGATTCAGGGCTAGCACTCCTGAAGCTAGAGAGGGAAACTGTGCTAAAGCACATTTTATTAACACAGACCCAGCTTTTTTCTTTTTTTTCCTTCTCCTCCCCCCCGGTAAAGATTGAAAACAGACAGCTGAAAATAGGGAGGTAGGCAATGTCTTTCATCCGTCCTCGAGACAGAGGGAGGTGGCTCGTCCTGCGGTGATGCAGTGCCATCTAGTGATTCCTTCCGTCAAGGAAAAAAAAAAGCAAAACCCACTAAATTACATCTCCAGGTTTCAAAACCCCTAAATTACACCTCAGGGTAGGGGAGGGAGTCTGGCAGGCAGCCTGTTCCCATAACGGGATGCGGGTGTGAACAGGCTTCCCTTTCGCCACCCATAGCTGCTGGGGGGGTTTGGGTTGAAAGCCACCTCCACCTCCACCACCCTCTGTGGGGATGGGGACAACAACGGGGACCCCAGGTACCACCTTGGTGCCCGGTCCCAGGCAGGCCGGCGGGCAGCGGGTCTTCCCATCGGCTCCCTGGCTCCAGGCAAGCCAGCACGTAGCGATGCTCTGGTTTCGGGGGTCCCCAAGGCCCCTGTGAAAGGCAGCACGGCCTCGGCAGATGTAGCTGAGGTTCACTTAACCAGCACTTTGCTTCCCAGGGTTTAATTAGCTGCTGCTGCGCTAAATAACAGCTCCCAGGAGGCAGCGACACGTCAACGCTGTTACAAGCTGGTGCCTGAGCAAGCCTGAAGAAAAGCTGCAGCTCGGTGTCACAAGCAGCATGGCCACCCCAAAGCAGTTCAGACGACCCTTTTTCCCACCTCCCACCCTCTGCCCCTCAGGCTGTCAGCTGAGGTTGAAAATGCAAACTTTTTCAGTGAGTGGTGTCCAAGCTCTTACTCTGATTTCTAGACTCCTGGTCCCTTGGTGCTGAATTTGTTCATATTTTCAAGTTTTCTCTGACCAGTCATGAGAATAGGTTTGCTCATTCTTTTTTTTTTTTTTTTAAATTTTAATAAAAACAGTGACTAAGACATTACTGCATGATTCCAAAGTCCTGGAGAAAAATATAAAATATTGCCAGCTGTTCTGACTTTTACCATGAGCTTTGCAATGCTGGAGCTTACCTGTCTCACCTACACATAGCTAAATATAGCTAAATCCAAAAGATTTATTTCACAGTTGTATAAAACTAATAAAATGGGAAGGAACCTTTTTTTTTTTTAAAGAAAAGTAAACCCCAAATTTCTCAACAGAGAAGATTTCACAAGCATACAGTGATCTCTGGATGCTGGCAGTTACTCAAAAGCTGATTTATCCCCATCCTTGTGAACAGAGGTTCAGGTGTTGGTGTGGGTGCCTTCCAGAAGCCACACATTCCCACGAGCTAAGCGCCGGGCTGGGTGCCGGGAAATCCCACATATTTCTGTTTCTGCTTCCATCTGGCCTGAAGAAACGCATCCCTTTGTATTGCTGTGTAGCTGCCCCAGGCCAGGAGACCACTGCCGGCTGCACATACTGGTGGGGACTGGGGGGCAGTGGCATGGTCTCAACTTTGGCACGTGACCACCACGCGTGTCCACTGTGTTAACAGGTGCTGATATGGGACTGCTACCTTTCCCTCACCAGCAAATCTATGCTTCATCTTCTTTATTACCGAGAGGAAGATGAGTGAGAGGAAGACTAGCCAACCAGCCTGGGATTTAGGAGTGCCAAATATAGCTCGCTGTCTGCCATGGATCGTGGTGACCCTGTGTTTCACCGGGCATGTGAGGGACAGGCTCCCACATCCAAATGCACTCCCTGGCCACGTCCAGTCCTTACCCTGAGGTATGACCCAGAAGTTAATATCATTCCCTTCCATTTCCACTGCCTGTCTTCTTCCCCTGTTCCCCATATCCCACAGAGAAAGCCCAAGGCACCTATGATGGACCAGAGCAAGGCACTAGAGGGCACTTCGAGATGGAGGAAGTTAATAATATTGTCTTATTTTGCAGATGGGGAAAATAAGGACCAAAATTAAAAGCCAGTCACCCAAGGGAATAAAATAACCAAATAGCAATCAGGACATCAAGGTCCTAAGCCATTTTGAAGGCTGGCAGACAGCTGTGCCTCCCATGGCAAGTGAATAGTTCCTTCCACTCACAAATCCAGAGAATTTACCTCATATGTATAATATATAGATAACCTGATATACTATATATATCTAATATATATAAAATAATAGCTTAAGGTGAATTATGTACCTTTAACCAGGGTGTCCATACCTACCTGGAACTCAAGAAATAGCAAACTAGACCTTCCTTACAGGTTTCCAGCTGTAAGTAACAGAAGATGTTGAGGAGAACTGGTTCTGCCAGTCACTGCATCCCATGACAAAGATGTGCTCAGCATGCAACCTGCATGTGAAGGGACACACTGCCATTCCTCAGGAATCAGAGGCTGCAACATGGTTGGAGGCAATCAAGATCAGCACAGGATTGTTTGCTTTATTTTTGCTCAGTTGTGCTCAACGCACTGTTTCAAATAGTGCTGCCTCTATCATAGCTTGTCTAATAGAATTATAAACCTAAAAATGGATAACAGAAATTTCCTGACTACCGAACACAAACTGAAAATTCATGTTTAGAGGACCATTGTATCAACAATTTCATGATTCGCACAAAAAAATTAATTTTATGTTTGGAGGTAAAAATTAATGGGCGAGCACTAAAATACTGAACACTGAACAATATATTGCCTTTCAAAACAGTTAAGAATATTCGAGAACACAAGTAGTACCGTTCATTATCACCTCAATAGCCATGTTTCATGTTGAAAGTCAACGTACGGGACTCAAGCGTTACTAGGAGTTGCTAATACAGCACCAAAGTAAAGGAAGGAGGAAGGACTCCTTAGGACCTCAAAGCCTGGATCTGAGGAAAATATTCCAGCAGGGTTGATGCATTTTTTTTTTCTGTCTGTGTGAGGACTTCAGGATTAACCCAATACTGGGGAGGAGAGTTTCCCAGAGAGTTTCTCTCTCATCATTGTAAAAAGAGTGCTGGTGAGGAAGGAACATATTTGTCAAAGGATTACCAGTAACTGGTTTTTCCCATATTCTTTCAGTATGAAATAGCGATACATCCCAGCAGAAATCAAATTCCTGATGCAGAACCAAATAGGAACTTGTGCACATTTGTGATTGAGCTAGCTTTTCCTTACTGATGCAGAATTTACCTTTTCCCATTGCTAACATTTTTTTCCTTCAACTGGAAATACTTCCCTGAAAACTATAGTTTGCAAATTAGACCATAATAACATCATGATCATATGGAGTCTGAGAAGGTCTATTGAAAAGAAGGGGAAAGGGCTTCTCAAATGGTAGAGGAGAAGATCCTGAGGGCTTTAGTAGTTCAACACTGATCTTTGTTCAGCTCTAACACGTAATTCTCAAATTAGATGAGATACAGGAAGTAGTCCTTTGCCCTATTCTGTCCTGGCAAGCTCCCACCTGGATACCATAGCCAGGATTGGGTGTCACCTTCATGAAGTCTGTGAAGAAATGCAGTGGAAAGCAGCGAACAACAAGAGAGATCCAGAAAGCATGACATACAAGGATGACTTGCATGGGGTAAAATCCTCTGGCTCTATATAAAAAGCTACTGAAAAGAGAAGTAATAAGATCTTCCTGCCATCATGGATGGGAGGAAGATGTAAAGACCTTCATTTGCAGTTAGGAGAATTCAGGTTGGATGCTGGCAAAAAGCATTTTAGCAGTATAGGTAGCGATATTGGAATAAGGTGCCTGAGAGGCTGTGGACTCTCTACCATCAGAGGTCTTTAAGGACAAACTTAATAAACATACAGGTATAATTACTCTGGCCTGAAGCAGAAGAAAAGCCTAGACATGTTCATGAGGTTCTTCAAGCCCTATTGCTCCATGAGTCTCTGATATTAAAATTCTAGCCTAGAAAAAAAGAGCTTCCTTCCAACTGCAAACACAGAATCAAATTACAAGTACAGCCTGATTTCACACACACTAGTGTAAATCAGGAGGTAGTAAGCTAAGGCTGGTGGAATTATGCTGCTGTAAAGCCCCAAAAGATGGGATTCAGGATGATTAAGCTAATTGATTTTAACGTAACACAAAGCAATTTCAAGATTTTTTTGTACCCACACTAGTTTCTTTGTTCCGTTCTATTCTGCGTTTTATAGCAATAACGATATTGTCACCTCATTACCCTGGCACCTGAGTAGGGTGAAAAAAAATATTAACCAGAAGAAAAATAAGCTGATTTGATGCCCCTGCACCATGTTTGAAACCCACTGATGGAAGGTTTGGAGATCAGTACATTCTTTATATAAACTCCACTTAATAAACCAATTTCTCTGACTTCTGTAGCTAACAGTTTCACACAACTTTCTTTTAACTGGCTAATTTTGTACATGGTAAGTATTAATTAAAAAACGGAACCAAAGGGCCTAGAGAAATCTTTGATCTTCTCGGTGCCCCACTTTCCTCTGTCTGTAACACAGAGATCATATTTTTCTCACCCCAGACATCTGCTGCATGATTAGTTCATTAAGATTTGTAGGGTGATTTGCATATTCCCAAGTTATTAAATTAGATCATAGCAGATATTCCAACAACCATTTTAGAAATTAATTTCCATTTACTGGACTTTTGATGGAATTCAGAAAATGGCTGGAAGACCTGTTTTTTCTTCCAAGATACACACTGTCAGCCAGCGTGACTGCCCTTGCTGAGATCACTTAACAAGTCTTCCAGCAGGCTCATTGGGAATGGGATCAGATCACACTGACTTTCTCACTTTGTCTCCAGGATGCCTGATTCCTACCGACACAACCAGCACCCTCCAACAGGTACCTTTACTTCTGCATCTGCATCCTGTCCCAGCGGAAATCCCTTACCCATCTGTCCTGGTTTTGGCTGGGATAGAGTTAATTTTCTTCCCTAGTAGCTGCTATAGTGTTATGTTTTGGGTTCAGTATGAGAAGAATGTTGATAACACACCGATGTTTTCAGTTGTTGCTAAGTCATGGTTAGACTAAGTCAAGGATTTTTCAGCTTCTCATGCCCAGCCAGCAAGAAGGCTGGAGGGGCACAAGAAGGTGGCACAGGACACAGCCAGGGCACCTGACCCAAACTGGCCAAAGGGGTATTCCATACCATGGGACGTCATGCCCAGTACATAAAGTGGAGGGAGTTGGCCTGGGGGATCACTGCTTAGGAACTAACTGGGCATCGGTTGGCAAGTGGTGAGCAATTGCATTGTGCATCATCACTTGTTCTGTATATGCCAATTTTTTTTATTATTATTATTGTCATTTTATTACCATTATTATTATTTTTTTTCCTTTCTGTCCTAGTAAACTGTCTTTATCTCAACCCATGAGTTTTACATGTTTTCCGATTCTCTCCCCCACCCCACTGGGTGGGGAAGTGAGTGAGCAGCTGAGTGGTGCTTAGTTACCGGCTGAGGTTAAACCATGACACCACCACCTCCCAAAAAGCTGGGCTGCCCCTTTGCTTTCTATTGCATACAAGAGCATTTAAATGTCCCTTCTATTTAGCGTGAAGGGCAAGGTAGTGAGTACAACATTGGTTTTAAGGTAATTTACTTATTAACAAGGACCAGACTAATATCACCTACTGCTGGGTAGAAATCAGGTCTGTTCAGGGGTAAAGGGGATGCACAGTCTGCCTAACTGCATGAATGCCACAGACCATCACATGTAGTAGTGATTATATTTAACTCTCCACTCATGGACACTCTTATTCTAGGACTAACAAGAGCATTTTCCTGTTTAACCCACTTCTGAAGATAAATGTTGAATGTGAGTAAACTAAGCAGGAAGACAGCACTCATATGCCAGGAGCTAATAAAGGAAAGTTTATCAGGCTCAGCATGAAGACAAAGCCAAGACAAAGTGACACACACCTGAAGCTATGGATACCAAAAGCCCAGGCTCAAGGCATGAACGCATCACCTTAAAACATTTCGCCACATGAGTAGCCCGCATACTAGGAAACAGGTATTTGGAAGTGTGAGGCAATGGTCGCTAATTCACCGAGGGTATCTGGGACATAGTTTCATCACTTTCAAATGTCAATGTCTTTGACTCAGGACATCTTGACTATCATGGGTGAAGCTATTCACATGTCCATAGCTGAGAGGGTACCAAGCAAGGACAACTTCCACTGAACACTACAGTAATGTTCTTGCTGCAATAGTGCAATAACTTCGCTATTTCTGATATTATTTGGCAATTGTGTCCTATATTTGTGTTCTAGAAAAGCTCCTTATTTTCCACTGTTTCTAAATATAATATAATTCTGAAATAAGCAAGCATTAACTTCAGGTTATTAACTTTGAATGCCAGATTATGGTTTCCATTGTTTATTGCCACAACAGACTATTAAAGAGGCAGCTCCGCTCAGCTAAATTTAAGATTTTGTCTTCAGGCATAATAATATCTCTGAGAGTTGCTCGACTCTAATAAGGTATTTAAGCATATACTTAAATTTAAGCATGCAAGTTGCCCTGTGTGGTCAGTCAGAATTTTGTTTAAAAATAAATCTGTGGTTAACTCAGTGTACAGATTTTTTTTTCCCAATACAATACAGCTGCTATAGCAACAATCAGTAGCATAGCACTTACGGTGAAAGGCAGTGTGTTTTGATTATTAAATGAAGAGTCAAACCTTCAGAATTAAATTGTTCTACTAGCAGCTAATGTCCCTCCTGTTGGCTCAACAGTCCGCAATGAGTCTTTATTAGCTCTGATAAGCAGCACGAAGACGATTGTATAGCATGCTCTGAAAGACTGCTTAGTATTGCAGAATAAACAAGGCATTGACTCCCTCTACAACAGCCCAAAGATGACACTATAGAATAGATATTTAATCTACAAGTAAACGACCTTTTCCTTGATAAGGAAATATTTTCATTCACCTCTTCAAAAATTAACACCTAGATTCTATTATGCAAATGCTAATCATGATCAAAGCAGGTATAGGAAGAGATATCCAATCCATGATCGTAAGTCTATAGTTTTATTGTGTGTGCACAATATGCATTCAATTTCTATCAGAACCTTATAGAACAAAGAACAAATATAGTATCAGCTTGTCCACTGAAAGCAGAGGAAAATCCCCAACTAGGCAGAAGAAAAATAGATACGTGGGAAAGAATAAATAAAAATATCAGTGAAGACAGAACAGGAAGGGAGAAGTTACTATTTGGCCTGAAGGTCACTCACAAGTTTGTACAAATTTCTGAAACTATTTTCTGTGCTGAAAAACCTCAGACCTAAATTGCCTGCTTTGGGGAGATGCTCCCAAGGCTGGTCCTGAACTACCTTTTGGGAATTTTAGGAGGAAAACTGAGCTCCCAACAGTGTCCCCATGACTCAGCTGAAGCACGGTTGGGCTTTTGCAGTTTCCAGCTAACCCCTCTGCCCTTTCAGTGGCCATGGCTGGTAGAAAAATGTCAGATGTCTTTCCTTAACATCACTCTAGGATATTCAAGGACCCAGTGTCTTGCTATCACCTGCCACAAAGGCATACAGGATTTATATGCAATCTGAATACAGGCTGCTACAAAAGACAATGTCAACAGAAACAGTGAGGTCCCAAGGGTGTCTTGGGGATTCAGCATGCTCTGATGCTTTGCTTCAGAAGTAAAGCACAGACAACATCCTTGAAATTCAGTTCAAATACATCTCCGATAGCAAGAGGCATACACTAAGTCTCCAAGAGTATAGCCAAAAAAAAAATGGTAGGTACTTTCCATAGCATATTCGTAAAGGAATCTGTATTTATGCTGACAGTTTTCATATAAAAGAACAGTCACTTGTTAATAAAAGACAATAAATAAGTAAAAAGACTGAACAGTGTTTGTAAGTGCTACCTCACAGTGGATCCAAAAAGCCACTTTAACTCTGCCTAAGCTGGCTGTGAAATGGGAACACATGGGTGTAAAGTTCTTTTGGCTCTGCTACCTGTTTTTGGACTTGTCAAAAATAGTTTCTCAGAAAATCAATCATATCACCTAGATTTTTCCTGTTTTCAGCTGAAAAAACATTTATTGCTTTTCCCACATACTTCTTTCATACCACTATGCTGCTTCACACACAGTAACCGAGCTTGCCTTACTTCAGCCAAACTGTGTTTTGTAAAGCCTGAGGTCTATGGTCCAATTCATAATGTTAGAGTCAGGACTTACACAACTGTAAATATCATATACCCTTCCACTTAAAAGACACTAGTTTAAGTGTCAGCATAGCCAGCAGAAGCTGAAAAAAAGAACATAATAGAATTATAATCTGCCACTAGAGGTGCCTGAACATTTTGACAGGCATGGGTTCACATCAATTTCAGGCAAATTTCCAAAGATTTGATGTTTCAAAGTATATCACATCTGGAGCCGGTCTAATACCAATCTAAAACCTTAGGGACAAGCGTCCCTCACAGGAGCAACTTTCCTGCTAGCTTTTCAATGCTTTGTCCTTTTGCTGTTAGGTATTTCAAACTTGCAGAGGCAAAGGTAAAGCAGACAGGAATAACATCATGGTAAAAAGCTGAGAACAAAGGTTTTGAATATCAGAACTAATACCTGTTTCAAGAAGTTGGTGAGCTTCAGGTAATTACTTCTTTTAAATTCTTATTTATGGTTTTAAAACATTTTTAAAGTCTTTCACTGTCTTTAACACTGGACATAGACCCCTGTGATAAAGATCAGTAGGCTCTGAGGTAGAAACCAGTATCTCCTCCTTGTCCAGAGGAATGCTAGAGAATTACTTGCTGGAAAACCATCTTTGACAGGCACGTAGGAAAGCCTCAGGAGAACGTTTGTTACAAACCCTGGGTCTCCTGCTCAGAACTAGGGAGGCCCTCCTCCCATACACCTTCCACACTTTTAAATGGTTATATGGGAACCAGTATGTGAACTTGATGGTCCTTTTTGTTTTTACATTAATCAGCTTTTGCAAAAGTAGCAGAACTCTTTCATCCATTCTCTTTTTAATTTATATAAACATTACATTTATAAATATGTAACCAATCATTTTGTACTTCTAAAACTTAAATGAGACAAGACTGAAATACAACTTCATACAAAACTGAAAAAAAACTTATCAAAAGAAGGGGGGAAAGAACTGAGAGAACTTTCCTCTCCTAATATAAATTATCAGTCAGATAAGTTTTCTATAGCTATCACCAGATTTGGTTCATGAAGATTTCGCTTTGCAGTTCAACACTACTAAAACACCCCATAAACTTAGTCCTCTTTGCCATATATTGCCACAGAGGCTTATAACTATCAGAATATATGCTTGCTTTAGCAAAAATCACGCACACACAAAACACTGCAAATTATTTTATTGGTAAAATTCTTTGTGGTGCTTGAGAGAAGAGATATAAAACAGTCTTAATTCTGCAGACTAAGTCAAACTGTTCCTCAAATAAACAGCAACCAAGCAGAAATGAAAATTAATCGCTTGGCTCAGAAGTCTGTGAATGCTGAGAAGGAGAGAAGACCTCTGCAGGCAGGGGGAGTTCCTCAGCCTCCTCCCATCCCATCCAAATCAATCAGCACTACAGCTCTACACACCCTTCAGGGCTGGTTTATATTTAGAACTTAATAAAGAATAAAAAATAGCAAATCATACACCCACTCTGCTTTGGGGAAACAAATGTGCTAGTCAACGGAAGATATAAATAATCACACGATGACACAACGAAACGCCTCATCCGGTGGCTGCAGTGCAAACTGCTGTCCACCAGCCAGCAGAGCTGCTGGATGTACTCCATTAATCTCTTTTCCAAAGTGATGGATTCTTTTTTGGGGAACTAGCCCAGTTCACCGAGGAGTCATTTTTTCCCCCATCAGCTGAGATCAGTCACCAGTAACTCATCACTTTTGATCCAGCTCTGTTCTTCACTTGTAACTGAGACTTTCCAGCAACGATACTGCAGCTGGCCTGCAGGAAACACCTCCGAACTCCCTATTCATAGTCTGGGCAGGGCAGAGGAAGGAGAGAGCAGGCAATCAGCTACAGTGATAGGAAAAGTGTGACCTTCCTTTCCCTCAATAATGACACCATTTTTCTCCCATCAGCTTTAACCTTCCAAAAACATTCAAGAAGCCACATGAAAACCCACAGCCCCATACAATCTAGGCATAGTAACTACAAATTTTTAGATGCAAAACAAAATCCATTGTGCTGGGGATGGATAAATAGGCCAGAGAATGTGAACGTGACTTCTCAGCTCCAGGGAAGAGCCAGTCTGGGTTCCTACTCCAACGACTGCAGGCATTTCTATTAAAAACTGCTTTTATGCTCCATTAGATAAACTGGACAGGCTATTCTGGAAGCAAGAAAACAAGAATTTTGTGTACCTAACTCTCCCGCTCTGTCACAATTTACTTTTAGGAAATCTATGAAAAATAGAGCTTTATCAAGGACTTTCATGCTCCCTCCCACCTAGCTGCTAGTGAGGTTGGAGTGAGGTTGGCACAAGGCAGAAGCAGTGATGCTTCTAGACACACACGTGAAAGGATTGAGAAACCTGGAACATTTTGATGCTAAATGCAGAGGATGGCAGGTTTAGGTGGTGGCTAAGCAGGGGCTTGGGAAATTGCAACGTGAGAAGTCGTTGTCTAAATAAGGCTAAAAGCCTTGCCTTGTCTGTCTAAAGTCTTTGGTGAATCTGGCTCTGTAAGTATAATCAGCTTCACAAGTGCTCGCAGACACAAGTGACTGTGCAAGGGCATTAAAACAGACTGCGGTGTATTTTTGTCCCAGTAGAATCCTTTCTGAACTACCCCAAGGAACAGGGTCAAACTGGTAACCAGTGCAAACCAATGAAGCTCTGCCCAAATGTACCACCTGTGGATCAAACCCCTATCACCCCAAAAGTGACTGCAGGTGTACAAGGATAGAATAGTAAGAAATACGATGGGTTTATAGGAAAGGAACTGGGGTATTTACTGCTTTCCAGCTGGCTTGCTAGAAAAGAGTGCTCGTATGGTAGGCTTGTGCTCTCAGGGAGCTCCTCAGTGGGGTGGAAAAAATTTGGGGAGTTTATTTACATGCTCAATTGCTCTCTCTGACCTCTAATAGGTGCAAAAGCAGCATGAAATAAGGTCCAGGCTACTGTGGAGAATTGCCAGATAATGGGATTTAAGGAAGAGTACGTGTGTTTATATACACCCCTCAGTGGTTAACCACCATGTCAAGCAAAAGATACGCTGCCACTTCAGGGGCTAAAACAGATTCATTAACAGAAGGGAGACTACAAAGACCCTAGTGCAATCCTGTGCAGGACGGAGCGGGAGGGTGTGCATGAGCGTGTACACACACCCGCTTCTCCTCGCAGTGACAACATTTGTGTTACACTTTCCCAGATACATCAGAGCCAGTCATAAACTGCAGGGCCTTTTGTTAGCTGGGCTGTTGGTTCAGTCCTGAAACAAATTAGTGCTGTAGCTCAAAAGCTGGTGCTGCCCAATGCTTTTTTGACGAGCAGCACAAAATGAATGAGTTCGATCCACCCCCGGCAATAACACGGCTGCCAGCACCTTTGCCGGCAGTTTCTGTGCACACAGAGAATGAGTTTCTTCTTTTCAGTCCTAGCAGGGCAGAGCTGAGGCCCTACTGCAGAAGGTAGTGCCTGATCTGCCTCCATTTGTGGAGGAGAAATTTACCTCTCTTGGGCTGTTAATTTTCTACCAGGATTTCTTCATAACTTCCTTACGGTTTCCTCAGAATTAGGGGTGGTGAAGGAAACAAGTCTGAATAACTGCAATGCAAACATTTTACAGCAGAAAGAAAGCACCACCCTAAAAATAGCACAGAGCCATCATTTTAAATTACACAGAGCAAGAGCAATGCCCCTTTGGAAACTGTAATTTGAAGGTAATGAGGGTGTTTGTTGAGGAAAGAGTGCGTGACCCTGCCCATATTTCTTCTCCACTCCAGAATAGGTGGGGATGTGTCACGAATAGTTGTTCCCAACCGGAGCCACCCCTCATTCCCGCACGGCCCGCTCTGCCTTGCCACCAAGGGACAAAGCGCAGCCGCCGCCGTGGCCGCTCTGCAGGAGCAGCTCGCAGCCCGTTTATCGCGGTGAACCTGCAGCAGGGAGCCGGCGGTGCCAAGAGGCAGAAATAGCAGCACGCCTTTTTATCACCCCAAGCAGAGCGTGTTTCATGCCACACAATGTGGTGCCAAAAGGTTCGTGGATAGGGTGGGGAGATTCCCCTCACCTTTTCACAGGGCTCGTCACTTAGTCTTGACATTTACAAGAAGCGTAGGGAAAGGTTTCTCTCTTCCGTGTGTGGCAACGTGACCCTCACCTCTCAGTTCAGGATGTGGTCTTTATAGAGATTAGACTGCACGGGACACATCCTGAGGAAAGGGTGCAGTGCCGCTCTGCATGACCACTGTCTCAGAACGTGAACTGTATTAACCTTCTGGGGGGCTTGGGGAGGGAAAGGGGGGAAAATGAGACAGCTGCTGATCTGGGATATACGGTCACCTTTAAACAATACCTTAGTCACACAGTCTAATGACTGTCTCTTTACCTTTGCCCCCATCCCACTCCAGTGGAGAATTGTAGTTCTAAGTGGAAAGTTAAGAGCTGGAGCTGCAGATTTAGACTGTGCTCGGCCAAGCTTCCTACTGCGATGACCCAAAGCAAAGTGACGAGAATGGGCCGAGTCCTCCCAGCTCCGCAGGGCTGCTCTGAGCTCCACAACCACGCTCCCCCGTCCAGAGCAGGGCTGCCACTGGTGGTAGAGGGACATCCATTTATGTTGGAAGAACAAAATGCTGCATTCGAAGTCCTCCCTAGAACCAGAGACCACTTTCCTCATTCACATTTTTCCGTTAACAAAGTATGGACCAGTCTCCCCTACACAGAAACAGAAAAACTCCCATTCCTGCTGTTTGAGATGTCAAGTGTTTTGCGTGGGGATCTGCAGGCTCAGAAATTAGACCTGTAGCTGTGAAAAGCATGGCAAATTGTTCAGGGCCACATAGAAAAAGAAAACAGGTTTCACATAAGGTTTGTGAAACCCTGGGCAACTTCCAGTTTAGATAAGACAGCACAACCCTGATTTGACATGCCTAATGCTCCTGCTGCTCTGACCATGCAGGGCTTCATCCATGCATGATCATTGCTTTGAGTGATCACATTTCTTAAATTTAACTCAGAGAATAGCTAAGTAGTCTGCACATGGAAGGAGAAATAATGCTGTGAATTAGTCACAAAAGTGATCCGACATAGCTTCAAGGAACAGAGCTCTTTCAAGAGCTGTCAAAATCTGACAGCATCCCATGGCAGCTCCATGTAGTGCAAGTCCAGCCCTTAATGGCTGCTTCCTTAAACCAAAATAAGTTAAGCTCCTACACTACTTCATGGCAGTGAAATCCATATAAAATTTAGTATTGCTCAGTATATTGCTGTAGATTTGTGATTTTCCCATCCCAGGCATAGACGAGAGTCAGCAGTTACTTTTTCTTTGTGTACATGATTTGAGTGTTCTCGAAGGCAAAAGCCAACAACACCTGTAAAACCTTTTTTCCTTTTTTTTCTTTTCTGAGCTTCACCTGAGTCTAGTTCTCACTTATATTCTGGCTTCTTTACATCTATGAATTCCTGTGTGGTATAAACACCATCTGCTGTTACTTTAAGGTTTCTTTATGATTTAGAGGTATATAAATGGCTTTACAAGTGTCACCTACAGTAAAATAAGAACTGCCCAAACAGACTCCCTGAATTAATGCAGTCTGACCTCCCATCTTTCATTCCTACTTTTCTAAGATTTCATTCTTACTTTTTTTACCTCAGCTCTGCTCCAACTTATCCCTACCAGATACCCAGCAGCCAGACTACACACCAGCCGACACCTTCTTCCTTGAGTTCCAGCAGTGAGCGTTTTCCAGGATGCTTGGAGACGACATAAACCACATTACAACCAAAGAAAGGAAAAGCAAGAAAATTTCAGGCAGGAACCTTCTGCCACTCCCCTCCAAAGTGACTTTATTCTCTGGCAAGGTTATTCAAGCCCTGCAGGATACAACTGCACGAGCTAAAAAACACCCTCTACTCCCTTTGAAGAAAATATCTTGCAGGTATTAGAGTACATTCTGTCCATAAATTGCCTCAGCAGCAAAATGAAAAATGCTTCACACTTTCAGATGTAAGATGTGCGAAGAGGTTTAATTAGCTAAAGTTCATATACTGCTTTGAAGATGGGAAGACCTCTGAATGAAGTGCTAAGAACAGATAACCAGAATCCATCTTTTCTGGTATATAAACATAAAAAGCAGATTGATGTTGCACAGAAAATGTATGCCAGAAAAATTGTCCAATCATAGGATTATTCATCAAAGTTTTACTTGGAGCCTCAGGGATTGTTTAGAAACTGGTATTTCCAAGCTGTATCTCAGTCAGAGATGTGATTTCACTACCTATTTTTGACAGGCGACTCAAAAGGGACATTAGAGTAAATATTTCTAGAACACTATGACATTTTCTTCAACATTCAGGGCTTACAGTTTTGATGTTTAAAATACAGGAGATTTGACAGCTTCCTCAAAAAGTGATCTTTGTTGTGTCCATCCATGTACATAGCAGCCCAGCTAAAAATGCTGTTTCTGAAGCACATTAAATAATTCATATCACTGACTAACACTAGTGAGAAATGTTATTTAGGAGCAAAACAAGTAGTAAATTTGAGTGCATGAAAGTTCATTTCCAAATATTAATGAGGGAGGAAGGAAAGAAAGATGAAGCATATTTAAAGATCAGACAGAAACGCACCTCTTGCTGAATTTTGTCCTTGGAAAGAACATTATTGTCTTCACATCCACATTCCATAAACTGCAATAACCTAGCCAAACCTCAGGAAGAATGACTGAAGGAATGACTTTCCTCCCCCAGTGGCAAAAAGCCACATCTCTCAGGCAAAGAAGCGCAAGGTGCTTTGGTAAACAATGTTCTAACCCCACTGGGAAAAAGTGGTATGGATCAGACCCTGGGAGGAAAGGAAAAGCGAGTCCTAAGCAGGATGACAGCAAAACCAGGACCAAACCATCAGCTGATGACGAAAAGTAGACATTGATTTGGATCAGCTGAGAAGAATGTGACCTCCCTTGGACCCTTGTTCTTAAAATAAGGGAACTTTATTATTTAGATGAGTCTATGGTGTTAAGCACTACAAATACAGAGCAGGTTGTACTATAAAGAGCTCAGGAATCTGAAAAACTGTTTTTCTTTTAGGCTGCTTATGGAAAGAAACTGAGCAGGAAGGTAAGGTCTCAGATCAGAGTAAGATTTTCTTTGGAAGCACATGGAACAATAGCTCAGCTTGCCCTTCTTACTGGAGCACCACACTATGGAAACTATATATCTGAATAGTTTTGCACATACACACATACACATATTTTTTAAACACAAAGCAAAGGTTTCAAAACATATCACCAACAGAGGAAGCAGCCTGAAGCTCCTAGCAGGGGCCAACTGATCTAGAAGAATCTCACAGCACTGTAACAGCAAATTTCTCCTCAAATCTCCAACAAACTCTTGTGCACGTGGCTGTTGCAGGATGCTGCTTTTCACCCCTGTCCCATATGAGTCAAACCCACAAAGTCCAGAGACACATTTGATGATCAAAAAAACCCTCCACATGGTGCATTTGAAGAGGCAAAACTGATAGCTCTGAAAAAAAAAATTATTAACTGTAGGAATATAATTGTAGGCTACAAAAGTATCATTTCCATCCTCAAAAAGCTTAGTGCAGATCTGGGAGCAAAACAGCACAGGAAGGAGGTAATTTCCTAATCAAACTTCTAATGTCCTCTACATGGAAAACTGGCTCCAGTGTCTTCTTGGAAAAGGGTAAATGAAATACAGCCATTAAGCAGGACTGAATTTACCTATTTTCAGCTAACAAGTACTCATGTGAAAACATGGATATTTTAGCACAAGAATCCCAAACAGAATCCCATTCTATTTCCACCAACAAACTCTTTGGCATTCCTCCTGAGGACAAAAGTTTGCATTTTCAGCAGGTAAACACAGTTAATTCACTCAAGCCAAATTAAGTGTAAACAAATTTTTAAAAATTAAGGCAAGATTAGGAAATGTTCCTTTTATTTACTTTTTTTTTTTTAAATCAACCCTTGAAAATGTTATTTTACAGCTATAGAAAATGTGACTTTTGCCTGACTTTTGTATTGGGTCAGCCAAACTTGAAGAAAAACAAGAAATCTCTCTGTAACCGAGGGTAAACCCTCGCTTTAATAGGCACTGTTCCCAAAGGAGGAGAAAATTCAATTGCTAAAATGATAGCATAATCTTTTCTTTATTATTTCAGGAGCTCAGAGTTAATTGGACAAGTTTAGCACCCTGCGAATGACTGTGCATCCTTACTTCTCCACAATAAATGACCTATAATTACTTCCATTTCTCTGAAGCCAGGAGATAGCTCTCATTAGCATTACTCTGAAAGAAGCCTTTTGCTCTTTTGGGGATTTAGAGAGGCCCCATCACTATTGTATCTGAGCAGCCCACAACACCTCTCATGCACAGGGAAATGTTCTTATTTCATCTTACACATAACTGCACAAAGGCCACACATGCCTACAGTGAGGTTACCCCAGTACTTATGCCTCAGGCTTGACTACGGTTTAGCATGTGTCTTTCACCTACTCACGTCCCAGCAGGCTCCTTGGACCAGGCATCCCTGCCCTCACCTGAGCCAAGCTGCGAGGTCCAGCACATCTTCTCGAAGCCCAGGACAAAGACTGAGTGGTCGCAGCCAGGTGAGACACCTTGGCCTGATCCACCTGGCATGTCACGACTCCGCATCTCCCCCTTTCCATAAAGGGCATGCCTGAAACCTCCGGCCATACCCCATTCACAGGACACTTGTGCTCCCTTCTGCAGGAGCATTTGCATTTTCTAGGAGATGATTAAGGACACCTGGTGCCAGAGGGAAACACCATAAGCCAGGTTGTGCCATGGTTAACTCATCACTCAACAGAGGGGATATCTGTCAGGTGTGCTCCACCACCTCCTGTGTTTTAGAAGACAAAACTTGCTCCTTGAAATACCAGCCCAGTAGTATGCATCTGCCCCTCAGCACTCATCACTGACCCCTGTAATTGCTTCCCTGCATCTGAACGCACACACACCAGTTGTCTTAGTAAAGCAAGTTTCTGAAGCCAAAGGAACTCGCAACACATGGTCCAAGGTCTAAGTCCCATACCAGAAGGACTTTTTTCAAAATTGGGAATAATTTTCCTCCCTCCACATCCTTTAAAAGAGATCAGAAATAGATGCACAACACAACAGTAAAACTACATACGAAGGTAAAGATTATTTGCAGTTTCAGCACACTTCTGCTTGTCTTCAGGATCACACTGGCTCCCCTATTAATTGCAATGATGTAGCATAGCTCATGCTGAGTTCTACTTTGTTGGGCTCGTTTGGCTGAGCTGGTATCCTCATGCTGAATGTGCTTTCCCTCACGATCCCCAAATCCTCTTCAACTGCTTCTTTTCAGAGGGCAGCATCATACACATACAGTTTCTGGATGCATAACTAGCTTTCAGCAGCATTAAAATGCTTCCAGTTTACGCAGTTATAAAACTGCAGGACTTCCCACTTTTCCTCGTTATACACCACTCTTCACCTAGAATACAAGTGTTACAAATAGGGATTTTATATATTCTAGAACAACAAAGCCAGTGCATTGAGGCCCCCTAAGTACAAGCATCACCCTCCAGGTGCAAAAACAAAAGCTCGGAAAGGAGGGGACTAGAATTCAATGAAGAAAATGGCCCAGTCACCAGGATTTCCTGCAACTGTTCTAGGTCTCCTCTATTCATTACATTTAGCTTTCTACAGCACACTTTACTAACCAGGGTGGAGAGTGGGACCCAAGTCTTCCTCCAGGCTAGGAAAATTTCATTCAATTTTCATTTTTCACTCTCGCACAGCACAGAAAATCCATAGGCTTAATAAGAAGCTTGAAGTCAAGTACTTGGACACTTCAGATGGCATCCCTTCTAGAGCTGAGACAGGTGTTGAGCAAACATCCCTCTAGACTGAGCAAAAACTTATACCTCAACCCTGAGGACAAGCCTGACAGGAAAGTCCTCACAGTTCCCTCAGGATCGCACCACCCTTTTTCTTCTTCTTCTTTTGTTGTTCTTGTTGTTATTGTTTGTTGTTGTAAGAGGAAGATCTTAGGGATAAGAGATCAGCCTCTACCTGTGAAGCTGAATCTTAAGGTATAGCTTTCTGAAGCTTGGAAATTCAAAGCTAAGGTTCTAAAACTAGCCTAGCTTACATTCTAGTTCTGCACATTTAAGTTAAATTCGGCATGAAACTTTCTTTGACCCAAAAAGTCAAGTCTGTTTTCATCCCTGGGAGTTTTACAAATACTTCTTGTTTTGCCTAAGTTACAAACACTGTGGGAACAGGGATGTAGCTTGATTTGAATATAAACATTAGAACTGATGTGTCCCCTCTCTGAAGTACGCCCAGAATCTCCCTAAGCAAAGATGCTTTCAAGCATTATACAATAGCTGGATACAGATATAAACATGCTAAGAAAAGACCTGAAATAGAACAAAAATAACACTATGATAATTGAGAGCTGTAAAGTATGGCAAGTATATTACTACCTACCCATGTAAAGTAATCATCTCACACCAGTGAGATAATCTTCTGGTGTTAAACAGAACTGTACTCACTCCATCCGTAAGAATTAACAGATGGAGCAACTCTTCGGGCTTTACGTAACAGTAATTAAACAAATCCTCACAACGGCCACATGATTTCACGCACAAGCCAGGGCAGTCTACAAAAAAAAAACGCTTTGCTGCCAGGTTGGAAAATTCCAGGTCGCGTAGGCCGGAGAGCTCCATGAAAGCCATCAGCCTGATGCCTTGGATCAGCCTGCCTCATCCTCCAGGATATCCTCTTTGCTGCACACTGGGACCAAGAACAGAAAGTCCAGAAACAAAGCAGCTGCAACAGACACCTTCATCATCTGCAGGAAGAAGTTCTTGGACTACTTCATCTGTAAGATGGGAGACACCTATCCACACACCTCACTATACTAGAAGTCAGTCTGAGTAAAGAAAATATGGGAAAGTTCATAGCATTTGGGATGTAGGAGAATTCAGCGTCCCCACCGACAGCCCGTGGTACAAGCAGGTAGCCTCTCTCATGTCACCCACTTCACAGCCACGAGCACCAGCAGCTCTCCGGTGGGCTAGCGAGGCTGGAGGAGGGTGTGTGAAATGCAAGAGTTACCCATTAGTACAGGCAGGAAAAGAAACTCCCCACCAGGTAACACCCACCTAGCTACCCATGTGTATACATACATACATGAATCTGTACTCATCTAAAAGGGCAAGAAATAGCAGAATGAGCAAGGCACTTCAACTGCACCTTAACTAGAGAAGGAAAGACTCCATTACAGGTGGGAAATGCAGAGAGGGACAGTATTTTGTATCTTCACATGGGCTGTCCCTCCTGCCCAAAAGTAAGCATCACCATTAGCACCAGCGGACCTCTCTTACCTCTCTGAGGTGCTGGACACAGGGGTGACTGAATGGGGCACCCCAGGAGTTCACCTCTGAGAAAGCCTCAGAGCCATGCTGGACACGGAGCCGTCATCTCCATACCCCTCACCTGGGGGTCCTGCAGGGCTCTGTCCCCTCCCCACCTACTACTTCACCTCTCTACAAAACACCTCAGATATCTTGGACCAGAAACACATAGGTGACGCACAGGCCTTTATCTCCTGTACATGAAATACATACAGAAATCTCCCATCACATCTAACAGCAAGCGAAAATCAACACCTGAAAGAAAATTCAGCTCATTGAAACTGAACCTAGACAAGATCCAGGTGGGGGAAAGAACCCATCCAAATCTACTAACTGTATAACATCCCATCTGCTTTTGCTGAAAATGCCTGCCCCCCGAACTAATGAAGCGTTTCACACCTTTCGGATTCTTTTGCTCTTCCAAACAGGATTTGAAAAAAAAATAAATAAAATAGTTGGCAGAATAAAACCTGCACTGAGGTAGCTGTTCATTCCCTTCCCAGCAAAACGAGTGGGGGATAAATAAAACAAAGCAGGTGTTCTGCTGCCACCACATGGTCACCAATAGACCTAGGCAGAGTTTTAAAATAAAATGTGCTGCTTCAGAATACATCCATTCACTGAGCCTATCATTTTTATGTATTTCCTTAACTTATCTCCAGTTGGGGTTACTTGTTGCAAATCCATCAGATGACCACGTTCCCAGCCTGCCTGGTAGGTCTGCCCTGCAACCACGTTGGATCCAGAGATTTCAAGGTTCATCACACACTCGGGCCTTAGCTCTGGGGAGCAAGTTATTTTCAGTAAGTTTTCTGAAAGAGAAAATCAGCTTCGTAGCCAACTCAGGACACAGATATCAAATGCTCCTGGTTAGCGACTCACTCTGAAGTGACATCTGGAAGGGGGGAGGTGGGATCCATCCCCCTACTCTTAAGACCTCTAGAGTAGTCCCTGGCATGATTCACACAAGACAAGGACACCACCACCATCACTATTTATTCCAGCGACTCCTCTCACCAAAAAGCACTTAGAGAGAAAAGACTGCCTTTCTGCAGCCATAATTTAAAACACCCTGATGGCATTTTTATTTTTACTAAGAAAAGTGCAAGTCCCAGCACTAGCTTGGCCAAACTCTGGAAAGAAAAAATAAATCCTCTTTGGAAAATATGCTCTTGAAAGGCACACTACGCCAAAAACCTGTCTTAATCAGAAATATCAAAATAAAGGTATGGATTAGTATTCAAGGCCTAGAGACTCCTCTAGACTCTCTACACCAGTTTTACAAGATATTACAGCCCTGCATATGATAGCTGCACACCTCTAAAAATGTCATAAACTGTACAAAAAATAAAATTGCATTTTCTATCAACCCCAAATCTGTGTGTTTTCTTTTCAGTGTGCAGAGGAGCAATTTGCTACTCCATTCTTTCACATCTCATCAGTAATAATTTTTCCATCAGTTTTTTTGTATTTTAGAGGTGCTTTTTTCTCCCAACAGCCCTGAAAAATATCCCAATGACTCATTAGCTCTTCTCAGAATACAGGCATTCATGAAATTCCGTGCAGCTTTGTTTACTGTGGAATTCAGCTCAAAGCTTGAAAAACAAATCATGAAGGACTGCTGTAAAAAATTCAGTAGCAACATAGCCATCTCAGAGGGGAAGAAATGTGTATCCAACTTTATTTCTCTTTTTGTGGAATGTGAACAAGTTTGTGAGATACCCAAATAAAAAAAAAAAAAAAAAAAAAAGCTCTGTAAATGAATGAGGGAGAGTTGCCAGTGGTATTACATTTTGGTGACAAGGATTTTTGGTGACAAGGATTTCCAACAGTTAGTTCTCTTAGGAGTCACTTCCAGTCTTTATTAGAAGAATGACACTGTCTGTGATGTAGCCAAATCTTTGTGCAGGCATGTGAAAAACACCATCACTGAGGCCTAGAAGTGACAAAAGGCTGTAATTTCAAAATAGTTAGAGAACAAGTGTTAGGATGATTCAGCTGCATACCGTAAAACAGGTTACAACTAAAATGTTTATTGTCTCTGTGTATCATGAGAATTTCATAACCGTATGATTTAATACCACTTAATAGATTAAAGGTACCACTTTAGGCATTTAGTGTGCTGTAGCACTAGTCCTTGTCTGATATCAGTGAAGTGCAATACAGATTGGTACGTGGAACATACTGCTTGTAGTGGAAACAGGCTGATTCCTATTATAGTATAAGCCTGAAAACGTGCTTGCCACTTTGTCCCTCAAGGTAATTCACCAACCACAGGTACGGTCATACATCATCCTTTCCACAATCTGCCTTGGAGGGACAGATTTTTTGAGATGGGAATACTCAAAAAGCTTTAGGATCCATAAGATAAGCAAGTCATGTGGCTTGGGCTGGGATGGTTGTGGAGTCCACACTGATCTTCTCATTTAACATGAAAGGCTGAACTCAACATTAGCATTTGGGATGACTATTTTCAGCTGCATTGATATTACTTGACCAAAGTTCAAGAAAAAGACAGCCACAACAGCAGCCTGTGTTCCAGAAAGCCATTTACAGTAAGACAAATTACTGTCATTTATTTTACCCTAAAATACTTCTGTTGACATATGTCAGTGCTTTATTGTGATAGTTTTGACTTCAGTGAAGAACTCGTAGGAATCCTTTGCTCCCTCTCTTCCTATGCCTGAGGCTTTCATCCCACCAAACGGCAAGTTCAGATCTCTAACAAGCCAGCAGTTGGTCCACACCAATCCAGCCTGTAGCCTTTGTGCCACCCGATGAACGCGTCCCACATTGCTGGACCACACAGTGGCTGCCAGGCCGTATTTCACACTGTTGGCTCTTTCGATCACTTCTTCTTCTGTATCAAATGCTACCACACATGTCACAGGACCAAAGATCTCTTCTTGCATGCAACAAGATTCGTCCTTGACTTCGGCAATAACTGTGGGCAACATGAAATAGCCTTTCTGGTTGCCAGTTGGGAGAGCCAAGGAATCCACTCCCTCTCCGCAGAGGACTCTGGCTCCTTCAGCTTGGGCTTTCTTCACATAGCTCCTTACCTGGGGAAGCAGCAGGAAAACGTCACTGCTAAAGGACACCAAATCCTGAGGGTCCAACCTCTCTGGTCTGGGCACATCAACAGGAGCCCCCGAATATCTCCAACTGGATCACACTGCCTTTACTTCCCTCCCAACAACAGAGGTCATTCCCTAGCTTTTGTTGTTATGTTTCTGTAAAAGTAAGGCTGGGTATTTCTTGCTGTAAAACAATCTTTCTCTCTCCAGGCAACACCAGTGGCCCTTCTCACTAAGTATTCTCAAAAGGGTAGGGCCCCTGGTGAAAACACAAGTGGTTCCAGAGCCTCCCTTGTCTTCTTCCAGGACCTTGGGCAGTTTGCCACATATTCCATGCCACGGTTCACTTATTTACTCGAAGGGATCAGTAATATTTTCCTACCTCACAGGCAGGCTTGTTAAATGTTTACATGCCACTAGGATGACAAAGCCATGAATGCTGCAGAAAATCTCATCAATAAATAATTAAAGCTGTTTCCATGGCTGCTGCTATCATATGCTACCTTGAACACATAGGACATGCTATAGGTCTACTTCTGCTGTTCTGAAATCATTGCCTGGTTTCTCTCCCTGTAGAAACACCACAGAGATACCACCAGGCCTTCTTTCTCTTTTTCTTCTTTTAACCACCTTGGTAGGTTAGACTGAGAAGTCCTCTGTGGTGCCACAGACCTCAGACCTTGGGAAGTGGGTGCTTCTGCCGCTCTACTTCTGAACAGGCCTGGGGAAACTGCTGAGGCGTCAGGGAGCACGACAAAGGTTTGGCTTTCTCTCTCAGTCTGCTTCTTGCTTATGCTGATTGTGTCAGATAGTTTTGGGACGTGAGCATCTGCTCTCCTGAACTCTGACACCACAAAAATTCATTTCATATAAGCCACTAAAGCAGACTATGTTTAACTGTGCACCATCTCAGCTTCCCTCTGCATATATCCAATTCAAATTACTGCAAGCAGTCCTAGCAAACCGGTCTTGTACTCCCCAGAATTTGTCAAAGAGTGATATAAAAATAAAACTTTTACCTTGTTAACCTTGCCTTATTAGGCAAATAAGTGATCTCAGCAAATGCAATATTAAAAATCCATGAAAATATTGCTGAACTCTAGGATTGCTTAGGATAAATTCAGGATTTAGATTTACACGATTTGAATTATTTCACTTCAAATGGGAAAAAAATATTATTTGTCATTTGAAGTTATTTACCCCATGGAGTTGATTTTTCTGGAGTAATCACGTGCTCCCAGGCCACAGAAACCTTAACAAAAAGATACCTCATAATAATGGCTTTGAATCATCATCCCTCAGAGCTAATCTTGGAGAGGACATGGTCCTTTCCATACACCTCTGAAATCACCTTTCATAGCCCTCTAAAAGATGAGATGAGACGAGACCATGTAAACTCCACATAACATCACCTTTTCTAGATGCTCTTTACTTATTAGTGCTCCCACGTCGACTGTAGGATCTGAGGGGTTCCCAACCTTCCACTTCTTAGCTTCTGCCACAAACCTCTTCAAAAACTCACTGTATATGCCCCTCTGAACAAAGATCCTGGAGGTGCAGAGACAGATCTCACCCTACCAAAAAGAAACAAACAAGAAAAACAACAGTATTAGTTCAGATTACGTTGTACTATTGATGAGCATTAATAAGAGTCACATCCCAGAACGAGGCTTGCATCCCTGCATCCTCAGGAGTGCAAACTACATTCACCAACACTACAAAGTAGGATTTTTCCCAGATTAAAAAGGAAAAGAAAAGAAAAAGACAAAACAGCAATAACAGGATGGCACAGTCACTTACTAATGCAAATAAATTTGATTTTTCATTAATTGCATGTTGTCTTCTCCAACATTTTTCATAGGAAAAGTGATTTCCAATTCTGAATCATCTCTGTCTTCATTTCCTGATAATCCCTTTCTGATACCAAGCTATTTTTCTGAACATTTGCCCTGATACAGCTTCATGGCTTTGGTGATCTCTCCTAAGGGTGGTGATGAGGGAAGAGGAACATTGATAGAATTTTGGGGCGAGTCTCCTAATTTAATTCCAGAAAATCAGCAAGCTTCCCACTTACTTGCAGGGTTGGATTTAAAACAGCTGCTTTCTGGAAGGATAAGCAATATAACTATTTTGAAAGGGATAATGGCACCTTGTTATTTTCTGATGGAGAGTACTAGGACGAATCCTTTATAATTTTGTTTCCCTGCTTGTGGAATGATGAAATTTTTTTCGTATTTTTCTATTTACAGTTTGCCTACAACAGAGAATCTTGAAACAGACCTTGACAATTTAGGATTTGCATCCAAAGGTACATGCACGTGCACACACAGACTCGCAGACACATCACAGGGTTTGTATGCTACAGAGGTGGGAGGCACCTGGTTGGCAAAGCTGGACCTCAGGGTCGTGGGGATGCACTGCGTCAAGTCGGCATCATCGAAGATGATTGCGGGGTTTTTGCCTCCCAGTTCCAGCGAAAGCCGTTTGCAGTGCGGAGCGCTTTTCTCCATGATCCGCTGGGCTGTCAGCGTGCTTCCCGTGAAGGAGATCAGAGGCACGTCAGGATGGCAGATGAGGGCTTCTCCGGCCTTGGTGCCTGTTCCAAACACGATGTTCACCACCCCGTGGGGTACTCCTGATGGGAAGAAAGGCACGCAGTCATCGTACCCTTTCCCTTGCTCTGCCAGTTTCACTTCACTGTGTTTTGTCTCTGAAGTTAGAAAATTACCAGTAGCTCTAGCATGACAGAGACCAACCCTTAACTTAAGTACTAGCTGAAATGCATGATGTTTAATAACTCTGGGGGTCACAGGTTAAGAGATAAAACCAATTCCACTGATCAGTCAAGCTTGCCTGACACCCATCATCAGAGACTCAGTGTTCAGTCATTCAGGGAAAAAGCAGTTGTCCTCCCAGTTTTTCTTAATAGTGCACCAAATACAGCCAGGACACAGCAACCGAGAGCTGATTCTCACTCTCTTATGCCCTCATGGTTCCTCTGCTGGCACCACAGACTTACATCACCTCTAAATGGAGTGCAGGAGAGGGAAAGGAGGCACAGGAAGAATTTTCATGAGGAAATAGTGGAAAAAAAAATGGGCAATAGCTGGCATGGGGAGATGGGATATTATGAGGACAGGGAGAGCTTTTTGTTCTCCAGTGCAACACTCAGCTACAGCAAACAGTCTTTCCCAAATTCTTTGAGAACCTTCTGATTTCTGCAACAGAAAATATGGTGCACAGGCAAGCATTCCCATCCCATTCTCCCTCCTTAGCATACTACGGGACTTACCTGCTTTCTCCAAGAGTTTGCACATCATCCAAGCTGTGACAGATGTCATCTCACTTGGCTTGGCAACCACAGTATTTCCACATGCGATAGCAGGAGCTATTTTCCAGGTCAACAAATATAGTGGCAAATTCCAGGGACTGATTAAACCAGCTACAAAGCAAACCCACAAAAGACAGGAGTTCAGTCTGCTGGGAGACAATCTCAAACAGTTATACACCAATTCAGATTTTTGAAGGGAATTTGGCTATGGCTTTTATTTCCAGACAATTGTACAACAAATTTACAGCTAGAAACATTTCTCAGAGGCAGATGATTTTAAAAGATTTGCACAAATGATCCTAAAGGTGATCAGCTGAACTCTCTGAATAAGTTTTGCTGCTTCTGCAGGGCAGAAGCTTATATTCACAGCAGCTTTTCAGTGTTTTCTAGGAACACTGACACAAGGTGGGCCATAAAAACTATGTACATCAACTGGTCTGTGGTAACATGCTGTGTTAGCCAACAGCAAATTAATGTGTGTTAGCTCAGCTCACTCTTGCTTTCTTTTGCTCTTTAGAACTTTTTTTTCCCCTCAATTTTAATACAAAAAAGAGCGTGCATAACATACAGTGCATATTTTCCTGATACATTTTAGCCTAACTTATGAGTGCGAAATTTATCAGTGTAAGAACTGATGCTTCCATGAATTGCTGAAAGACCAGAATTTTTCCAGTAATTACCTTTAGGAATACTTTCACCTTACATATTTAGAGGAAATAGTGAAAAACAATCTGTAATTGTTAGCTATGACTGCTCACAGAAGTCACAGGATTTCTCACTGTTTGATGGAGCAGATGCAAGGAGTGCCTTTTCCTTATGAGAGTGATTTTACCAGCAATACTTATGTTCTCCACTGCTCACAAAAACTTTTAAATAGGTCCTCTAGGTTAGCCAATTTTATTTTTTAAATAATTCAAGTGTGAATGTGGAACATTCATACATATTGAGATAAAACACCCAATAATGGAATCATCACGACTCCATTACTCCTCAAGTCAGCACAGCCACTTTATTTCTGAAGCACCAGCAGCATCTAGTGGCTGAGTTCAGCAATTGCCCAGCTAAAAGCACTTTAGCCACCCGTGTGCATTCCAGTCACAGGCTGAAATGTCACTGCATTGCAAGCAGAAGTTCCAAGCCACTACTGCTTCTCCAAAGGCGAGGAGGATCCAGCTCTCCCTGGAGCTGCAGGAGTAGCTGCTGCATGGTTCCAAACGCCTCCCTGACCCACAGCAGTAATACTTATTTACCCACACAGACATGCACGTACGAAACACAAGAGGTTTTGAGGGTGAGAGCTACCAGGTTAAAACAGAGGCTTTTTAAGGCATATAAGCATTCTTTTTACCATGAAGTAGCATAACTGATTTTACATAAAGTAGCATAACTGATTTTACATAAAGTTGCTCATGCTTAAGCAGACTAGTCATGTTTAGCACATGATCCAGAGACGACAAATGCTTTTGAAAAATCTTCTTTCTTTGTTGAGCCACTACTGAGGCAGACACTCTGCCAAGCTTTTCAGCATTTCAGGAGCATCATACCAACTCCCACAGGTGCCCTCGAGGTGTAGTGCATGCAGCCCATGGTTGCCATCTCGGTGCACTCTGTTGTGTGATGAAGGATGGAAGAGGCAAAGAATCGGAAGTTGTACGCAGCCCGAGGGATGTCCACTGTTCTAGCAAATGTAATAGTTTTTCCTGAAACAAAAACAAGCATACTGCTGTGTTATCATGGGCAGAAACAGTGCTTTAAACTCTGCTCTGAAAGCTGATTTGCATGTTTTTGGGGAAATGTGTTTTGTCCTGCACCCAGGTAATCCACGGCACAGTGCAACCATAATCAATAACAACAGCTCCCCTGTAGTATTGCATTCCAAATATCTAACAACCAAAGTCAAAGTCAGCAATTCTGAAAAGCAATAATGCCACAGGAATCAAAAATCAGCAACTTGTGCAAAGTTCAAACACATCAAGGTTCCAATATTCAGCAAGACACTCTATATTTGAGATGAACAGTTCCAGTTTTTACCCTGATCCTTTGACTCTGCTTGTGCAAATGCTTCCAGGTCATGTTCAATCAGGTCTGCCAATTTGTTCAGGATCTGAGATCTTTCCAATGGACTTTTTGAGGACCAAATTGGGAAGGCAGCTTTGGCAGATTTGACAGCAGCTTCCACCTAAAAAAAGCAAAAGAAGGATGGTGAATATTAATGGAAGGCCTTAGAAAGAATATCAAACAATCAGCAGACTAACTCATATTTGAGAGGCAAATAATACAGATCACATCATTGGGAAGACTTCACTTCTGAAGAGTTGTGACTATTGACAGCTTCTCCATTTTCGTGTTCTCAAGACACCATCTCATAACTCAAGGTAGTTTCTTTTCTTCATACTCTATTCCACTTTAACTCTTGCTTTTCTCTACATTCCACAACTAGTGGGCAATCCTCCAGGCCTGGAGGAAATGCCAGACCAGTCAACTGGCGCCAGCAAGTGCCACTGGCCCAACTCATGCAGAATCTTGTTTCTCATGGGGGAAAGTACAAGCAAATTTGCAGAGCACATGCAGCCTCAGTCTAAATGTCCACAGTCCTTGCAACACGGGACTTCAGCCACACCAGGAAATGATGAAAGTAAGGGGTTGGGGAAGGAACAGACTGTACACCCTGCTAGCCTTCAATTTCCCCTCCCCTTTCCCCCAGCTGGTTCAAGCAAGGACTAAGAATCCATTTACAGAATAGACACTCAGAGAAAATTTTTAATCTTACCTGATCATGGCTAGGAACTCATTAACACCCTCAGATTAAAAAAAAAAAATTAGCTCCTTTCTAAAACTCTGGGGGTTTAGTCAGTTCTCTCATAAGGTACCTAACGAAGTCTACAGATATGAAAGATCATTATACACATTTCATATAGGTGCATACCAGTCTTGCCAGTATTTTGCCTGAGATGTGCATAACTACTGCACAGTCCTTCAGCCTGACCTTTCTGAACAGTGGCAGAATACCAGCACTTTTCTGAAGCAGAGTAGGCTTCAAAGGATTAAGATTCCTCAAAACATGCTCTCTTCCATCAGTCATTTCCTCTGGGCTCTTAAATGAAAGTTACCTGCATCTATTGATTTATAAGCAGTTCCTTCTCAATGTTGTTTAGCAGTCTAAAGAAGTTTACCAACATCCTTCCAAATTTTAATTTTCTGCCCTATTTCCGAATTTTTGCTTCCTATGTATCACTTCTTAATTGCTTCCAATGTCTAACATACGCATCAAGGTGGGCGTTTAGCCAAAGCTGTCTTAGTTTCCCAACATTTTTGCTCACAAATTTCTTCAGCTTTTGGAAATCTGCCCAAGTCAATAACTAGGAGGATGCTGATGTAAGATTAATCAGATAATTCTGACCTCTCCTAATGTTGCCACATTGCTGGTTCCCATGCAGTCACTGAAGACTCCTTCCCATCAATTCCACAAAACCGAGTTCCAGATCTGTTCCTTCAGATTGTGATGGGTTTTATAAAAACGATCACAAAATATTTTACAGGCACTCCAATGATGTTTTACTAACGAGGGCACAAAAGTTCAAGCGGGTGGAAATCCTTCCCCCCCCCATGCAGATCAAAATTTATAGTCTCCCTAAAAATAAGGACCAGAGTTTGAGGGTGGGAGTGATACTGGTACAGAGGCCAGGGTGGGAATAAACCAAGTCACGCAAGGTCACATGGATCACTGGCCAAGCTCAGACTTTCGACTGTAGTGTGACAACCTACTGCTCAGATGCCGACAGCAGCAGGCTGTCGGCCACCAAACAGCTGGAGTAGGGCCAAAGGAGGCCTGGGAAAGGGGAACTGCAGCCTCTTGAGTGAGTCAGGTGTGGATGGCATGCTACCCTGAGAAGGCTTACCCTCTGTGAAACCATACCACCCTTACTAATTAACTTGTTCTTCCACCCTCCTGTCATTAGGTGCCATTGTGGTGCTGCTTCTCATCTGTCCTCTCCTCTGCAGTGCTTTCCACAAGGTGCTGTGTGCTTCAAGAGAGGGAGGGCTGGTGTGAAATTAAGGCTATCTGCATTTTTAACCCTCCAGTGGGTTTAGAAGGAAATGTCGCATTTTCACAGGCAGCAAAAGAGAAAATCAGCAAAGGAAGGAATGAAGTGGCAGTAGATTGATCTAAAAAAAGGCAAGAGGAAAAAAAGGAGAGAGATTTGTACAGAAGTAAGAAAGCGTACAAAGGTTAAACAGTTACTTAGTTTGACTAGCAATAAGCAGCAAAGAAAGCTGAGCCACAAAGAAAACACACATAAGAATTCAACTATGAACTCGTGTGTCTGAAACACTTCCTTCTGCTTTCTTCTTCTGCACAAGACAGGCACAGAGAAAGAACACACGATCCAGACGTATCGTAAAAGGTTGGTATCAAAATACCCAAAACTGCCCTCAGGACATGATATTAACTTTCCCAGGGGATGATGCGCAGCAGCAATGTTCTTTGAAGAGAGATTTTTTTAAGCAGGTATTTCCAGGACTAATTAGCTCTTACCAGCCTGTCTTTTGGAGATACAGGGCATCTGTTCAGCTTGCTTTGGTGCTGCTACTTGGAATTTAAGACAACTAGCTGGGGGGACAAATTAACACCTGAAAAAAAATATTCAGTGTTTTTAGCAGAAACTGGCTCAAACTGCCACTGCAGCTGACCTGGTGTTAAATTCCAGGGTCAGCAACAGATTTGCTGTCTGCCTCCATTCTGCCTTCTAACCTTTCACTAAAATTAACCAAGAAAAAATCCAGCCAGACATTGAGCCTTGCTAGAAACCAGCATCTCAAGTTCTTTGTTGGACCTGGGTCTAGATACTTATTTTGATATCTCTAGATACCCTCTAAGTACTTCGTGATTGCATTTTCCCCTGCAGCATATTCCATCAGTCACCAGCGGATTCAACTCTGCAGAGCCCAACCTTCTTGTGTAGTTGTCTGAAGGCAGAAGTAAAGCATTTGCCAACTTCACAGGTGTTTAAACTGGGTTCCCACTGCTATGCACAACCACTAACTCAGAAGCTGAACGAGAAAACCCATTGCTCTTTAGAATACTCGAACTATATCTCCAGAATGGCCAGCAGCCTACTTTTGTTAGGCTGTTCTGGCATTCTCACATCTCCCTTGTCTTAATGATTTTGCAAATAAATGAACAGGAAGATTTGCACCTGCACATCAAAGAGAAGTCTTTCCAGGCATAATTAGGGTTGGAATGAACTTACACAGATGTATTCTAGCAAACCCAAACTGTTACTCTTTAACCCTTGGTCATCAGCATCCAGCAAATATTTACCCAGTTGAAATTACAGTGCAAAGGTTTCTGCTGAGAGAAGCAAAGAGAAAAGACATCAGTGGGACTGAAATACAAGTGAAGGGAAGAGCCACACACAGTAGCAGTTTCTTTTAAAAAATGTTTTGAAAATACCGTACAGTACTTGTCAATATTTACCAAGCCCTTTGCATTATCCAAGCTTTTCCAGTCATTTTTCTCTTCAGTAAATCTGAAACACTATGTTGGATGCACACATGTAGGTCCCTTATAAAGCAGCATCAATGAAACTGCAGCTCCCCAGATGAATGTCACATTGCCTATCCATATCTGAACATTTATAAGGTACCAGGAAACGTTCATCCCACTAGAAAGAACAGGACTAGGAAACATTACATTGATGCAGAGGACAGGCTACGTTATAAGGAAACATAAATTCATTGCAACCACTTCATCCTCTCCTCTTAATATCTAACTGCTAATACCAAAACAAGGTCTGGAAGCTTTTTACCATCTTCAGGGAAGAGTAAGCAAGCCAAAAATCCTTTTAAATGACAACTGCAAATCATCAAGACACTAAAGGAGAAATTTAGTTGTATATAGTGCCTCTAAGTTTATTTACAAAAGAGATCAATAAACCCTTTTCCCTCTTACAGATTGTTTATACTTAGAGCCAGTCTGAGCATTATTGTTAACTTATGTACAAGACATCTCCCAAGTGAGCTGAAGGAGCTCCACTGAAGTTACTGAAGCTTTGTTGATTTACACCAGCCTAGGATCCAGCCTGTAACTTTCTAATAGCAAAATGTAAAAAAATAACAGTATTCGCTGCCACGGCAGTAGATTACACAGCGCTACAATACAACAAAGAACTTATTCATTTAAGCATTAATGTCTTCATTGTTTTTCTGTTCTCTCACCTTCAGCCTCTCCCACTCAAAATCTTAGTGTTATGTGCATTTACCGTTTTCACTTCTTTATACATTTGGTTAGCACTCACCTCTTCTTTGCCACTGTCTGGCACCCTGCAATAAACATCTCCGGTGGATGGATTATAGGAGTCTATGTAGGAGGAACAAGGAACAAATTTGCCTCCTATAAAGTTTTCCAGCACTAAGAGAGCCTTTGAATGAGCCATTGTTAGCCACTTGCTTCATCTGTGATTTTCTTCTATGAGGCACCAATTTAGATTAGTAGGTCTGTATGTATTTGCACAGCGAGTCTGAACTCCTCCCCCTCTCTCCCTGTCTTCCCTGCACCACTCGCTCTCAAGTGGGAATGAACCCTGGCAGCAACAGCAGAAAAGAGGAAAGGGGAGAAAAAAAATTAGTATTTCTGTGACACTTGGTTCTTTTCTAGGAATTGAAACAGGGAGGCAGGATCAGTTGTTAGAAAACAGCTCCTCTCTGTCTATAGGAAATAAAGTACTGAGGAAGGGGAGGAAAGAATGATTTGACAGGGAAACTTCTCCCTATACCAGTTTTTCAAGCTACAGTCTGAAGGCATTTTGCAACAACTATACAAAATAATTCAAGACCCAAACATTTAGCCAGGGACCTGCTCCTTACCATCAGCAGACACAGAGAAAAGACACTTGGACTACCATGTCTGCAGCTCACACTCACTGCTTTGTCATCATCAACGCTTTTCCTCGTAACCCCAAAAACAATGTTTCTGCAAAAGGAAAAGATTTTAAACATAAGAAACTCTCTTTTTCCACCAATATCTCCAAGCATCAAACTATACAAGCAGCTGAATGGCCCTTCAATTCAAAACAGTTGAGAAGCACAATCCTACCCAGTACACTCTGTTGTATGTGGTCAGAAATCCGTTTTTTAAAAAAGAAGCAAGACATAAGCTTTCATGCTTTCCCTTCCATAGATATTCCAGTGGAAGCCATCTTACTATAGAGAAGCCTGTTACATACAATTAGGTTTTTCTTTCACTTCCCAAGAACCCAAACTGCCTGGCAAGAGCTGTGCAAAAGGCATTTTTCTCCAAGAGAGAATGCTTAGATTATCAAATTGCTCTAAGATTGCATGCCACCTCCTTGCACTCCAGAAATATTCAAAACACTACATCCATATTGGAGAGCAGTATGCTGTCACCAGGAGATTGTGAATATCTCAATCAGCAGTTTAGAAAGTTTTTGCACCCTAGACCACTGCCAAGCCATCAAATTTCTTGTGGATCAATATGCAAACATAGTTGGATCAAATAGAAGTGGTATGTTTTTCTTGCACAACAACAGATCATTTATATATTAACCAACTGGCGCCTCTGGGCACAGTTCAAGTCAGCGCCGAAAGGTAGTGCAGTCATGTTGAAACTGGATTAGGTAATACCTCTGGCTCTCCCAAGCTACAAACTGGGAAAGCATGCAGTAGCTTTTCTGTAGTGACAGAATACAGAGTCTCAAAATTTAATGCAACCACGTGTGAGAAGGGTTATCAGAGGTTCATCCCGTATCACACTTCCTTGTCCACAAACAGCAAGGAATTTACTGAAGTTTTAAAACTGAAGACACATTCTTCTGCCTGTAGCACTTCAGCTGTCCCCTGACTTAAAAGCAACCCAAACATTTTCAAGGTTTGAAGGCAAGTTCAAGTGGAACAGGTTCAATGCAGGAGCTTGGCATTATGAATCTCTGGAATCCCAACAAGTGCACTGAAACCTTCAGGTCTGGCATGTTGAAACTGGTAAATATTTAAATGTGATTTCTGGACTATAAAAAGTCATAACAAATAGTGATAATTCATAAGCTTCAGTTTTAGCAATAACAGTTTTCAGATATTTCAGATTCGTAGGATTTTTACAAAAGTCATTTCCACATAAAGCATTGCTGGTACCTCTACAAATGCGCATGCAGTCAACAGTACAAATTATTTATGTGGTCAGCTGCAGGTATCTGCTGAATTGTGGCTAAAGCATGTAAGTGCAAAAAAAGTTACCTACCAAAAAAAGCACGTGGGAAGAGTAGATATGGACCGTACATGACTTTGCACTAAATAACGATCATAGGCTTTTTGTGTTCTTCACTACACAGAGCACAGCTTTACTTCAGTTAACCCCAGTGACTGATGCTCAATGCTCTGGAGCGAGTACTTTAGTTCCTTCCCCACACTACTAACTATGGTCAGAGTTGTCTCCACCCCGCACTCATGTACAGGTCCTGAAATACGTGAGGTCCTCTCACACTTCCTATTGAAAAAGCATCTTCCAAATTGTAGTAAAGTGTGTCTGTCCTGAGCTTATGCTGGAGGCGGCAGAAGGACCCTCTCTTCAGTTGGGACCTTCCGCCTGCCCTATTCCTGAAAAGTGGGAAGGAGTTACAGGCTTGAGTAAGCAAAACAGTCTGGCTTTAGCATATATCCCAAGATTAAACTGCCAGCTTTTGTTCAAAAGAGCACCAAGTCTGGATGAAAGAGATGTGTATGCACAGTAGCTGCACTGAGTAACATGACAAAAACTGAAATTATTTCCACAGAAAGACAAGTTGCATGCCAGTTTCGCATTTTAACTCACAAGTTTACTCTGAAACTTCTGAGTTACGGAAAGTAAAGAATGATTTAACACAATTTAGAAGTGTTTAAATAACAAACGATGAAGGAGACAAAATTATGCTCAGACAAAGTTATTTTATTATTCTTAGAGTTTAAAAAATAAAATTAGCCAATGTTGGCACAGCTTCCACTACACAGCAAAAGAAAACTTTTTTTTTTTAAATAAATTTTGGGACAGGGAAAACAATCCTGGGATAATACTACATGCCATTCTCTTGAAACCAAAGTAAATAGTTCTTTTTTTCCCTGAATATGCATTCAACTCAAACCTAAAAATATATTAGACCAATAAAGTTACTTTACTGAATTAATGTGCAGCAGAAAAGCAAATCAAAGAAAATATGTAAACAATTTATGTCTGGAAGTAAGGAGTTTGTTTCATGATGATTCATCATCTTTTTCTCTAATTCAACTTTCTAAGGTTTTTCCACCAAACTCTTTAAGGGCTAAACTCCACATGAGATTCTTGAGATCGAGAAGTGCAATATTAGCAGTTCCTTGTCAGTTGGCATCTTGTTCTGCAGCAGGAGAGAGTGATGAACAGCTCCCCAGATGTCTCGCATGATTTAACTTTTGTCATCATAATCTTCCCGATTAATTGCACTTGTTTCTTCAACTGAAGTAACTGGATTCTTAAACGGAAGTCTGGATACCTGACTGCATTTTGGTTGGACGGTGGAAGAATGATCACTATCATTCTTTAATCTAAAAATATAAGCAAATGGAAAAAACCCCTGTGGTGAAAAATGAAGTACTCAGTGTAAAACAATCACAGTTTTTTTCAACGTGACATAATTAGCTGTGGAAAAAATAACTCCTTTTGCTCTGAAATTCTCTGGAACAAGATCACAAGTACTAAAATAGTAATTCCCAAATAACAATCAAAGAGTTATTTAGTCCCCAATTCTACAAACATTGGGCATCACAGATCTAAATAGGGCCCCATTCACTTCAAGTTAAATTTAATGAAAAACAGGTGCAAGATTAAAGCCCTAGCTCTGGATACTATTTAAGACCAGATAGATTGTAAAGAGCATTAAAGCTCCATAAGGCCCAGAGCCTCTGACAGACCTAGCACATCATTCCTACACACACAGGGAGAAGCCACAAATTCTCACGCTCTAGTTCCATGTTTTGACATTAAATGACTCAGCTTTAAGTCTCAGTACCAGAACTTGGTTAATGTGACTAAATTTCCCTCCCTCAGCCCTAGAATTAGAACTTAAATTCTAATCCACGAATCATAGCAAGATTTTTTAAAGTGACAGATAGAGGGACACTCATATTTTTTGCTCCTAATAGAAGGCAAAACATTTCTATTTAGCCCACAGCCTTTGCTTCCTCTCACTTACACAGGATCAGAAAATGTCTATAGGCATCAGTAAGAATCAAATGTACAATGGTCTTTAACGCTAACAGAAAAAGATCTGGGACCCAAACTAGCCACAGTAAAAATGGCCAACACTTCCTATTTACAAACTACTTCCAGTATATTTATACAGGCAATTAGATTTCAGAAAGACTGATGTATGTTAAAATAGTGGAGGGTTATTTTTTAACTCAAGAGAGGGGAAAAAATGCACAATATTCAAAAATTCTGAAGAGAGTAATTTTTGCTCCTAATAAATTGAACAGAACCTGTAGCATGTTTTCCTCACATCTTGCTGAAGCGCTGTCTCTGTTTCAGCAGAAAAAATTCACTTTTTAGGCCAAAGGGTGTAAAACGGGTCCTAACCATAAAAACTAAATGCTATGTGAAAGTTAACACCATTCCTTTACAGTATAGAAAGTTCGTTACAAAAATGCCATACCTCTGTGACAACTCCTGCAGCAATAGTGGAACCACTGTAGCGTAACATAAACCTCCCAAGTTCTTTAAAATCTTTATACAACTCTAAAGCAACAGGTCTTTGAGTTTGTAGTTCTATTTCAGCATTCTGTCCCTTAGTCAAGAACCTGCAGGTAAATAACCAGAAAACTGTATTATAAATATATGCATGCATAAATGAAAAAAAGAATGGTGAATAAATGGAAAAAATCAACTTAAAAAGCCAAAAGTATAATGACCAAGCTTGATGTCAAGTATAACCCAAGCCACCAGACTGAAAACTCATTTGCCTGCAGCATACCTTTTAAAAAGGCATCTGAGTTTTCTTTAAAAACTTCTAGAGAAGGGCACCCACCACAACATTTAGCAAATTGTTTTGAAGTTAATTATCTCATTAATACCAGTTTTTTCATGTCTAGTAGAAATCAAGTCTTGTTTCAAACCCAACAACTAAAGAGCCAATTCATTGCTCTGTAGAAGTCATGATTTTTCTTCCCATTACCTTTCAGCAACAGTTTCAGCCATGCAATTTCTGGAAAAGGATTATTCTGATAATGTCATATGTATCAAATAGCATTTCTACCCAAATACAGATTTAAATAACTAGAGGGATGTTCCCACAATTTAACTCGTATGGGAAGACTCCCTAAATCTCTTTTTCTCTGACCCACTGTCTAGTTGAGTTTATTTTAGACAATAGCCCATCTCCAGGATTATACCAAGGATCCTATGCTATTACAGGAAGAAGAGAGAAAGATAATGAAAAAAAAAAAAAATTAAAAAAAAAAAAAATTAAAAAAAAAAAAAAATCCTTGACGTGCAGGGCTGGTGATCTAGAATTCACTCCCAATACTGCAAGCGACCTTATGCAAGTCATTTTACTTCTCAGGTGCTCCACATTTATCAAGTGGGCAGGAGGTTTTTCACTTTGTAATGTACTCTGAAATCTACACATGAAACCAACTAAAACAATGAAAGCATATTCTTACAAACACAATATTGCATAATAGAACCTGCTTGATATACTGTATATTAATCAAAAGTCAGCGATTTCTTGAGTAATTATTAACTATTCAAAACACTTACTTAGGTTTTTTCTTTGTCACTTCACCAGTGCTTTTGTGCAGGACACTCAACAGCCTTCTAATAGTAGCAGGTTCACTGACGGTTTGATAGTGTAAAAGAACCTAAAAATATTTTTTTCAGTTATTAAACATTCTACAATAATCAGAAATCCTAGGTGTTAATACTCAAAAACACAACTTCATTTAAGACTGATTTTTTTTAAACAAATGCTAACAAAACTTCTCTCACAGGAATCTCTGCCTCACATTTGGTAAATGTTCCTAGTTACTAAACTTTGTGATCTCTACAGATATGACACAAAGGTCATGTATTAATTCATCATAAATACATTTTTTCATTTTTAAGTGTTTTGCTTTTGCCTCTTCAGTGCAGTTCTGTAGCATAAACTGATATTTTATTTATTCTAAAAGGTATCTTACAACTAAGTGCATCATTATACTCCTGCAAGGCGTGAGCTTTCTAAAGGACAGCCTAGCCTGACTGTGGTGGAACTCATGTTCTCTGAAATGGCTCAGCTATGTATTAAAAGCCAGTAAGAATATGCATAAGCACCCACAATAGCCCCTTACATCCTCTTCAAATTACAGAAGAATCTGTTTCCTCTGGAGAGACAGAACCACTTCTGGATGCTAAATGCCTCTCATATTCGGGGGGGTCAAACACGGAGAGTAAAAGCCCTGAACAACCTGTAAAGAACACAGAACTTTCACAGAGACTTACAGGAAATCCTTTAGTGATTGGAACGTCCATATTGAAGATGAGAACCCGAGCTCTGAAACGAGTGCAAACTTTAATGGGTTCCTTGGGATCACAAAATACAGAGCCAACACTACAAGAGAGAGCAAAAGAAACTGATATCTTGACATACAAATGTTAATCACTGCACTAGAAAAATATAAATATTTAAGACAAGCAAAGCAAAGACACCACCACTTTAATATAACCTGTAGGAAAAAAAAGAAATCAGGAACACTGTATTAAAGCTTGTAATGAAATTAATTCCTAGATGATGTCTACAGTATTTTGTGGGTATGCATGAAGAGGTCTGTCTAGTTCAGCGAACAACTACGTCCATTGCTAATCAGTTTCTGAAAATGCCACTGCTTCCTGTGCATAGGTACTTTGAAGAATTAGACTTTCATTCAGAGATTAATTGTTTCAGATCAATAGCATAAAATACTGCAGGGTGCCCAAAATTGCAGTGTTGCTGCCTGTAACTCAACTATTTTGTGGATAAAGGAATATCATCATCAGGACTCTCAAAACTTAAGCTCTCAGCAGAACTCATTTCCAAAAAACCCTACATGGAGTCACAAGAAAGCTGCTGCTTTTTACAAGTCAATAAGGTAGACTAGACACAGCTTTCTCACAGTGGCTAGTTTTAGCCATCTAAAATGAAAAGAAAATTAATCCCACTCAAAAATATGACTGAAGAGAACAAACAGCATGATTAAATGTTTCTATCAGATGTAATCAAATTTCACCAGTATCAAGAGGACTTCAAACTTTATACCTTTTCTTGACAAGTCTAACATATCTCCAGAAGATGAATGACATCAAGGTAACGAATTGACTCAAGCCTTCATTCAACAAGTAGAACAAGACTTTTTCATCCCCCATTTACCACAGAGAATCACATCCCATTATGAAATGGCAATACAGACAAGCCTGTACTTTTCCCTTAAAAGCAGAGTGTAAGTTTGCAAAACTACCAGTGCAAGGAGTTTTTCAAACAGTAGCTTGAAAGTTTGCTGTCTGAAGTCCAACTGGAATGTAAAAAAGCTGAACAAATTACAGATCCAATTTTCTAGCCCGAACAACAACCAACACCTAAAAGCTTGAGGCTAATGCTTAGCATGAAACCTATAGACTGAAAGAGACACAAAGATTTGCTGTGTCTCACTGAATGTATTGGACCCTCCAAAAAAGGGTCAGCAAACATTTACCAAAACAGACGTTACAAGCAGTTAAATGTGTTGAATGAAGTTTCCATCAATTCCACTTGTCCAGATTTACTTATTGGTATGCAATGGCAGTTGTTTGGATGTGTTTTGTTAGAATTCTTTATGATTCAATAAGCTCTTCAAAAATCTTTTGTTTTATTTAGCAAGAGGGATTTATTTAATTCAGCAATTAAAATATCCAAGGACAAGTCGTAAGGAAAAGGCTTTGAAGGTTACCAGTGTCAGCACTAGGGCAAAGTATGAAAACTAACAGTATTCTTCTGAGGTTGCCGTTGTACATGTAGCAGATGTTTCCAACGTTTGTACATGCAAGCCAGGTGATATGCATCACTTCGGTTTTAAATATCCTGGTAGCCACATCATTCTTCAAGTAAACCGCTGATTGTTAAGTGTAATAGTTATAAAGCTTTTCATTAAAAACAAACCGTTACTTAGACTGAAACCCAGTTTTGCTCACTTGATTTTGATGATATCCATGCCGGTCAAAGTGAGACTAACGTGATCTCCTGCTGCAGCCCAATCAACTGGTTCATCGTGCAGTGTGATTCCTGGAAATGAGTAAAAACAGAACCTCACAGTGAAGTACCTAGGTTCCGAGCTACAAACAAACAGCTCTGTTTGGGCCATTTGTGCTTCATCAACCATTACTCATCAATTTTCAGTATGAATGGGTTGAGAGTAAAAGCTTTTTAACTGAGAAGCCCGAGGAAGCTTTTTTTCCCCCTTGGTGAGGACACACTATTCTCTCACCCCACCCTGCACAGTAACATGGCTTTATTTAAGCCAGAGGAGGGGACCTGGCACTTGTCACAGAGTGCAGATGACGCAGTCCTGAAAATGCCGTAGTACTAATATCTCCGTATCTGCCCCACCCATCCTTTGAGGCACACGCACACCCTAGACCGCATCCTTCATATACTTTAATGGTACTATGTCAACTTTCATTTACCTTAAGTGGGTTTGCTGACTCTTTCATAAAAAAGCGTAACTGCTGCCTTTCGTTCATGACATCGCATCTATTAGAAAGCATCTTTAAAAGTAATTTTATTCTGATTTTGGTGCATTTTAATTGCTTTAAAAGATAACCCGGCTCGTGGGTGAGGACAAAAATAATTGCTCCTGACTTAACATTCTGAGGTTTCTGGTAGACACCAATGATGAAAGAAAAAACCCTCACTCATCTATAAATACTGCACACATTTATAGGATCTAGTCCTATTTTGCTACAGATTGTATTTATTGATTTGAAAATCTGTTCCCAAAACTACTTCTCAAAAACATGCCAGAAAGCATCATTCAACTACAAGCATGTTAAGTACTGTTTTTTTAAGCAGTGTTGATAATTATTTCACATGTACATGTCATTCTCACAGAATAAGTGAATCTCAGCCTTTTGAAATGAAAAACTGGAATTCTAATGTGCACACTACGTTTAGTAAGTACTGTATGACAAATTAAGTTATCTCTTCTTTACATTAAATATAAATAATACACACTTAATGAACTAATACCCCCAACCTTCACCTGCTTTTCAGCCATATGAAAGGCAGTACCAAAGAAAAATCATAGAATTGTACCATTGGGGATAATCAGACAAAATACATCTTTTTCCATACTACTTCCTCCACTCCCAAAACAGAGGAGTGACTACAGTGGTCTGATAACCATATTCATCCACGTTATTGTAACATTCCTGTGCATGTGAACAATGTGCATGCAACCGTATAAACAGGCACACTGAAGAGCTTCCCAAATTAGCACTCAATGAGCTGGTTCTGGAATGAAACAGGACAGTCGAACCAGCACATTGCTGAATTCAGGCTAAATAGTTAGATACAGAAACCTCTTCATTTATTTTGAGGTCTTAATTTTTTATTCATTGGTCAATGTAGGAAAATCATAATTTTATCTTTCTGTTTGCATATGAAACAAAAACAACTCTGAAGTACAAAACCAGCAAGCTTAATCAGGAAACAGGTAAACATTTAATGTCTTAACTATTCCTCTTCTCAGAAATCAAATGTATTGAAATTTAAATCCAATTTTCTTCTCTTTTGTAGTTGCTCAGGACAATTATTTCCTGAAAGTTTGTATATTATGAAAGGATCGGTGACAATCTCATGAACATCAAACAGCAGAGACTTAATTCTCAAGCTTTTTCACATCTAATTCAAAGGTTAATTTCTAAAGGTTGTCCAACATCCTCACACTTCCTAACAGCAATAACACTCCACAGCAAAGCTGAATATTAATGATTCCTGTACTGCATATTTTTATAAACATTGCTGGAACTCAGATGTTTTTACAGGTTCTTCATAAAGCAATGTCAAAAGTCACGAGGCTGTAACATTTGGAATATCTGATATGGTAAAAAAAGATTTAAAAAAATGCAAGATTTCACATACTCTTCATAGACATATTTATACAGACACAGTCACATCTAAAGAAATTCGTTTTATGCTTTCACATTTTATGTTTGACAGTTAGTATCAGTTTGACAGTCTGTTACCATTTCAGTAACTGCTTCTAGCCCAGTATTGACCTGAAAGTAAACACACTTCTGAAGACCGTACCTTTTGCAGTGCAAGTTTCATTGGGAGGCATTGCCAGGAGTCGTTCTCCAACTTGAATATAGCCTGCTTCTATTTTACCAGTCACACAAAATCCTGATCCTTGGTCTGTAATAAACACAGCAATAATTTCAAAAAACTTCATAGTAAGGTCAATTTCCCATCACAAGTTAGCCCTTCAGCAATGTATAGATAAGTTTTTAATATAATGAAGACAGGTCCCCCCCCTCCCAGTAGAGTTCAGTACTTGCAAGTTAGCCAGCTGTGCATCATAATGAAAATGAAACATTAAATTCAAAACCTCTAGATCTTATGTTTTTCAGAACTAAGGGAGAAATATCCTTCTTTAAGCTAATGTAGGTATATGAAGAAATATTTTTTAGTTTTTCAATATTAGATTAAGTCCCTTAATTTCTAACAATTTTCTTTAATTCAGCACTGTCTCACTACAATTACAGATTAAAAAAAAACATATCACAGACCTCTCATAAAAATTCTCTTGCATACAGGTACAAATTCCTATACCATTCACTGTTTAACTGAGTCATGCTCAGTCTATGTGCTCTGTCTGCGTATTTCTTTTACTCCTGGAAAGTCAAAGATTGATTCAGTGCTATTTAATATGAGGAGCTATTGTAATTTTGGATGATGTAAGCGTTTCTGAATAAAAGATCTGCAAAGTTTTTCTTCTTCAATGTCCTTATTTGAATTCATTATTTGAATGATATGTCAGTTATTTTCAATAGATGTGCTACACATGCACATTTATGCACTTACACCTTAAAAAATGCCTCATATCCTTAGCGTGCATTTGCAGGTGTGTTTATAAACAATCCTCAGAAGTGAGTCTACAATGACATTTTCAGTAACCATACAAACAACAAATACACCTTTTGCTGAACATTAGAATTCAGTGATAAGCAAGCATCTGAGTATTTTGTGTGTCACATTAAGCTTTTAATCTAAAGCTGAATTCAAAAGAGCAAGCTGACCTCAAACCTTGAGGTCACATACTATCAACTTGCTCTTTTGTGTTCATCACCATTATTGAAGAATGCTTCCATCTATCTAGCTGGAAGAATATTACCAGTATGTCTGCAAGCTAATTTTCCTCTATTCATTCCAGCAAATAAGATGAATGCAATCAATTAACAGATGACATCAGATGTCAAAAGAACAGAAAACTGGAGAAGCAGATACTTGCTAGAAAAAGAATCCCCAAGTCATGGCACAAACACCACCTCAATATGGCCCACAAAAGAACCTGAAGCTGGCTCTGCAAGCACTTGCAGGCAACGAGAAATGTGAACTGGTTTCAGGTTCCCAACCACTCCCAAGCACAATCAAGAACCATTTCTCTTTTTTTTCACATCATCACCAGCTCTGGCTTGGTAAACCAGTGTGGTGTTTGAAGCTTCACCCTCTCCCATGCCGATTGCTTCCTGCAAAATGTCAAGTTCCTTCAGCTTCCCTGGAAATCAATGCAAGTACAAAATGGATAGTGGGGGACAGAATCAGGGCATAAAAAATAGCCTGATTTCTGTGTATCATGGTACTCAGGTTCTCCCAGGACATGTTCTTTGTCCTCAGGATTTGGCTGCTGGACAAGGCTTTTCTAAAGTCAGGTCAAGTCATACCCTAGGCAGCATTATAACATGGTAAGTGGTGATTGATGCAGCCATGAAGGAATTTACAGGGACCTCTTGGATCACGAGATAGTTTGCCTGGAAAAAATATTAGGAGGGCTATGGAGGACAACAGCCAAAATCAGGCTGAGGTAGATGAATCATATGTGTAAGTAACCTTAAATAAAGAAAGGGGTTTTCCAAACTACGCAAGGGCACACTCAGCACTCTCACTTTTTACACACTTCTATGGACAGCTCCTCCTGAGCATGCAGAGGCACTGGAATAGAGCTGAGAACAACTGTTGCTTCATGTACCCATAGCTGCAGCTACTTCCTCTGGTGGCATCCAAGTTAATTAAGTTTTGAGATCACAAGGTTAAGAAAAAAATAGCCTAAAAAACACCTAAACCGCCACATTTAGTGATAAATGCTGTATATGTAAATTGAGTCCCTTCCAGAGCCATTATTTTTTTGCATACCTTAGCAAAAAATCAGACTTTTCCACAGAATAGATTTAGACAAAATTGCTCATTTTGTGAAAGTTAGGTCAACACCAAAGTGGTTATTGCAACACAAAAATTGTGATAATATTTTGAAAGATCTCAATCAATAATCCTAAAACTCTTTCCCACAGCTCATGAAATTAAAAAAAAATAAAAAAAATACAGTGACAGCCTAGATGACGAAACTAGTGGTAACACACTAGGGTAAGTTCTCATGCAAGGTTTCGATATTTAACATTATGGCTTCAGTACCTTAGGTCAGCTAACCCAGGGCATGTACAGCATCTAGTGTTTTCTCAAGGACTGACATGAAAATTGCACAAAACCGATTTTTCCTATTACAATCAGTATTTTGGTTTGTTTGTACTTCCCCTATAAACACCCTATATATAAAGTAAAATTTCTTTTAAAATATGAACTTCAATAATAATATTTGATTACAAATATTTACAACATTTCAATCATTCTGTCATTTAGCTTGCAACATTTCTCAAGGGACCTATGGAACATTTCAAACAGGATAAGTGTTACAAACCTTATTTCTTCTAAATTACCTGTAAATGTAAATGCATTTAACTGAAAAAAATATCAAGTTTACCACTAAAACCTTAAGGGCTCAAGGCAGTCTTTCTCCAGACAATGGAAATAAGAACTGGTTATAGTTACTTGCTATCCATATCTCTACTAGTGCTAGGGAATAGCTAGCTGCCTTTCATTAAATCCTTGGCTGGTTGTAACAGTCTCACCACCACGACCACCCTTTTCTTCCACCTCACCCCTCCAAATTTTTATATGAAAATGAAGGAATTTATCATTATTTACAGCTACAATAATGAACATAAAAGGAACAAGTCAAACTTTTTACAAATCTAGGAGTGGAAGGTAAAAGAGCCCAAAAAGTCACACTCAAAAAGTTTGAGAAACACTCATTTAGGCAACAAGAAACCAGTTTGGGAAAGAGAAACTCCCAAATTCTGTCCCACAGAACCATCAACTCATTACACAGCCAATTAGCTGGTCACACAGATTTTCTTCCTCAATTTCTTTTCCAGTGTTTCTCCTTCAGCGGTACTATCTAAAATTTGACAAAGAACAGTTCTTGAAAACTTACTATTCCTGTTCAAGACTACTGATACACATAAAGCTCCTACTTTAAGTCTCATTTTTAGACCATTTTTCAACACTTGTGTTAAATATCGGTTAAATAATCATGAAAATATTATAGAAACAACCAACCTTTAAAAACATCAGCAACACACAACCGAAATGGTTTATCCACTGATCTCTGTGGTGGCTTGAAAGAATCTGCAAATAAATTGATAAGGCCTTTTAGAACTTCTGTATTCAATAACTACCTCAACAACTTCTCACTTAGGGATAAATCAACTATACTGCATTCCAAAAACTTTGTCCCACACTTCCCCCAAAATAAAAGTTTTGACATACACAGGACTAAGATATATTAGTTTTTAAATGAGGAAAATTGCACTCACCAATTTGCTCTAACAAACAGTTTCCTTTATACCACTGTGTGAGGTCACTTGACTGACCCCTTGTGACCAGGTTTTCACCACCAAGGCCACTTGTTGGGATGTAAGCCACATCCGACTCCTAATTAAGAAAACAAACAGAAGTTAAGCATACATTAACAACAGGATCTTCTAGCAGAAGCAAGAGGTGCATTTTTCAACATCATGTATCTAAGCTATAAAAGAACAGTTGGCACATTCATTATTTCCCCTGGAGAAAGCAGATTACCTGATGGACCCACTTCCCTTCCGTTTACCTCTTGCCTTATCACAGTGCTCCAAAAAGATTTCGAGATATTTCAAGATGATGATAACAAAATTAACAACTAGAAACTGAGTTCAGGTAACAAACTCCAACTACGTATCTGACAGGAAAAACTTCAGTTTGAATTACTGATTTATGCATAGGGATTTCAGGAAGGCCACAGCCAAATGGATAGTTGGAACTGAGGAAATGTGAGAACAGTCAACAATGGCAAATGGAGAGTGTTCTTCTGCGTTCATAATCCACACTGACACCTGCTGTGGTATAAAACTCTCTACTGGCATTCATATAATCCTGAACAGTAAGATAGATGAACCGCGGTCTGTTCTGCTTTGTAGACAACAATCCCAAGAAACTACAAGTGAGGTGAGTGCCCCAAAGATTCAACAGACCTAAACAAATATGATGACAGAAAGAGTATTAAAGAACTGACTAACCTTATCCAGGGCTCAATGTACACCCTACCAGAAGGAAAAGGCATCTGCTATACTATGTGCACACAGTAGTAGCAGGAAAGTGACACAAAATAACCTGACACTAAGAAAAGCTTACCCTACCTAAATGCCTGAACAAAGCAACAAAGACCTCAGAAATTTACATTACCTTAAAGCCAGCTTGTTTAAGAAATTGGCTGAGCTTCTTTGTAATTTCCTGAAATCTTTCCTGTTGCCAATCGACCTAAAATAGAAAACAGATTATAATAATAAAACTGTAGGTTTTTAACCATGTCTCAAACATACTGCCGCATGTCATCAACTCTGTAGTACCAGTAGGTGTTCTCCACACACAGCACCCAATGACTTTATAAATGAGATTTCCACGTGGATTCATAGTTGAATACATAAGAGCATATACATTAACAATTACTGACAGCAAACAACACACCACTTAATTTGCAAGCCCCTTTAGTTTGATTTGTCCTTGAATAGCACCTTTTTTTTTTATAGTTTACACAAAATTCAGATTCAGCAAGAATATAAACACAGTAATAATCTGAAACCCAACTAGTAATATTTAACATACTTTATAGGTTTAAATAAAGCTCTTGGGGTCTTGACCTGAACGACCACCAAGATGTCCTTGCAGATGCCACTGAGTTAACTGCTTATGTGAGATTTTCACAAGTACAAGAAGGACCGCTACTCATTTTAGCACCAAAACTATCTGTGTGCTTTGAAAATATACCCATAAATAAAAAGAAAAGTATTGTAAAGTCTAAACACAAGAGACAGAGCTGAGAATCAAAGAAAGAAACAATACTTTATATTAGTTTCACAATATTGGGTCCACAATCCCAGATGGAAGCCTGTCAACTAAATGAAAAAATTAATCATGTACCTGGTCCATTTTATTGACTGCAACAGCTAGCTGTGTCACTCCAAGAGAGCGCACTAATAATCCATGTTCTCGAGTTTGTCCACCTGTCTCAAACCCTGCTTCAAACTCTCCTCTGCTAGCATCCACAACCAAAATAGCCACATCAGCCTAGATTTAAAAAAACAAAACAAAACAAAAAAAACAACAAACCATAATCAAAAGTGGTTAAGAGGTGGAAATAATCTGGGTAAATAAGTCAATTAGCAACATTTCACACAAAATGTACTTTACACAGGAAGCATCCTGATGTGCCTCAAATGTAATTGATACTGCTCAGTCCTATCCGTGTCATAGCCCACTTTGGTGAGATATTACGGCATTATGTCATTTCATGTCATAAACCACCATTTTCTGTCAAACACAAGCCAACTCTTGGTTTTGGGAACCTGTCCTCTTCAAACTACCCACTATGGATGTGCTGCACAGACCTCAACTAAACAAGAGCAGTCCATGCTCCAGAAACTTAAGAATGGTATGAACACAACGTCCAGTTCTCCCTGCCTCACTCTCGACACCTTCATAGTGAGAAGCTGCAAAAATTACAGATAAATTACAACACTATACAACTGGGACAACCAGTCAACTGCATGTTGGATGTGAATGCTTCACAGTCCACTCAACACACTGGAGCATGCCAAAATCACAAGATGGAAAAGACGAAGTAGCCTATTTTATCATCTAGGCAAACTCTGTCACAGCATTAAGAGCAAACACGTATCATGCAGTCTACAGCCCTGCACAAAAGTCAGCATGTAAGCACAGGGGAAAAACACAAGAGTTTGCTGTTAGCCTTAAATGCTGCTAATATTGCTTCTATTTTTCCTGCTTTGGTAACTAACAGCCAGTTAGACCACCACCATGTACCAAGCAATGGCAGCAGACGTGAACAATAAAGGTACTGCTGTCAAGAGGCAGGTGTAAGACAAATTCATAGGACTGATGATTTGGACATAATGGAAAGAGAGAGGAGAAAAGGTAGTACTTTCTCCCTTTCCTTACATGCTTATGTTTCAGGATGCCAGAAGAAGGAACAGAGACAGCACGTTGTCCTAGCTCTGAATTCCCCTTGCCTTGTTCTAGGCATGAAATCCCCACAGCTCATACAGAGACAGTTCAAGTGTGAGAACGGGAAAAGGATGAGGGATGAATTTCCCCACAGCTCTCAGCCTCAGAAGTGCACTGTGGTGAACTTCTCCCTCAAAAAAAGGGACATCCTGTATTTTCTAAATTATTAATACTGTACCTCGGGACTTACGTGAATTAACCATATGTATCAAAGGACAGATCCTGGCCCTGATAAGGCTGATTTGCATTTTGCATAACAGCAGCTGGGGATTCACCTCCTAACAGAATTCTCCACAATAAAAAGGTATCAGAGCTATTTCCATGTTTGCTTTCTTCCATCCATTGCTTCAGCACTGAGCCTACTCTAATAGGCAACAGAAACTTGCAAAGTTTCAATGATTCCTTAACAGGCTTCAGAATAGACCAGTCCCTCACCATTCTGAGAGCTGAGGGAACATAGACATACCAAGTCTTATCTGGCCAGCCCCATCTTCCGCTGAACTTATACAACTGCTGGTGGATCTGCAAGTCCTCTCTTAGCACTTCTACCTGTATTACTTTTCCCCCAAAAGACAAAGTAACTTAAAGCTGTAAAGAAAATGGCATGGCTGAATTGACATTTTCCACTGTTCTGAAACTAAAGATCCATTTCTAATTTTAAAACCCCTGAACTTCTAACAACATATGCTCCACAATATAGATGACTACAAGCTCTACACCATAATTTGCAAACTTCTGACTATTCTGCAGCCTACCCCCTGGGTCACAAGGTCTGAATTCCTACCCAGGCTTTGCTTCAGAGCTAGAGCAGAATCTGGGGCAAACGAGTCTTCCTACAGTATAGTTCTCTATCTGCAAATCATACTAACAGTACCCACCCTTACTAAGGCCTTAAGCTAAAACTCACATCTCAGACTGTAATGACATCTGCAAAGCAAAAACCTCTACAAAGTAGCTTAGCTTCAGGGAAAAAAAATAAAATCTTTGATTACACCTCTACTTTGGAGAATCAGTTCTACTATTTTAAAAAGGGTGCCTCTAAGTGGAAGAAATTTCACACATTTTATGTCATGTAACCACATTATTCTTCCTCCCCTCTGATTTATTATTGCCATAAATTAAATAACTAATCTATATGAGAATGGTAAGTGCCATACTGAATTCAATGGCTAGTGCCCAATACTTTTGACTTTACCTACTGTTCCTAAAGCAAGTGGCACATAGTCTCTGCACATCCTATTGACAACACAGATGCATTCTGCATAAACTTTGTTATGTTATGTTTTCTCATCCCACATAAAACACATTGTTAAATAGAAGAATACCTTTTGTTTGACCTCTCCAAATCTTTTTTAAGCTCAAAACCACTTAAAATCTTTACCTACAAGACCACTTTCACAGAACTTCTTGTTGAGTAGACATATGCCATATCTGAATAGCTTTCAAAGCTCAACTCTGATTTTATCAAACTGCAACTTAGTATTCAAATTACTTACTTAATAAAACCCTCCTCCAAAAAGTTAATGCCCCAAAAAAAAGCAACTGCCTTTAAAATTAAACAAACACATTCTTTTTTTAAGTTTAGAAAACTCATGAAAACCTCAAAGTTATCTTAGCATCATTGATGATTCCATTTCATCTTAGATTTTAAAAGAAAACCAATTTAAGAAAAAGTTATAAATAATAATGCTATTGGAAAAAGACTTTTAGACCATCTCTACCTGTGCAGCTCCTGTGATCATATTTGGAATGAAGTCTTTGTGGCCTGGAGCATCCATCAGTGTGATTATTTTAGTCTTTGTCTCGAATTTGGTCATACCCACATCCATTGTCACTCCCCTTAAACAAAGCATACATGCAATGCACCATTAAAACTGCTTTGAAAGCTTCATCAATATAAAGTATGCTATTAAAAACACAACCATAAAATTATAGACTTCATAGCTTTCATTTGATTTAGCCTGCACAAAAAAAATCTGAAAGAAACCTGCTTGCTGGGAAAGACCTCTAGAGCTGCCTTTCAGTAACTCTAGTTGCAAAGAAACACACAGCCAGAATTCAGAGTACTAACTCCATGCACCCATAGACTGTACTGCATATTTAAATCATCACTAATTCTACTTTTAATACTTAGCTCTTCAGAAAAAGGCATCATAGAGTACCAGAAACATGGCCAATAATAAAAAAATAGTAGATATGAGACTATAGGAATACAGTTACACATTTGCAAAGATCCATATGCAGAACTACTGATTATCAAGGAGGCATCGCAGTACTTTGACTCAGTTCTACATCTCACTAACGACCACATGTTCTGCACAGCACATAGGATAGAATTCATCTGATCAAATGCAAACACCTGTCATGCACATGTCTGTATCTCGGTTAGTCATCTGCATCTCCCTTTATAGACAATGAAGACAGGCAGGCACTTTCAAGGGACAAAACTTCTCACATTAAAACAGAGACTTAAAATACGCTACTTCCAATGACAAAAAGACAACAACAATATACCCACACACACATTTACAGATGGTTCCAGAAAGCTTTTCTTTAAAAATACAAAACTCAAAGTAATGAGAAAACAGAATCAATCAAAAATACCAATTCAGAAAACTTTTCCCTTAATAATTACAGTTTATCTTCTGAGAAGTCTTGTACCTAAATGCACAACTGTTGGACACTAAAAGAAAATCATAGACCAAGGGATATCACTTTTAAGGCTCATGACAATTATTCTACAAACTTTTCTTTCTGTTAACATTTTACTCTTTGCAGGCAATAAATACTCTCTATTTTCGGTTTCACATGTTAATTACATCCTATCGAGGGTTGCTTAGTTTAATTATTCTATTCCAGATCTGCGAAATGATTTGATCTTCAAAGTTTGTCCATTTTACACCCAGCTACCTCTACAGGGATTAAGAAAAAGACCTTTCCCCCATCAGCTTTTCCTCTTCACATCCTTAGACTATAATGTCACAACAACACTACCACTACAATATCAGCCGTCTTAACTGATGTAAGGCTACTTTTAAAATCTGTGTTTGGTTGCTTTGGGATTGTTCCCCCCTTCCCTGTACCTGCACCCCCTCAACACACAGACCCTCACTCAGGTTTGTATGCACACTTCGTAAACAAAAGGACTCACATAGGCAAAAGTTTAGCTATATACGGGGATGCTGCAAAAGTGTGTCCGCCTTTAAAAACACCACCACAGTTACACAATCGATAGGGACTGCCTTACTCCATGTTCTTCAGCATCAGTTTACATTGTGACAGTTATCTTTCCAACCAGAAGAGTTTACTTGCTATGAATCAAGGGTGACAAGTGATTGTAAAAATATAAACACATAAGAAAATGCCTTTTTTTATTATTTTGTGAACAGAATATCATGTCTTTAGTTCCCCACATAGTGTTCTTAAAAGCTCTTACAGACTTTTTTTAAATTAGCTTCACTGCTTCCCCGTTACATACATTTTCAATATGAGAAAATTTAATTTTAAATTTTGTCTTTCAAGTTAATAAAGGCAGATCATAAAGAATACAAATATAATTTATTAGTTCAATTTATAGATTTTATATTCAATGTAATGTAAGTCACATGTGATGAACTGACATTTCAGTTATTAGTTTATAATTCTGACACCCTTTCATAGAAAAATTTAACCTAGAATTTTCCCATACAATGATAACCAAACTGAGAGAAAATTAGCAGCAATAAACCAGTAAGGCAGCTTTAAATGAACTAACTCAGCTACTAGAAGCATTTCACATTGTAGTCCTACAGTGCACTCCACAGCACAGAAATATGTGAAGAAATACTCAACTTCTTGTTCACATCTTATAACCAAACAAGGATACTATTTTTTTCTTTTGATAACATGGACTCATATAGACAAAGAAAACTATTTGCTAATACGTACTGAGTAAATATCTTTAGAGTATTTCTACCAAAGCATTATTCGTAGACTGGTATTTCCTAACGAATGCTGTTCTTTCAGGAAAAAAGATAATTCCATTAAAAGATATTTCTACCTTTCTCTTTCTTCACCAGTTTCATCCAAGACCCATGCATAGGCAAACGAAGCTTTGCCAGCCTTCTTAGATTCCTGTTCGTATTTGTGCATAGTTCTTTTGTTCACATTTCCCAAAAGGTAGAGCAGATGACCCATTAAAGTACTTTTACCTGCATCAACATGTCCTATGGAGGGAAAGAAATACTATATCAATTTTATTAATTTATGCATTTTAAATATAGTACAAGAAGAAAAATACTACAAAATAGGAAAATCACATGCACTAATAATGCTTATGCAATCCATAGAATTTCACAATCCTGTAAGGTAAGAGCTACAGAGAGGCAGTTTATTGAAACAGTCAGTTAGCACAACAGCCATATAGCACCTCCAAATTCATACTCAAAAAGAACACACTGCAAGAATGAAACCAAACCCAAGTACATTTTACTATACTGTCAAAAACAAGCTAAGTCAACCTTACTGTCCTAGTCAAGGACATCTGAATGTACTCCCTCCAAAGAATAATGGTCAAGCAGATGTGACTGAAAACAGTATGAGATTTCCTTTCCCTGTAGAGGACAGTTTTGCTTCTGTATCACTCCCAGATTCAATCAACACAGGTTTTAGTCTGTCAAAAATGTAATTTAACAGCATTACCTATTACCACCAAATTAAGCAGTTGCTTTCCTCCTTGTCTCTTCTCCAACTCCGCTTTCACATCTATTTGTGGTTTTGTCTTGCTTGACTTTTTTACTGGAGTAGGCACCATATTCTGCTCTTCTGAAACCTGCCCTACTTGGGGTGAAAGAGTAGATTTTGAGACTGCCTCAATTGTCCCAGAAGCTACACTGGCATCTTCAGTTAACAGCCCTTTCTGAGATGTGTTAGCATGGCCGTTTTCTTCAGCAATCACACTAGGGAAAAAAAAGAAAACACAAAGAATGCAAATAACAAAGAAGCCATAGAAATACAGGAGAGAAATTGAATTTTCCCTTCACTATCATGTAAGTCCCAGACAAAGAGTAAGCGTTAAGACCATTAAGGTGGAAGCGATAAGCAGCTGGATACAAACTGTGCAGATACCAGCTCCGAACATCTTGTCTGAAAAGCACTGTGTACAAAAGCAAGATAAGAAATAATCTTGTAAAATACATGAAACAGATAAACAAAAGCTTCCCACAGTCACTTCTTTTAACAGGGAGTGAAAGGACAGTTGTGCAGAACAACTATAGAGAGCTGGTTGTCTCTGAAGTAAGAGCCCAAATCAACTTTGAAGCATCGATCCTAAAACAGCTTCTGCATACACTACAAGTACTGCAGCTGAACGTGGTGATGTTCTATTGTGAGAAGAGCAACACAGCATAAAGAGTAGATACTAAGCTTATCTGAGCTGCAATTTAAGGTGCAATGCTTATATAGAGCCATAATACATATAGCTCATATAGAGCCATTGTTCTATGCATAAAACAAGGCATCTAGGAGTAAGGAGATTTGGATTCCCAACTCCCCTTCTCTAACTCCCTGTTCTCCCACAGATCACCATACTAATCCTAATAGTAAATAATCTTAAATATATTATTCTCCTATGCTCTCTCACTCTTTTTCTCTCTCATTTGTAAATGAGGATATTTTCCTAATTTACACAAGCATTCTGAAAATATACAATATGATTCTTCACCTGTTATGGCAAAGATGGCCACTAAAAACAAATGCTAAGTGACATCTTCAAGAGAGCAAAGCTTTCTTCCTGCTTGCCAGAGCTCCATGGTGAGGCATTAACATAAGAAGCAAGACAGGAACAGAAACAGTTAATACAGGTGTGACTACATTATATACAGCAAACTTCAATATACAAACCACTGACCACTAGAGTATGTTGAAAATACCTACAAAATACTGTATTTAAAACTTTATCCAAGGAGAAGAGTCTTCTTCCCCTGGAAAACTGGAAATCCTTTCCAATGCAGTACCACTGTGCTGCAGGCTGCCTTCTAGGAACGGATTCACACAGGCTCTCAGACTCAAAACTCTAAACACCCAGTATGAATTTTTCACTCCCTACTTTCTGTTTACATACCACTTTTCACCTTTTATAAACAAGCCCTATTTATTTTGGTACTTCAGAACCCTGCATCGTGACACCTTTGCTTTTATTTGACATTACTTCTCATTTTCTGTCTGTGTAGGAGTATTTGCAGTGTATTAGTCCCTTTCTATTACATATATCTCAGGAAACAATATAGTCCAAGCATGTTAGCCTACTGAACAAAGCAGGTCAAGAGTTATGATCTAAAGTATTAAACCTAAGAAATGTTCAGAATGAACACAAAAATAGCCCCTCATTACAGCACTAAGCAACGTGGGACATTTTATAGGTGTCCCTTTTTCCCCTCAGTTTCAGAACCCACCTATGTAATCAGTACCGCAGCGGACTGATTGATTTTGGCACCTTTTTCATAAGGCCCAAAGTGACATCTTTCTCTTGATTGTGAAACCCCGAAGCAGAAATGCGAGCACTCGGTTTTTTTGGCTACAGTTCCACAAGGCCAGGGTCTTGCATCAAGGCTGGATACACAAGCACATGTTTCTCAAATCAGCTAAGCAAAGAACTGGGCTTATGCCAGCCATGCTAGTTGCACGGGCACAGATGGTACCTGTGCTTCTGCATAATGGATAGACAATTCTATATAAAGCCTATTCACAAGAACTTCTATCAAAATACTCTAAACCACTTGAAGGAGAAGGACAAGTTTATATACCAAACTACTGCCTTAGGTCACACAATCGTGACATTTTAAATTTGACACTACAAACAAGCAAGCTTGCTACCCTGGACTTCAGGAGAGCAGACTTTGGCCTCCTCAGGGATCTGCTTGGTAGACTACCATGGGATACAGCCCTGAAGGGAAGAGGGGTCCAAGAAAGCTGGTTAATATTCAAGGATCACCTCCTACAAACCCAGGAGCAATGCACCTCAACAAAGAGGAAGTCAGGCAAAAACACCAGAAAGCCTGCATGGATGAACAAGGAGCTCCTGGACAAACTCAGAAAGGAAGCCTACAGAGGGTGGAAGCAAGGACAGGTAGCCTGGGAGGAATACAGAGAAATTGTCCAAGCAGACAGGGATCAGGTTAGGAAAGCCAAAGCCCTGATAGAATTAAATCTGGCCAGGGACATGAAGGGCAACAAGAAAAGCTTCTACAGATATGTTGGTCATAAAAGGAAGACTAGGCAAAATGTGGGCCTTCAGAAGGAAACGGGAGACCTGGTTACCCAGGATGTGGAGAAGGCTGAGGTACTCAGTGACTGTTTTGCCTCAGTCTTTACCTGCAAGTGCTCCAGCCACACCACCTGAGTTGCAGAAGGCAAAGGCAGGAACTGGGAGAATGAAGAACCGCCTACCACAGAAGACCACAGAAGACCAGTTTTGAGACCATCTAAGGAACCTGAAGGTGCACAAGTCCATGGCACCTGATGAGATGCATCTGCAGGTCCTGAGGAAACTGGCAGATGAAGTGGCTAAGCCACTAGCTGTATCTGAGAAGTTGTGGCAGTCCAGGGAAGTTCCCACTGACTGGAAAAGGGGAAACATAACTCCCATTTTTAAAATGGGGAAAAAAGGAAGACCTGGGGAACTAAAGGCCAGCCAGTCTCACCTCTGTGCCCAGCAAGATCATGGAGCAGATATTCCTGGAAACTATGCTAGGGCACATGGAAAATAAGGAGGTGACAGCCAACATGGCTTCACTAAGGGCAAATCGTGCCTGACAAATTTCATGGCCTTTTATGATGGGGTTACAGCATTGGTAGATAAGGGAAGAGCAACAGATATCATCTACCTGGACTTGTGCAAAGCATTTGACACTGTCCTGCATGACATCCTTGTCTCTAAATTGGAGGGACATGGATTTGACAGATAGACCACTTGGTGGATAAGGAATTGGCTGGATGGTCACACTCAAAGAGTTGTGGTCAATGGCTCAATGTCCAAGTGGAGACCAGTGATGAGTGGCATACCTTAGGGGCTGGTACCGGGACCGGCACTGTTTAACATCTTTGTTGGCAACATGGACAGTGGGATTGAGTGCACCCTCAGCAAGTTTGCCAATGACACCAAGCTGTGTGGTGCGGTCAACACGCTAGAGGGATGGGATACCATCCAGAGGGACCTTGACAGGCTTGAGAGGTGGGCCCATGCAAACCTCATGAAGTTGAACAAGGCCAAGTGCAAGGTCCTACACATGGGTCAGGGCAATCCCAAGCACAAATACAGGCTGCGCGATGAGTGGATTGAGAGCAGCCCTAAGGAGGAGGACTTGGGGGTGTTGGTTGATGAGAAGCTCAACATGACCCAGCAACGTATGCTTGCAGCCCAGAAAGCCAGTCACGTTCTGGGCTGCATCAAAAGAAGCGTGACCAGCAGGTTGAGGGAGGTGATTCTGCCCCTCTACTCCACTCTCATGAGACCCCACCCAGAGTACTGCATCCAGCTGTGGGCCCCCAATGTAAAAAGGACATGGACCTGTTGGAGCGAGTCCAGAGGAAGGCCACAAAGACGAACAGAGGGTCAGAGCACCTCTCCTATGAAGACAGGCTGAGACAGTTGGGGTTGTTCAGCCTGGAGAAGAGAAGGCACCAGGGAGACCTTATAGCAGCCTTCCAGTACCTAAAGGGGGCCTACAAGAAAGCTGGGGAGGGACTTTTTACAAGGGCATGTAGTGATAGGACAAGGGGTAATGGCTTTAAACTGAAAGAGGGTAGATTTAGATTAGCTGTAAGGAAGAAATTTTTCACTATGAAGGTGGTGAGGCACTGGAACAGGTTGCCCAGAGAGGCTGTGGATGCCCCATCCCTGGAAGTGTTCAAGGCCAGGTTGGATGGGGCTTTGAGCAACCAGGTCTAGTGGTACGTGTCCCTGCCCATGGCAGGGGGATTGGAACCAGATGATCTTTAAGGTCCCTTCCAACACAAACCATCCTATGATTCTATGAAACCAGCTGTACTGTATCACCAAGTGTAGCCTTAGACAAGCTCCAGTATATAACATCGTATCTTGACAAGCTGAATACCCATTATAAGAAGATACACTTGATTCCCTAAATTCCAAAAATTAGTGGATCATCATTGCTTTAGATGTAGCTATGGAGAAACGTGATCAGACATGAACTATTCCATAGAAAAACAGTCACTACAGTTATTTGTGGTTTCTTTTACTGCAAGAGATAAGTACATTTCTATAAGGCTGAACAGAAGGCTCTGTTTTTCAAAATTCCTTAAATAGTATATTAAGTTCAAGCTGAAAATCTACTTTGGAGTGGCACAACAACTATTTTCTCCAATGCCTCTTCATGGACATTTTAATTCATAAAAATTGGCTGAAAACAATCAAGTTGATAGAAGGCAATTATGCAAAGAATTGCAGGGACAAAGCTTTCTACATATTTTAATAACATATTTAAAATCATCTGAATGACAAAGTACACCAGATCATTTTTGCCTGAATCATGTATTGAGAGCCTCGTATATTTACAATTAATTTGCATTAGACATCTTCATCAAGATTAAGACACACTTTTATCTTTTTCCCTTTTTTTCAGATAAACTTCAGTTCAATCTCAGCATAACATCTAGCACTTTCACACTGAAGTACTACGACTAGTGCCAATATGCAAAGGTCACACTGTAATGCAAATATGGTATTTTACATTGGTATCAAGTTTTCTTCCTTGAAATTCTCATATTTGCAGTTCTGAAGAGAAGTATTTGCATAAGAAGCCATATCAAAGCAGCCTTTGCAGTTGGCAATAGTCTTCTCCCCTTTTGAATGTCTGGATTTCTTCCCAACTCAAGTTTTCAAAAATGAAAAAAATTTAAAAGGAAGATATTTAGATGAAGCTGTAAGTAATGTGACCCAAAAACATAACTCTCTTGTTTTTCTATAGCTTTCCAAAATACATACAGACTGTCACACCAAGCCTATTTAAAAGACAAAAATGTATTTTGAAAGACAAGTTATTTGTAAGCTTCTAAATTCTATTTTGTTTAGCTATGTAATGATTTCTTTTCTAATCCTAGATGCTCAGATCTTCTTGCAGGCCAAAGTCTATATCAGTAAGGATTCCAAAAAAGAAGATGGATGCTGAGCAGCAGAATTCAAACTAATTACATCACCTGAGAGAATCATGGTTATTGCCAGATAAAATAACTACTTTCTCAATTCTAACTAGCTTTTATTGTGACTACCACTGCTTAAGGCTGCCAAATAATTTTTATTCTGGGTGGTGCAAAGAAAATGCTCTAGATGCAAGTGAATTAACAAGTGAAACGTGACTTCAGCCATCATAACATTAGGCCTTGAGACTTTTCCAAGGGTGCAATATTTGAACAGTCAGTACACTGCTCCATTTAGAGTTCTACAGGTTTCAGATATTACCATGTTTTGGAAACCTGAAAACAACCTGTGCCATGATAAAGCAAGAGTTGCCATTTCAGAGGAAAAACATCAGAATGGATAGAGTGTATGATCTACCTACAAAGCATCTCTAATGAGATAACTCAACTTTTTGCTGACCAATGTTAGGGAAAGGGAGAGGGAGATTATTGGTGGGTACCTAAACAGGAAGATGGGCAGATGAAATGTACAACTCTAGTCTCACGGAAGTACATGAAGAGACACGCAGCAATAAGACCCTGACAGTTAGTTATTTCTCATGACAACCAGATGAGTAGTTTATTGAAAGCTTGATAACAGCTCAGAAGAACACTAAGGAGCTTCATCTCTAACAGTCAATGAAAAAATGAATGACATTTAAAATGCTTTTGAGTAAGCCTTTTCCACAGAGATTTTTCAATATTATTGAATTGAAAATTTCTGTCAGAAGACAGAGCATATAGGATAGCATACTAGTACCAAGTATGTTGCTAGTGTAGGCAGTTGAGGGTATAAACAAGTCAATTGCATTAGCAAGCATCTTCGGTAGCAAAGTTCCAACTTGGCCTGAGTTATGTTGAGCCACCATATCAAGAAAAATTTATATTTGGAGGAAGTGCACTCCTAACCAATTGCTTGTGTCTTTGTATGAGAACTTGATGGAACTACCAAGATTCTCAGTTTGCTGACATCTGTGCCTGTCTGCCACATCACCGCTAGCTGCTAACATGGAGCCATTAAGCAACTCTTGACTTCTTTCAAAGGACAGAACCATTACGCACCTTGCATGTGTACTGAGGTCATGTACTCAAGAAAGCTTAACCGCCAGCAATTGAGGCACAAATGTCAAAAGAGCTTACCACAGTTTGTTTTTTTGTTTTTTGTTTTTTGGTTTTTTTTTGAGGAAAACAGCAGACATACAAAAGCCTGGCAAGGACCAACATTTAGTCAAAATTAAAACTGCCATACCAGAAACTTTCTATGTTATCTTGCCAACAAGAACTACAAGAGTAAACCGAGTAAAATGTTACGGTTACATCACTGTTTTCTGGGGAAAATTAAGAAATACAACATATGTTGTTGTAAGACATGTTAGAAGACACTCAATCTCACACAACTGTTGAAAAGTTCACACTACCATGCATTCAAAGAAGAACCTGAAAGCTTATCTGCTGAAGATGAACTCTGCATAATTCAGCTTTTAAACATTATTTTCAATCTTCTAGTCTGGACACTTAGTGAATTATTTTTATACAACCGACTCTTTCGGAGTACTTACAGTCATTACAGGAATGTCTACATTTATTTCCCCTTTCAGAATTATTAATTACACAATATTGGTCAGGCTGGTTAAAATAATCACCCTTTTTTGCTCATAACTTCTTCTGGCTTCCTTCATTACTTAACAGGAAGAAAAAGCCTGGTAAGTAAGTTTTGCTAGAGCATCAGAAAAACAGTTTGTCAAAAGTAAGCAAACTCCATTTTCTGTAGACAATCCCACTAAGAACACCCAGCAACAAAGGCAATCAATGCTCAAAGCAATTAATGACTTCTAATAATCCATTCATTTTAAATAAGATTCATTTATTATTATGAGGTCATACCTCATAACAAGACTGAATCATAAAGACTGAACAGCTAGTCAAAGAATGGTTATTTTTGCTAACGCTAGGCCCCTGTTTTAAAAACATGGTCCATGAATTACCTTTAAGATCCCATAAAAGGTGACAACAAAAACTAGTTCATACATACTATACAGTCACCTTATAATGGTGTCTGCATCAAAACCATACAAATATTTGGGGGTGAGACTATGCAGCATAGTAACAGGTAGTTTAGAATCCAAACTGCTATGAATAATTTATAACACTGTGCTTTTGGTCAGTGACATAAACTATGTACTTAGAAATCCATGTTATTATAAACCATCTGCAGTACGTTTATCAATGCAACAATAACATAAAAAGGGTCTGAAGAGAATCAAAAGAACGAATGATCCTTTCTTAGGTGTTAATAAACAGATTCATTCTGTTCCCTGACAACTCAAACTTATGCTGTCAATAACCCAGAAGATAACTGCAGAAGAAAAAACCCAACCTCTGATACTCACGGAGTTGAGGTAGGGGTTCACATTTTGCTTTGTTTTTCAAGTTTAGAAATGGATGCATACAAAGTCATTACAAAGTTGCGAGACAAGCTAGCGCTTCAGCTAACCACAATATATTTAGCACAGACTTTACACAGAGTCTGTGGAAAGGAGCTGGTCAAGCTCCAACTGTTAGGAAAAGAAACAGGAGAGCAAATGGCACTGTCCTACAGCAAAGAAGGAAAAATATGATGCAAATATGGTCAAGGCCTCCTCCCCCATTCTTCATGTCAAGGTCCTAGTGCCTTGGCACTGCCTCCACAGTGGCCCGTAGGACAAAAGAAGAAAGGAGGCCATCACAGACTCCTTGAAGCAGGGGTCTTTAGACGTGCAGATAACTTTACGATTTAAAATTGTGCGTTCTTCCATCTTCATTGATTAGCTGTGCTCCAAATGTCATGCTCTTTTACAAATTGCTCCACTTCTTACTTAGTTCTCCCACTTAGAGCTAAGTTCCTAACGTGCCTCCAATTTCTACAGCAGAAGAGGCTTGTTCTCAATTAGTATTTCAGCGGTACCACTAAGTAAGTGAGGTGAATTAAAAAATGTCTTCACAATATTGAGGATTTATCTAAAGGGATTACCAGCAGGTCCTGAAGGCTTAATTTTTTCTGTCACAAAAAACAGTATGTCACTAAACTGGAAGCAAGCATGATACAAACTATTTCAGGGTCGCTGAAGAGAGGCAGAGTTGCTGAGAACCATGTTAGAGCCAACCATCTTTCCTCACAGACTGAGTCATCACTAGTCTATCCAGGAATTACTCCAGTCTACAGATGAGGAAGCGTTCTTATCATCTCCTCCTTCCCTATGGAGCAGGCATACATACACAAGGTGTGGCAGTTGCTAAGTAAGTATCAGATACAAAATTCTGTATTTGCTCTTTTTTATAAACAAACAATTTAAATAGTCATTATTACAGCTAAAAAATTCAATCACTACTATCCAGGACTAGCTGGCAGATCTTTTCACTCACTTAAGATTCCTTTCTTTTTATAAACTTCTATCCAAATTAATTTAATCCACAAAAGCCCCCACAAAAAACTCCAACTTGTAAGAACTGTAGTAGAAACACCAAAGATGAAGGTGCCATGACGTTGACAGGAATTTTGTGATCAAGTCCAGTTGTCACACCCAGAGTCACTCTTAGGAGAGCCACGGCTGGGAGGCAGAAGTTATGTTCCCTTTTATATATTGCAAATCTCAGCACAGAAAGAGGATTTTGAAAGGCCCAGAAATTTTTCATTTGGCACTTATTGCATCTAAATAGCTGAATGAAAGTGGTGCCTCTTAGCAATGGCATTTAGCAGTGTAAAGGGTATAATAACATCAGCTTCACACCTTGTATTAAATGTGCTTAGCAGACTAAGTAGATGCAACTGCTTGCTTTCCACTCAGTTATCAAACATGCACAAGATACTGTAAAATAAAGACCATGCTGCCCTCTCACTCCCCAAAACACTCTCCAGATCAGAACTGCAAACACTGCAGGATGAAGTAGGGATGTTGGCACTGCTTACCCTTGTGAATTTTTTTCCTGAGGATGAACCATGAATTTCTTGCCACAGATTAGGTGGCTATCGTAAGATTGGGTTCAAAAAGAGCATAATCACATTCAGGTAAGAAAAATCCATTAACCATTCTTAATAGAAACAGCCTAATTTAAAAAAAATAAATGATGGGGAGCCACAGAATGCTAGACATAATGACATTTCACAGACTGTATTCCCAACACGTATTCCCTGTCCTTATATATTTATTCACTGCTGGCTACTGTTGTAGGCAGACTAATCCAGATGTCTGTTTTCATGCTCTCACAAGACAACCCCCCAACAGTTCCAAGTCAGGATAAAATTAGAACTACTGCTCAACCACTCCAATTTAGCTAAAGCATAAGGAGGACTGATTTCTTCTCTGCAACAGTTGTACCCTGGACACCTGTTTAAGTTAGTACAAGCTGCAGAGGAAGGCGAAGTTTAACCATAAGTGATTGTTTTCCCCATAAATTATTCTTAAATGTATTACTTCCTTTGAAGAACAAGCAATTACAGTTAAGATTTATTGATTTCATAATTCCACTTAGAGAACTAAATTTAAAATAAACGAACCCCAAGAAAGTTCAGTATTCTATGAAGCGGATGTTTAAATAATCTGACTAGCTGATACCTCTCTGCACTATTCATAGTGAAAGGATTTGTTAAACTCAAAACGTGAGGTACCATCTTCTGAAAGTAATTCTGAGTCAAACAAGAAGCTGAGATGGTTAGTTCTGGAGAGTGACACTAAAACTGCTGTAAAAAATAGAAAAAAAGAAGAAGAAAACTTGCTACAGGTGCATCAGTCTGAAAGAAGAGCTGCTGATGTACCTTGATGTACAAGGGCTTGGCTTACCATGGAACTTCAAATCCCATAGATTGTTTCTTTCCAGACACTGTCATTTTGGTAATATTTGGCACAATTTCGGATTCCATTCTGGCTGACTGGGAATCCCTTGTTTTTCCTAGTAATAGACAAAAAGTAAGTTTGAACTTAAGGTTGTGACTAAAAGGTGTTAAATATAAAGTTTAACAAGTTACATTACTTCTCTTCAACCCAAAGGTACCAGTCTGTGATGATGCATTCTCACACTTCAGTGTCTTTCTTGCATATATTACATATTTATTCAAAATAATCTACAAACAGTTATATTTAGTGTGAAAATGTCATCTTTATCTCCAAGCATTGACATGACACCTACACCATTCAAAACCTTTACTCACAGCAGTTCTGCAGGATGCCAGCAGCATTTCATGCAATACGAGGATGAAGAAATGCTTTGCAGCTGCTCACTAGCTGATTAGGTTAATACTTATTTCAAGTTTTTCTTTTGCCTTAACATTGTTGAGCCACAAGGCTATTGTAAGGTAAAAAAAATATGTCTACCTCAGGTACTGCTAGCAGCAGCACAAGCTACGTGTGGGCTACCAGGCCTTCCCTGAAACCTGGAAACAGAGTCGTCTCGTACTGAATTACACTGAAGAAGCCAAGCAATACCCAAAAGCTAGCTAATTTAAAGGTTATTTAGAAATAATTACCAGTATTGAGTAACTTAATTACTTTCAAGGTATCCATTTTTACCATAACTTCACAATTACAGTAAGGTTCATTCTTAATTTTGTGAAACTACAGTTTCACAACTAATAGCAGTGCTATTAGTTTCTTGTGAAGCTGTAAAAAAAAAATTTACACTGATGAGGAGGAGTTTAAATAAAAGAAGTAAACTAGCTCTTTTCTTTCCACAAATCCCTCTTTAATATGTCAGGATCCCTTCTCCCTTCAAGGAAAGAGACTTCCAGCTTTACAGCTTGAGTGACAGCAGCTGTACCTTGTGTTATGAAGGACATTTTACACACAGGAAAGCAAAACAATAACATGAATTCAGAATTAAGCTGCAAGTTTTAAACAATTTTCACCTACAGCTGTATTTCAAAAATAGAAAAATGATGCTACTCCTCCAGTAACAGTTCAATTCGGATAGTCAGAGCCAAGTGAAAACTTATTTTGAATAACAAGTTAATCTTTTAAGTATTTTAGATTACTACTGTAAGATGAACTGTTGGAGTCACTTGGTCCTACTCACTTAGGTTAACTCCTGCGTTCTAAAGTATGACAGCTACACCTTTAAAACCACAGAATCATATTGCTTTACAGGTTATATATAAAGTTGTGGTCAATGCTGCTGAAGATTTCAGGCAAGGAAACAGAATACCACAGACGTGTCTATAATAGACAGCATACCAAAAAAGCTGTTGTGCAACTTTTTCTAAACAATCACACTACAGATTGAGACATTCTTATTTAACTGATGACTTGGTCTTCATCTCCCTCATTTGTCTTATCTGCTGATATTTTATTTATATGCCACCTGAACATCTCTGGAAGAAATAGTCTGTGTGTGTATTATTAATAGTTGCACACCAAGTACACTGTAAATAAGGCAAAAGAGTAAGAGAAATAAAGGCAACAGCACAAATCATGGTTTACAATAATCATAAATTATGTAACTGACAAACAGATAGTGAAGATTCAGAATATGAAATTCTCAGATCACTGGACAAGGACTACTAGTTAAGCACAAATATTTTGTTTCATCTTCAAGCTCCTACATAGATCACCTACAGCATTTTTTTAATAAGTAATCACTTCAGTTACAGTAAAAATTACATTACTTTTGTTGCCAACTTGGTATGTTTTTTCCCACTTCAATTCTAACAATTTTCAAGCAGCCATCATTTTCAACTGCCAGTTAAACATGAATGCTTTACATGTCATTTGAAAGCTGAATTACAGTTATTTCTCAGAAAATACCATGTTTGAAATCTGGCTGCTAGGAACTAAAAATTACAAAAAACACAATGAAATTGAAATGAGGTTAGTTGAAAGACACCAAGATAACAATTCATATCATATAACTTGAAAATAACTTGCAATCTTTTAGCAATATTTGCTACTTATGATCCAAAACCAAGTCAAAGGTTTTACAAAATACATCTTCTCTAATCAATTCAGAAATTAAGCTTCACTCTGTACAAATACTGTTGGGATGTTTGACACTGATTCAAAGTTAAATGTGCAAGGAGACAAAATACATTCAATGAATCAGCTATTTGACTCAGAAAACACAGAAATTTAAAACTAGAGATTAGGAAACACCGAAAGTTGAAAGAAGATACTGTCCTGGTTTTGGCTGGGATAGAGTTAATTTTCTTCCTAGTAGCTGCTATAGTGTTATGTTTTGGATTCAGTGCCAGAAGAATGTTGATAACACACTGATGTTTTCAGTTGTTGCTAAGTCATGGTTAGACTAAGTCAAGGATTTTTCAGCTTCTCATGCCCAGCCAGCAAGAAGGCTGGAGGGGCACAAGAAGCTGGCACAGGACACAGCCAGGGCACCTGACCCAAACTGGCCAAAGGGGTATTCCATACCATGTGCTGTCATGCCCAGTACATAAAGTGGAGGGAGTTGGCCTGGGGGATCACTGCTTAGGAACTAACTGGGCATCGGTTGGCAAGTGGTGAGCAATTGCATTGTGCATCATCACTTGTTCTGTATATGCCAATTTTTTTTATTATTATTATTGTCATTTTATTACCATTATTATTATTTTTTTTCCTTTCTGTCCTAGTAAACTGTCTTTATCTCAACCCATGAGTTTTACTGGGTTTTTTCCCCCCAATTCTTTCCCCATCCCACTGGGGGGAGAGGGGGAAGGGAACGAGCAAGTGGCTGTGTGGTGCTTAGTTACTGGTTGGAGTTACACCACAACAGGTACAAAAATAAAATTACAAAGAGCAAGAAAAAGAAAAGTAATTGTCCATCGACAGCAGGGTTTCTTCTTTAATTATTTATTTTTATAAAGCTCCAATACTTCAGTATAGACACAACAAGGAAGCAGACCAGGATCATGTAAAGACAAACCAAACCATAGAAGATAATCCTAGAATGGTGACATTCAAATAGATGCAAAAACAACACAAGATTATTAGTAACACTACTGACAGAAGTGTCAAATATAATTTTCTGACTTCAACATTCAAGAAGCGCGTTGTGCACTGCAGGCACCATTAAAGATTAATAATTATGGGCTTCATTACAAATGACACAAGGCCAGGAAAGGAGTATACTTCACTATCTAATCCACAGGGCACTGAAAAAAGCCACATGATAAATTCTTATCTGCTTTGTCAGGCAAAGCAAAAGCTATTCAGCACTTAACAGATCGTATGCAAATCCTTAAACTGCACCTTGGAACTAAAAGGAAGTCAATGCACAATGCTGATATGATTCTTAAAACACTTCTTAATCAACAAGCAGAGTATCCTATGGAAACTGAAGTGCACTACAAACCTGGAAAAATGTAGCTGCAGTAATCCCAATCTGATTAGGACAAGAGCAGCTGTGAAGAAAACCAACCTCTTAAGGGAAAGGATATAAAGAATATATAAATTTTTGCCAAGAAAAGCTTCATAAAGTTCTTCATGCTTACTGCCATTTGGACATTCTTAAACACATACCTAAGTAATTCAATGACAATACGTTTCCTAAATGAAGAGTATACATAAAATAAAAACAAAAGACAGACATATCTTTCAAAACTCCTGAAGAAGCCCCAACAGCTCCTTGCTATATTTCACTACTCTAGCATTGCAGAAAGTAAAAATAAGAGTGGATTACATGCAAGTAAATTCACTGATTGGCCAATGGTGTCAAATTGCAGAGCAAGAGATTTTACTGAACAGGACACTCCATAAAAATTCTGGCATTTCACTAACTTAATACTAGGAAAATTAAAGAAATTTTCCTTCCATGAAAACAAAGCATACATTCATCAATTATAAAAATGTAAAAGCTTGTCAGCATAATAGTTCTCACAATTCAGAATGTTTAAAACCCCAAACTTCTAGCCTATTTTAAGCAGTTTTCAGACAGGTATTTGGTATTTAGACCGCTCTGACAGAGTACCTACACTAAAGCATACTGTAGCTACAAGTCAAACACTATTACAAAACAGAACATGCACTGATGCACCTTGTCTCAGTATTAAATTAGGATGAGCCTAATACCAAAAGGGACAGACTTGCACTGACGGTACTCCAGTACAACTATGGCAGTGTGTGACAACTTGACAATCAAAGCTCTCTTCCCTTCATTATTCTTCTCTTTGCTTTTACCCTTCCTGTGACTGCCAGTTGGTCTTCTGACTTAAAGGCCTTTTGATTTAGTCAAAAAGTATTACTAATGACACCTGCTATAACTTCAAAATTATTAAAAGTACAACCCCAAAATCTGATGGCACAATAAAGTTATTTGCAGACTGATACACAGGACACAGACACATATATATGCAGGAAGCAAGTAAAACATAGGGACAGTCTTTAAAAATGAAAACACTCTCTCTGGGTGTTCAAGCTGGAATAGCAAAAGTGTATGGACACAGTCAATCATCTTCCCTTACTGTAATAACTCCCTAGATTTTGGATTTCCTTTGTAAAAATGGTTGTAAGGAGTACCTGTAAAAGATTCAAAAAAACAAATCAAGAGATTATATTGGCTTCTTTATCATACATAACAGGCTTAAGAAGTTCTTTTTTCAGTTTTAGTTCGTTTATATACTTACATTGAAAGTGACAAGAAGATAAAAATTGGTCTTTTCTCTAATTCTGTTGCAGGTATGGAAGTTATGTTTCAGTTCTTGGAAGAGTTGATTGTCAGTCTACTCTGTTCCCAGGTAGTTTAGAGGCGCATAAAAACAACAGGAGTTTGTTAAACAACCACCGCCTCAAGAAAGGCTTGTTGATACCAAGTGAAGCAGGGATATTGGCATATTGAAGAAATGCACATTAGCAGTGGGTATTTAAATCCACACTGGCTTCATTCAGATGGCCATACCTTTTTAACAATAGAAACAAAATGCCACTGTTTTTGATTTCTATACATAGTGGCTTCTCCTCCCAATTTGTCTTCCCCTCATCAAACTGTATAATGACACTGAAACTTTAAGCTCAAGTACACCATTGCACAAAGAAGCCTGCTTCTGATAAGATGAACCAGATTTTTAATATGCCTGAATTCAGCTTGAAAAACAAGAAAGGAAGAACGTCAACACGTTAGGCATGTCTTGAGTCCATGCTTTTTCAGATAGCAATCCCATTTAAATAAATCCATGTCTACACACAAAACAACTGCTAGCGGTGTACCAGCACAGGCAAAGGAATGCACCTCCAAGGGAATGATGTGTTAATTAACTGTGGCCAACTGCAGTTTCTTTTTCTTTAAAACTTTAAGGCATTTACATGCTTTTGAAGTTTTTACTTGGTTTATATTGATTCTTCTATTTTCAAAAGTGGTATGAGCACTTAAAAAAGGCAGCTGCATGCTATTTCAATTTTGAATGGGGCTGGGGAGCCTAGATACTATTGACAGTTAATAACAGAATTAATTTACTTGAGCAGGTCCTCCTAGCACTGTCTAAACCAGCACTGCCATGGAAAAATATACATGTAACACCATGCCTTCTGATCTAGAAGATACGGTTTGCATCCCTTACTCTGCTGCAGACTTTCTATATAACCACAAGCAAGCCACTTACACCTTTATCTACTGATTATACAGCAATAGCCACCAATTGCATAAAAGAAAAAAAGAGAGTGCACTCTTTTTGTGCTGGTTTTGTGCACCATGTCATGAGCTTGTTCTAAGTATGTTTCGTGACTCACTGATTAAAAAAAGCAATGTATTTTTTGCATACATTACTGGCAGTGCAACTATTGAGTGTATTAGTAACAACAGAAGCACAGACAAGACAGAACCTGTCTGAAAAGAAGATTTAATAACTGAGGCCTCTATCAAGATAATACTTCCCTTCCTATATGCTGTGCTATGATTTTAAACTAATTTTAAGGCCCTATAATTGTGAAAATATTCCAAATATGGACTACACGAGACAAACAGATGCACAGATGCCAGCCTGATTACATACAATTTCATGCTCAGAAGCATGTATCACCTGTTTGCCCACACATATGCAGGTTTATATTAACATCTAATATATCCATCATTGTAATCAGCTATTTGAACATTTTGACTATAACAAACCCCAGCTGACAAATTTCAAACCATATATCCTTCTATTTATGCCATAAACCTTGTGAGTTTCTAGCCTTTAATTAAAACTTTTAACTTGCCTTGAAAACAGTAGAATTGTATTTTTCTCCCTTCAAATTTCACAGCACATAGGAAAAACAATAACAGAAGGGAATATAAAAATTTGTTGTTAGAGATACACTATTGAATTTTATTTTTTTTAATAATTCAACTTAATTATTTGACACTCATAAATTCTACAAAATGCTGTGGGACACAGCAGCAACTTGCAGCACATTTTAGTTAAGCTTGCCACAGAGCATACTGGATCTTCAGTGGCAGTGGTACTGGGTATTAGTATCATCAACAAATCACAGTGCTGGGAATATCAGAAGGCCAGGACTCTCAACCACGTCCTACCAGTACATAACACAACTACTGAACTTACAACAGCCCAGACGTCCTAAATTTACACAGTTTGCTAACCCTTAAAACATTCTGCCTGCATATAATTTGCCGTGCACTCATCCCTATAGCCCATCATTTAAATTTCTTTGGATGTAACAGACCAGTGACAAAGTCTGCTGCACGTGTGAGGAGTTCAACATACAGAAATCCTTTCTTATGCAAATATAGAAAGCAATACAGGATAACTGGGAAAGGAAAAATTAAATTATTTAGAAAAGTCTCCCACTCTTCTATGATCCTAGAAACATCAGCAGCCCTCCAAGGAGCACCTCTCATAGCAAAGAAACACCACCTAGCTCTAATAAAAATGTCACATGTGAAAAAAACTCAAAATAAAATGTTACTTTAGTATTTAAATTATAGAGTTCAAAATACACATTTTTAGGAAAACGCATGCCATTATACTACTATGAACCGCAATATACAAATGGATGCTACCGATCATCCACAGCACTTATGAAAATAATGCAGCAGTCCCAAGTAACAGAAAAGGCAACTTGCTAAGTCACCCCGCAGTGCTGAGACACAGCCATTCTAAAGATACTACTGAAAACAATTCTCCAAACAAGAACACTGAACTTTTTCTTTTTAAAAGAAAGGTTATTTCCTAATAGAAACCACAGTCAGGGGTTTTCCAGGTAACTTCGTCTTGTTGTTATAACTATTACCTTCTCTACAAAGTTTTAGATGGTGAATATGATTTTTTTTTTTTTTCATAAACTGGGAGTAGGCATTTTCACTGAAAAATGCTGGGAAAAAAGTGTACTTGCACCTGACTACAAATATTTTTTGTTTCGTTTTTAAGGTTTGATACAGCAGGAGGAAGGAGGGATACAGGAGACTGTTGAGTGATATTCCAGAGTATCTCCAAGATGGGCCAGTTGTCTGTGGCCCACAACACAGAAACAGCACAACTTGCTACCCCAAGACTGAAGTTCCAGAAACAGCTTGCTTCACTACATGCAGGTGCAACAACTGGATAGGCAGTAGGCACAACCAGAAGGGCTGGCAGCCTCGCCTGTTACAGTTAGCTGGCACTTCTCATAGCTCAGGCTTTATTTTCAATGCTTGCCACTTTCAGCAACTTGAACTCTTTAGTCGAAAATTAGTTTGTTCAAGTGAGGTACCTGCCTGGGACTGACTTTTTTTTTTTTCCTTCCAGACAGGAAGAACAAGGAAACTGGAAGATAAAAGATCAGACAAAACGGTTTATTTTCAAAGGCACCTGAAGAAAATATTACTTGCATAAATTAAATCCTTCAAATGATCTTTTCACCTTCTGAAAATCCACTCAATTAGGCCATAGAAAACAGTTTGCACATGCTCTTATGGCTTAAGTTTTAATAACTAAATCCCCAAAATGCATCATCAGCATTCAATATGTAGCTGCTGTGGCTGTTTATGACCAGGCTGGACTCGGTTGTGTCATGAGAGCAAATCCTACCTCTCCTGTGGTCTCCGTAGTTTCCTACCACATCAGTAAACTGGAGGCATGAATCTGGCTCAGATAATCATAAAAAGTAAAGAAAACTGGGAGCAAGAGAAAAAACAAACAGTATAGTGAGCATTGGCAAGCAGCAATACAAGCAGATTATCAAAAACAGACAAGGAATACAAGAATGAAAATCAATAAAGCAGAGAAGATGAAATGAGAGCTGCAGTGACCATGAAAAAATTGACATTAGTTAACAACCTAACTTGGGGAAACACTGTGTGTAAAGGAGAGTAACAAGTTACATGCAGAGCTAAACATGAACAAAGGAAGCAGAAGAGTATCAGAACTGAAAATGAACACAAACTATGGGTGGAAAAAAATTAACGTGGAAAATAATCATGGCCAATGACTGGAGAATAGGTAGGAAACTGGGAATAGCTAGATGAGGGATTTGGAATGATAAAGTGGAAAAAATAGAACTGCAGTGAAAAACTTGGAATTACATGAGGAAATGTTGTGTTTAGGACACAAACAGGAATTAAGCAAAAAAACTGGAACACTACTAAATTAGAGAATCAGGACACAGACACTGACATTAGATCAGGTTGAAGCAGATGTGCTGGAATGTGTTAGAACAAGGCAATAACACATTTTCTTTCCTGCCCGGCACTTAGCCAAAATTTCTGGAGTCTCACCATTTCTCTTGTCACCAACATTTCCTCCCCGACTGAAGTCAAATGATACAGAATACAGCAGTCAGCTAGTGCTGTGTTCTCTTGCTCTTCTTACCAGAAACAAACACCTTCCCATGGAACTTTTCTGGCCATCAGGACTTAGTCAAGTTACGTGTATTCAAATACTCAAACAACACAAAATTAATGGTACCTATTAAAGCTATTTTTTCTCTGTGCCTCTTTATTTCAATCATTCCACTGAATGGTGTTCATTTAATTTAGAATATCTGATGTCCCACAGAAACCTAATATCTCAGAGAATGGTATAATATATATTTTTATATAAAACTTTTTACTGACCTCTATTACAACTGGAAGCATTCAGTGTCTTAGCAAATTAAACTCGTATGTCTCAATATCTGGATGCTTAATATGACATTTCAATCAGCATCTGTCTCTAAGAAGTTATGTTTAAGCAACACAGGTCAACAAAGGAATGTATAGTTCAGCTATATATGCAGACCATTGGTATCATCTTTCCAGAAACATGGATAATTGGTCTAGTTTACATTCACAGTTAATATATTAGGGGAAAGAAAGGCACTATCACCGGAGTAAAACTCTCAAGATTTCCAGTTTCACTAAGCGCACGCCTCCTGTGTAAAAGAACGGAGATCTGCTGTACAGAAAGGCAGACTGGGGAGGGGTGCCTGTTTTCTTCTAGAGATTACACAAACATCAGCTGCCTCCTTTTGATGTTTCTGATACGTAAACATGTAAAGGTCCAATCGGAATTCACAACAATAAAAACAGTGACTTTCTCATCCGTCAAGTTTTTGAAAAGAATGTCCCTGCGGTATTTCTCATGCCTACCACTTACAGTTAAATGGACTAAAATCCAGTCCTTCACATAATCATAACTCAGTACAGCTCATCCTGTAACTACTGAAACCTTATTTGTGGGAGGTATATTGCTTTGCACTCTAGCAATGCCAATGATGCTCCTTCTCAATCCGTAACCGAAGCTACAACCTGCTGTAAAAATAATTTATTAGACATTTGCAGTTGTTCTGTAACAGCACCTTTACTCTCCCACACATACACAACCGTAAGTCGTTGGTGGTGTTTTCTAATTCAACGAATTTTTCTTAAATGACTGTGAATTGTCTTTCACCGAGATTTAGAAAAAGCTCAGTCTGATATTTCTGAAGTGCAACTTCCTACCATAAATGGTCATGTAAAGAGCAGAGTCAGCACTATGGGCAGGATAACCCTAAAAAGATATCCTCTTTAGCCAGTCACTGAATTGAACAGAATACACAGAGTCCATGCAAATTACCAGAATTTCTGTTAAAACCCTGGCCCAAAATGAGTATGTAAAACTGAAAGTACAACATGTACATTCTATTACAATTATATTGAATTTCCAAAAATAACTAGAGAGCAATTTCAGGTTTAATTCTTAACTAATATTATAATGCCAGAGGATGGTGCTATTTGCCTGCACATCATCCAGGTAATTCAGAAACACCACCATGCCTTTTACATGTTGACGTTCCCTATGCAAGTACATTCTTGTTGATTGTATTGCAGGAGTGCAAGGCACTTTGCAAAATAAAGCTTTCCTGATCCACAACTTCTATTTATGCACCAAAATTACTTCAGTATGAAAGAGAAGTTTAAATATAAGAATAGTGAACAAGAAAAGCATACCAGCAAACTGGTAGTATATAAAAAAGTAAAATCATCTTACATCTGTTCAAATCTTCCACAACCATTCTGCAAACTTTCTCCAAAAGCTTAATGAGGTGGCCTTTTAAAGTTGCAGAAGAAAAAAACAAAATGTATTTACTAGTCCGGTACAATTAAGTATGTTGAAGCTGCAAGTATTTTCAGCGTTTATAAGTTCTGGAAAATTGTATTTTGCAAACTTCTAGTGCAGTGACAACTTCAAGGTAAGATAAGCTAAAACCTTACTTAATTTAGGTTCTGTGAATTCTCAACTCTTCCACTCCACTGGTGAAATTATAACCACACTAGACCCTGATTGGGCCAGAGAGATGACATATCTGTGGGAGAATCAATGAATTTTTTTCTTAAAAGTCAGTCAAATTTGCAAGTTTTGACTTGTCCACACATTCACTTTTTTATTTCTCTGCAAAGTTAGCCCCATATAAGAAAAATACACCTACTTGATGCCTCTCCTTGATTTCAGGGATGGCAGTGCAGATTGCAGTGTCACAGCATACAGCAGATTTCAGAGTGGAAGATTTGTGGCTTCAGAGGACCAAAAGAAAAACCTAATCATATCAAGAATTTAACAGCTACTGAAAAAGGCAGTTTAGGAACTTGTAAGACATGATTTCAAAGAATCAAAAGATGTTCAACAGACTGAGTATGGTTTAAAAGAAAAAAATAAACAAACCCAAAATCAAAAAGGTCCAGCAGTACAGCAATTATTGAAAACACTATGTATACACACACACACCCCCTTACTGTAAATTCAACACAAATGCATTTAATAACAAAAAACACAGGAATTGTTCATGAGTACAAGGGAGACAGACTCACTGACTGACGTTAACTTTTGCATTTCTGCTTGCAAGGTTATGGTAATTAAATAGTAAATCCTCAGAAATGTCCCCTTTTAGTCTGTGGTCTCTTCCTTAAAAAGACAAAAGATAGACATACTCTACTTACATATTTTACAAAAAGTCAGCCAAAGACTCCAATTTTGAAAGCCTTACCTATAATGAAGGTGAAAGGAAGTGACAGTATGCATTAGAGTTTCATTAAAGGTAAAGACAGTAGGAATGGTGGCACGGGATTGCCACCCAAAGGGGACTGGAAAGATGGAAGCACATTATGTGCAACAGTTCATATTTCAAGCATTTTTACTTTGCATCGTGACAAAACTGACTTCTTGATCATCCTCACCATGCCCACCACCTCCTAATCAATAAAGATAGAGACATATTGCCAAGCTAGTAGTTAGGGCACTTCTCAGATCTGGTAAAACTAGGCACAAAGCCCTTATACTATAACCAACAGAAACTGTAGATGATACATATATTATCCACACCACAGTAAATGTTCAGACTCTTGACAGTTTCGGGTTTGGGCATTTTCTGCACTTTGGTGAGCTACAATCTTGAATTAAAATTTATTTCACTACAGACTACTAAACAGCTTTAGGCTTGAGCCTCAACAACCATCTTCTTTGGGGGATGTTCAGTATTTGTTCATACACGAAATTCTAAGCAGACCTATCTTGCATTTTAGGTACAAATACTTAAATGCTAGTTAAATTCTATGGTCCATAACCATAGCAGAGACTTGAACTCAACAAGAACTGCTTCAGGACATTGGTCTGCTTCCATTAAGACAGAAAATTGCTATTGAAGAAAAAGATACTAAGGTACAAAGATGAACAAAGTTACAGAACTTTTTCTACATGAACCATACATATTCTTATAAAAAACAATGTACCAAAGAGTATGGCAACTCTATATTGAAAACTACAATTAGATACAAGAACACAAACAAAAAGTTGTTGCCTAAAAAAAGCCAAAAACCCCCCCACAAACAACCACCAAACAAAACCAAACTGTAATATGGTGAAAACTGTTGGGCTATTATAAATCCCAAAATAAAAATCATTAAAAGATATTATTTTGACCAGAGAAATTAGACACAGTCATTTTCCAAACTGTCACAGAACAATGTCTAGTGCTTGTGCTTCTTGACCATGAGTGATTTTAATAAATTGAGGAAATTGACAAGGAAAAAGCTGACAGTATTCACCAGAATGGAAATAATGATGCTGGAAGGCATGCTCCAATGAAGATGAAACCAGTAAAACACAAGACTGACATTTTACAAGGTTGCCTGCTGTGCAGAAACGGTCACATTCTATGCAAGGCCTCCAGCTCAGTGAATAAGCAACGCCTTTTACTCTGGATGGAAAAAAGCTTCCAAAGAAACATGAATAAGCTGTGAAATGGGAGCCAGCATGTTACATGTAATAGGTGCTCTCACTTTTTAAGGCAGTCTAGCAGAACAGTTTCTGCCCGTGTGCCCCCAAGACAATGGGAATTTTTTTCAGAGCAAGTATTTGTAGCTTTGCACATGGATGCCTTTACTTAAGATAAGTAGCTAAGTATTGTAAATAAATTTTTTAAAGAAAAAAACACAACGTTTGCTCACATGAACCAATAATACACCTGACAAAATGATGCAAAAGGTACCTCTGATAGCTGATGAGCCCAAACTACAGAAGAACTTCCACACCTAGCAGCTGATAAGCCCCTGATTACAAAAGAGCTGTATTAAAAAGATGGAGGATAGAGTAGAAGATATGATATTTTACAGGGTTTTACAGAACAGCATAGCTCAAAGGTACTGTGAGCTGAAAATCCTATTCTTTTGCTATTCCAACCAGTCTCTTAATATCCAAACCTTAAGCAGCTACTGGAAATGTACAACCTTGTAAAAAGTTAAATTGATACATTAACTGAGTTTACTTTAAAAAGCTGTGAATCTTAAATAGTTTAATACATACATTTAGAAGCCACCTGAACAATTACTTTGAAGATAAAAATGTTAGATGTGTTCAGATTTCTATTGTTTTTAATGTATCGGAAAGAATAAATGTTAAGAAAGGACAGGTTGGAAACAAAAGGCATTAAAAATGCATTGTGCTCCTTTGCACATGTAAATTAGGTAAAGTTAAACATTTCACACAATCTGTTCAAAGGAAATTTGCTGACTGAACGTACACCTTTTATAGTACTCGTTGTACTAGGACTAAATGTAAACTAATGAAGCAAAACATATACACTTATCAAAACCAAGCAAAATAATTAACAAGGTGCTGATTTTCCTTTGGGTTTTTTTCCTCCAAATTAGAGGCTAATATTGATCAAGTACAGGCTTTTCCCCTCCTTAACTATTCCAAGATTTCAGATTAAGGGGTGGTGTTTTATGGCATTAGATCAATTTTTCCGTTATTCCAACTACAAAATATTAAGTAGCTTTTTAAAAAAATTTAACTGCAGGAACATAATTCTCAATTAAGATACTGCTTTATATCAGAACATCTTCCCATCATCACCAGAATCTTACTCCTCTCCTTAATTCAATTTTCCACTTATGGTAGAACATCAGAAGAAAAACAAAGGGAAATGGGGCTTAAAGTCTGGTCACGTCCTTATCTACCAGTTGTTGGTTCTATGTCCATAATAATGGGATATATGAAGATGTGTTACTCCATACGTGACTTCTCTCTAATGGAAGAGGCCTTGACTGGTCATAATTATTCTAGAGAACCAGCATTTTATTCTACCTTACTACTCGGATTCAAAGCTCAGCTTTCTGCTATAGCTAACTACATCATGACTAGCAGCTCTTGCTGGTACACTTTCCAGATACTCCTGTGCTATAAAAGACTTCTTCTGTATGTACCTCCTAAACTTGAGCAACTCCTGCCATTTGGAAAAAAAAAAAAGACTACAATCTTAGTTTTGTCCTCAGTGCTACACAGATGAAAGTTCAATAGATAATACACAAACCTACTCAACAGCAGCTGTCTTTAATAGAAGACAAATAATAGCCAAATACATCCAAAGGAGAGGATGACCACATTCTCAAAGCATGGCTTGAGATGCAAGCTGTTAGATAAAGCAGTTTGAAACTACTAAGGCATACTTTACTGCCACATAATTTTGAGTTTGTTTCTGTCAAAGTTTCTATTTGTCTTCTCTGTCATATCAACAGGCTTCAATATCTACTTTTGCTGCTTCCTTTAATTCTAATTGTAAGCACTCTGCTCGTTTCCTAAATAAACAAAATTAGTTTGCCACACTGCTATCTTGCCTTGTTCATATACAGAGTACATTTGAGGAAGGACAAAAATGCAGAGGAAGCAATGGCTATTAAAAAATACAAAGAATACGGGGGAAAAAAAAGCTTTAGCATTCTTTGTTATTTAAACGTGTTAGTGGCAACACATTTATAAAGAATCTTTGAAACCTAGGTGTGAAACTGCTAAAGATCTCTGAATCTAACTTGCAAAACAAACTCAAGCTGCATCAATGCAGTAGGCTGATCAAATGTACTTAATTTATCTGCAGTCCAGAACTTCCACAGTATTAAAAACAACATATTAGCAGGAAAAAAAAAAAAAAAGGCAAACAAGTTCACACATCTATTACTACAATTTTCATGGACCACCACTGTATACCACACTGTTTGTTCAAACACTTAGCTATAACAGATTATGCACCAGAAAGACATCATTCCATAAGAAACACATTATGGATGCTACCAGTAACCATGGATATTATTACAGATTTAGTTAATCTAATGTTAATTAGAGGATTAAGCTGACAGTAGGGCTTTCAGTAGCTAACTGACAGAAAATCGTAGTATTAAGCTCTAATTGTATTTATCTGGGATACCGTTGCAAGGAGAAGTGCAGATACTGGCCAAATTGAAGTAAGGTAAAAGTAAGCTACTTGACATACATGGCAACATATATTTGAGAAGCACAAAAAACATTAAAAAAAATAATCTGTTATGCATTAAGGTTTAGGAAAAGTTTATAAAAATTGCCCCACCTTTCAGTCTAAGAAATGTATTCACTTATATAGTTAAGTTTTCCCTTTTTAATTGCAGCATGTTTTACATTATGTGCATTACTTATCTACACTTGCATTATTTTTATATATATTATTACTCTGAAATTTTCTTTATTCCATGTTTTCCTATTCTTAACTCCTCTGGCACCAGCCAAACATATATCTGAATTCCAGAGTTATCAAAGATGAACTTGCTTAATTAATTCTGGAAAAAATGGAGACTGAACATTGCCATAATCTGAATAAGGGAGACCTATATTCAGAAAATAACAACCTATGTACAGATGTGATGTGAAACACAGCACTGGGGGCTCTATTCTTCATTGCCAAAATCATTCAGAGACACAAACTGATTTATAAAAAACGGCGTATCTGAGTTTAGAAGAAAAACTGAATACAGTAAAATACAACCTGTAGTTTTAAATAAGCTTTGCAAGATTTATCAGATGCAGATGAGTGCCAGGAAATGTTCATTTGCCAGTCTGAAGCACTGCATTTCACTCTGTTGTAACTTTAGAGAGGAACTTGCATGGACTCAAGTTCATTGCTTGATGTTTTCCTCCTCCTTGATGCAGTGAAAGAGTAGTTAGACACTTCACATTTACAGTAGTACCTGCAAGCACACAGATAGCATCCACAACCTTGCAATAGTTTGTTTGTATACATGTTATCAGAAAAACAGCATTAGAAGCATACAATTCAAATCAGTTCTGCCTTGAAAAATGTTTACTTAAAAGCTTTAAGTGACACTTTTCCTCCTTTTTTCAACTTAAGCATAGCACTTGGTGTATACACAGTTTCACCATCTTGCATAGTTGACAAGCAAAGTTAGTCATTTTCCTGTTTTTGTGGGTCAGCAATAGGGAAGAGGAAAACATTAAAAATAGGAAAATGTGATTCTAAAACCACAAAAAGTAGTAATGAGGACTCAAGGAGTACCCAAAACAACTTCAACTCATATTTTGGAATTAATTAGATATAAAATTTCCATTTAGGCTGAGCTTTTATATGCAGTAAAAATATGGAAGAAAAACTGAAGCAACAACCAGTCAAAGCTCTTCCATGTCTCTGCCAATTGGGCATCACAGCTTCTGCAGACACAGGTATCTTCCATATTAAAGTCATCTAGCTTTCCAAGCTGTTGGCATTTTAAGCATGAATTTCTACCAGGGGTTCTGACAGTGGACTCATGATTTTTAAGTTTAATGGCCATTTCAAGTGTCACAAGTATAATAGAAGGAAGGAACCTGGTACTTCAAGCATTTTTAACTGTCCACTCTGAAGACTGAAATGCCAGTTTTATGAAGGAATACAGAAGCTAAGATGATGAAAAGCAGATAATATTTTGTCACCCAAGAACAAACCAGTTCGGGTGCAAATAGAGGCACACAAGTAGTGGGTGGATGGCATTTCTGTTGGTACGTATGTGACATAATACACTAGACTATGGAACTAGTATGTTTTATAACAATATTGAATGACACAGAATAAAAAACAGTATGATACTGCAGAAACACATCCAGAAGACAGTACAGCGATAAAGAAGGTATTGATAACACAAATTTTACAGGGAAGGAAGAATAATAGTTGTAGTGAAACACACCTACCATAAACAGACATCATAGTAATTCTGTGTTTTAAGCTTGGATTTTTTACACCTTCCTGGCTTTTAACTTCATTTCTGAATTCTTACATGTATTGCCTATTAGCATTCAAGCTCCTTTTCATCAGTAACTTATATTTTAAACTGTTTCTTCTGCTCCCACAATTTGGGATTTGGTAAGACTATACTTTTAATGTTTAGATGTCTTACTAGTTTCTAGAGCTTAAACACATTGGTTTACAACTGCAAAGTACTACTGTCTCAGGCTTGTCAACAGCCTTGCTTTGAGTACTCAAGTGCAAACTTCAGATAGGACTCAATGTTTGAATTGATATACAACAGCACTACAGCAATCATTCATCCTTAAAACTTAACAGGATTTAAAAAAAAAAAAGTGACTCCAACCATACCTTCCTGGCACTCCAGCAATCACATCTGAGAACTTAGTAAATTCTTCACTTTACCTTCTAAAGACAGAGAAAAACAACTGATGGTTGATCTTTACCATGACCTGAAAGGACTGAGATAGAGGGCCACTGTAGGAACAAGTGGAGCTACTGTTTCCCCTAGGATCTCTGGTTCATCTGGAATACCAAAGTTCTAAAAAGGGCACAATCATTTTGAGTTTTATCTAAGCTCTCTTAGCTTCTAAGCAAAACACCCAACTTTCATACACAATATAGCTAACTATGAAAATGATTAACTTTGTATTGGTTTGGTTTACACTTTGTCCAAAAAAAAAGTAAACCAAACTAGTGTTAAAGGACCATAAAAGAAAACTCAGAGAAAGCCTGGAGTGTCACTTTTTCCAGTGTAGGTGTACAGCATGTATGAGGAGAATCTCAAAAAGGTATCTCAAAGGATTTTAAAAAGCTTTTCATTTCTGGTGACACATTTTTCCCTGAAATAAGCCACTTCCTTTCTAAAACCCACTCAGTACCTCAGTGTCAAGATTCAGTAACTTCTCGAAGTCTGTGTATATATTTTTCTTACACAAAACACGGAAGTCTTAAATTCTCATTACTTTCCATGATTTAAGATATAACTATATCATCAATCATGTCAGATTTCAAACATTTCCATTCAGTAAAGAACACGTTCTCTTTGTCACAGACTGAATATATGCCATATTTGAGTATCATCAGGTGCAATGGGCTCTCACCACTACAGCAGGCATTTGAGAACTGTCATGTTACTGAAAAGTTAGCATAGCCAATTGAAGTTGAGGACAAAAATTTCTTCTGAGCTACCCAGGTATAAATAATGGATTTTCAAATGTGCAAAATCAAAGCATTAGAGCCTAGCATGATAAATAGAAATAAAACCTGAGGGACCCTAAACTAATGAAAAATATATTGTACATCACCATTAAACTTCAGAATGTATGCTCCTCCAGGATTTCTCTGGAACTATCCCTATAAATAAAATCCAAGAGTATAAGTTTGTTTTTTCATTTAAGACTCCCAACTTCACTTGTCCATTAACCACAAAGCAGAAGCGATAAAAGTTATCTGTTAAAGCACAATAATCTGCATTCTGACACTTTGCACTAGGAAGCAACTGCTATCACAGTGTTTATCTGTAGCATAAAAAGACAGAAGACAAATGAGTATTTGTCCATGGACTGAGAAACGCCCATCACACTGAACCAAAACCAAACCTTGCTACATTCAACTAAGTGAAAAGAAAAAGCCAATTACATTAACTCACGTTGTGGAGATGTTCATGGGATTTTTGTTTATTTGTTACTGGTGTAAAGCAAAAGTTACGGAAGATATTTATACAGGAGAGGCAAAAAAAGAACTCTAGAAAATTGAAAGATTAACAACATTAACAAAACGCAAGCTAAGTACCTACTAATTTTACTTCTGGCTTGTATTCTTGAAACTGCCCACACTGTCTTAATAGCTATGTCAAAAACGTGAATACATGCAGTATTAATAAAAATCACAAATCAAAAATGCCAGTGAAGAAATACCTGCTTCTCTATTAACAGCTGGAAGCAAAGTAGTATAGTCCAATAAATAGAAAATTAGACTTAAGTTTGAGACCTGTGCTCTATTCCTAGATTATCTGGCCTGTCATGAGTAAGGCTTTTCAACTTCCTGTGCCTTACTTTCAAATTTGACTCTTTACTGTGAAGCTTGTTTCTTACTAAATATTTATACATATAGCCCTATAAAGGCCCTGGGTTTGGTGCTATTCCTGAGAAATTACCATAAAACAAAATAGCTAGCGCTCCCACAAAGACAGCTCAACTACAGGAATGACTTCATTAAAAATAGACTAGATTCCTTGCGACCCTACAACAAACACGCTCAGTTCACAGTAGTTTTTATTTCCTGCAAGGACTGCACATTTACAGACATCTGACCTCCTTCTTGTTCATGCATCACTAAAATCAAAAATCTTAGTGTCATAGAGTGGTTAACAATTCCGTTAATGGTGCCTGAAATGGAAGAGAATCTAGCTCACTCACCAGTATCTGTATTTGTTCTGCAATTCTAACACAAGCAAAACGAAATGTAGTTTAGCCAGCAAAAGCAAGCAGAAATGAAACAAACATGCGGAGAATGCAGATCCTTTTGACTGAGGGTACCATTTTTACATAAGTATTTTTTAGAAATTTGAACTTTAAGAGAAGTTTCTCAGAGAACCCATAAATATTGGCTAAATTTCATCAAAAACCCTTGCTTACCTTGATGATAGTGAAAGGAAACTTATTACAATAGTGCATTTCAAATTGCAATCTCTGAACATCACTAATACCCACTGCTGAGATAGAAGCAAAGGACTCCTGAGAAATGCTACATATATCAAGAACATGTCACCAGTTTAAAAAAAATTTATATTAAGATTTCGTTCTTTGACTTTATGGACAAAAACACTCAAAATAGCCAACTGAAATGTTAAAATAATGTCCATCTTTGTCAGCTATTATCTCCATGTATTGACACGATTATGAGTAAATATTTCACAAGCAACTCTTCTCTAAAATTTCTATATTCTCATTATAAAAAAAGACAATTTTCACTTCTTAAGCCTTCATAAGTCTGTAATTCTTAACAAATTGTTCATGAGTTCTCTTTCAAAATGTATCATTTTAATCTCTGCAGACTACAACCATTTTACGGGTTCTAGTCATCTTCTAGTCATTTTATTACTAGAAAGTTGTAGAGAAAGGCAATGGGTTATTTTCTAAAGGAATCCTACCAACACTAAGCATCCAAATCAATTATTTGACCAACAAACCACTGACATACCTCAGAAGTCACTGACAATTGTTTTTAAGTATGCAATGTAACATGTCCACAGACCAGTTAAAGAACACTTCCATGATGACATAGATACCAGAAACCCATGAACCATTTCATAAGAATCATTCATCTCAACAATCACCTAAAATCACAAATTGCAATTAGCTTTTACTTTTGGTAAAAATACATACTTCAACAAACAGTCTGTACAAAGGAGCAACTGATTTTATAGTACAGCAATACTAAAATAGAGACCCATTCCCACTGAACTGCAATAAGATAGCAATTTGGGAAGAACAAAAGAGCTTGCTTCAATAAATAAATAAATAAATAAATCACCATTGGCTTTGATTTTTGTTTTATCACATTGTTTTCTACTGCAGACTAAATACACCAGTTTCACCAAAAAAGTTTCTCTTACTTCCCCACAAAAAATCCTGTAAGATCAAAACCGTTAGCACACACCGAAGTATAAATAATTTGGACTAGTGGCATTTCCTCCTCATTTAAATGGCAGTTTGTACACAGTGAATTGAACATAAAATCTACTTAAGAGTTTACCAGCTGTCTACACTTCACACAAACTAAAAAAGGATGCAAGTTATCCATAAAAATTCAACTCAATTTCCAAAGAAACAAAAAAAGCAGAGCAGCACTCCCCTTCAGCGCTTTAGGAAGTTTATTTTTACTGCATGAATTACAATGTGATGAAATTTTTGCTTTGTTTTTTTTCTTCCAACCACAATTCATAATCAACATTTAATACAAAAATGTTTTGACAACTTTGAAAAGGTGAGCACTTTAGATTTGAAAGAGATGTGAATGATTGTGTGTATAACCCTAAACTACTGCCCTTCTATAAAGGTACTGTAATAAACTACATACATTTCATAAAGACAACCTATACCCTATCTTCACACAAATCTTTTATATAGCTATTCATTTTTGCAGTAGTAGTAGTTGCTTTTTAACTTTTTGCAGAAGTGTAGATTTTCAGAAATTGTTGATTACTGAAAAATGTATTTGAATGACATGATTAGAGGAAATAGGGCAAAACACAAAACTGCAAAGACTACCTCACTGTACCAGTTAGTCTCTTAGAAATAAGATTTTGAAATACTATTGTGCAACAGTTCCAGAAATTCAAGTAGCTTGCTGCCTCTGAAGCTTAAGATCCTGAGAATTGTCTGAACAAGTCAATGAGAAATTACTCATATAGTTATTTCTGAATAAAAGTAAAAAACAGGTATGTGAAGTTTTAATCCCATGGGGTTTTTTAAATTTGAAGGTTTGTGCTCCTAACATTCTATACTTTTCTCAAAACAAAAGTGTTTTCTGCTGTAATTTAAAACCAGCTAAATATAATTACATTAAATCACATCCCAAAGGGTACAAAACATGAATAATTTTTGATATCCCAATGGGGGTTGTTATTTTCCTACGCTTCTCATACTTTGACTTTCAATTTGCCCTCATTTTCCAAAACAAGTTCAGATAGAAATCATCTAGAAAAAGGAAACCTAAAAGAGAAAAATGGAACAGGTATTTAGAGACATTTTTAAGAATGCTGATTTTAAGAAATCAGCTGTCATAGTTCTAATTTCTACTGTAACAAAGAGCTTGAGAACTAATTTTAGACAGTTGCTCTTTTCTTATTTCACTGATGTCCTTTCCTTTTTAAAATCCAAATAAGCTTTAAAAAAATGCTATCAAAACCATCTAAAAAAAAAATTTACAAACCCATTTCTAACCACATGCAAACTGGAGCCTCAGTATGGTATCTGAAGACACACTACTAGATGCCAGTTTTTGCCTTACTTTCTCCAAAGGAATATTCCATGGAAAGAAGTATGCCCATGCAAACCTAGACAAGAACTGCAGCCTGTTTCCACAATAGATACAATCATTACAGAACATTCAATCACAACTAAATTACAGTTTCTTCTTAACTTATCTGACAGAAATAAAGTCAGTCCTTTAAGAATATGCATTTTATTTAGGTACATAAAGCAACATCTGGAAGTCAATTCTGTATTAAAAATATTCAGCAGCCACTTAAAAATTATGTACAAAAACTTAATACAAAATATCCTAGGAGTATACAGTCTGAATACCAGAAGCAGTATGTCTATGTAGTTTAACATTGTCTTTTTTATGTCCATATGCAAACACAGGCACAAGTACTTTGCAATGTTAATATGTGAATTCCAAAACAAATAACAAAATTAACCCGTATTAGACAAAGATACACACTAGATGCGAAATGGGGGAAAAAAGTTATATACATACATCAATAAAATAGGCTCACTGTGTTAAGCATAAAATAGACAGATTCAGTTAACAAGAATTCTAACATTCATTAGGCAGAAACACTTCAGCGCAAAGGCCAAACACAGACTTGTTATACAAAAATGCCACATACCATAATATCATGCAGTATCCCAAGACAAACCTGTCATTATGACACAAACCCAGTCCTCAGTAAAGAAATTAAGGAATAATTAAGGAAATTATTAAAATACCCGTTTCATTTAAAAAGCAAATACAGTAACACATTACCTTTTGTTTATAAAAACAAAACTGTTAAATTTTCCAAGCATGGAAATAAATAATCTCTGCTGAAAATTAATTGGAATACAGGTTTATCCACCACTTAGGCACCTTCTGCAGTGCTCAGCCTGCAGGTCTGTACTAATTCAAGGCTCACTTCAGGATTCAGGTTTGCAAACTGAAGAAAAATCCCTCCCTTATTCCTTATACAGTGAACAGCATGTACTGCTTCTTCAAGACCACTAACAACACTGAGACAAATGCAAACAAAAAAGTATTTATATATGAAAATCTAGCTACCTAACAAGATCCAAAGTTGTCTACTAAGGTATCAATCCCACAGTAAGATCCGCGATAAACATATAATGCTCGTGCCCTCTGGCTGCAGTCACTTGTTCGAACTCTAATCTGCATGAAACCTATGGCAAAACTGAGCTCCAGGTACTACACATTGCCACCTACTACTTGTACATACTTTCCAATGGAATCCATAGCACATACATTTAGGTGCATGTCTAGTTCAGGCTCCAAAATTTTTAAAAATGCTATGAAGTTTTATGCAAAGAAGAGCAGCCAGGGGAACGGAAAAACAGACCAAAACCAAAGAGAAGTTCAACAAGAATAAGAGAAAAAATTCAGAGGGAAAACCAAAGCTATTCCAATGAAAATTTAGAAAAACCTGCACGTATTAGAAATCTCTACATACGTTAATTAGGGCCTCAAGAGTACTTGGAACATAAGAAAGCAAAACCACCTAAAAACACACCAGGTATGACAATGCCAAACTTTGCACTAATATTTTACTTTTAAAAGTTAGAATTTCTCTACTAGAAGAATACACACAATTCTGGAAAAACTGAACTTCACTTATACACTCTCCAAATAGGACATTTTGCCTCAGTGGAAAAACAGACTTGGCCTTTTATGCAGTAGGAAGTTAATATTTGGACTAACTACAGAGAAACTGATCACTGAAAAGCATTTCATATTGTCCAAAAAGCAGAATATGCTATTAAGACTAATTAATAAAACAACCAGTATACAGTCAGTACCAGCCAGACTTCTACAGGAAGTCTTCTGAGGAAATAAACCAATTATGCTCCTGCTCATGAACTTATCAGATCATAATATGTACACTGGATTGGATTATTTACACTTCAATGCTTTAAGGCACTCAAAATAGGTAAGGATAGAGATGGCTGGATTAACATGTCAACTAGAACATAAACACTGCAGCACTGTCGTTATATAAAATTTTTATTAGCAAGGGTAAGAAACATTAATTTCATTCAAAAGGTCAGAGGTCACACTGCTCATAGTCCTGAATGACAATAGCATCAACTAGACAAACAAACAAAATATACAGAACATGGAATTTGTACCTGAGAGCACTGGAAGATGTTTTATTTTTTATTTAGAAACAAAATTGTAGTGCAACCTGAAGTCAGGAATAAACCTAGTTTTTGCCTTCTTTTTGATGTAATATGCTCAATAAAAATTAGATTAAAACTAGATGAAAATTGTATCTACTGTTTCATACTAGCTGCCAAACTTAGCATGAATAAGTGTATGGCAGTACATGAACAAACATATTTTTCTAGTTGCAGCAGTATCTTTATTGCACTTCTTGCTGTTCAGCATCTAAAATACTGACATTGACACTGGAAATTTATTAAAAGTAGTAATGTGTAGTAAAAGGAAAATTGAAACATACATGCAGTTACTAATCTGACTAACAGGGGCACCACAATCTAGTAATTATCAGATAAAAAAATAAATCCAGAATGTCCTGATTCTGATCTTCCATCTAAAGATTCAAAGTAACAGCAATGGGTGCAAACAGTAGAAGAGACTATATTTCCATTACTAAAGGAAGCTTTCTTCAAAACAGACAAGAGGCAGACACAAACAGCACTTACGCTTTGCCCAATTTTTTTTCCATTGAGCAAAGACTCTCATGCTAAAGTTGAAAGAACTGTTATTCCAATACTTTTCTGAAAGACTTGAGAATAAACCATAGAATGCTAGTGAAACTTCTCATGAAATACATGCAACAAGTATATGCTTACAAAGTAGCTGTTTTAAAATTCTGAATATCATGTTTTGACAGCTGATTAGAGAGGGGGAGCACACAATTTTAATTGCTTGCTCCCCTACAAATTTGGTCCTATCAAAAACTATACATGTCCTACCACAGCAAAAACTGTCAAAACCTGAGGTTAGTGAGGCTTTTAAAAACTAAAGGTATTTCTGTTGTAATAGTAATCAGTATAAAGATAGAAGAGAATAATGACATTGACTGGAAATATCAATTACAAGACTAGCAGTTTAATAACATACCTTATGAGAAAATCTAACTTTAAGAACATTTAATAAAACAGTCGTAATATGAACTAAGGTTCCCACTCCCCAATCTGTACACCATATAGCACAACTAAATTACTTTACAAAATAATAATTCAGTGTTCTTCCCAATGAACTGCATCTTCAATACCTAGAGATGTTTCAAGAAGTCTAATGGTGTTTATAGAATTTTGTACATACAATATCTATATACTAAAGTTCAAGACTTTGCAAAAGTTAAAAATGTTAAATTGTCAGTCAAAATTAGGCAAAAATAAAGATACTCAGTGCAACAGCTTAAAAGTTCACATATAAATTTGCTACCAAACAGTGAGAACTGTAACATGTCTGTTAAAAAAATAAAAAAATTCAATTCTGTAATATAAATAGGTCCTATATAATGAATTTTTTTTAATATACCAAGCTATAAACACAATTTTTTTTTCTTTTTTTTTTTTTTGCACTACTGTCTTGTAAAAGCCCTTTTTTGGTTAGCTTTCACAATATCATCCGGAGAAGCTGATTTGAAGTCAAATGGTGTTATGGTTATTATAGGACCAGTTTCCTTAGGTTTTACGTCTTGTACTTGTCTACTGTATAGGAAAGCTTTATGTATACCAATTGTGCGCCGCTTATAACCTTTTGGAGGATAACGGAGACACAAGGTTAAAGCAAAAGCTGACGGTCTTGCACACAGCGCCTTCATCCATGAAAGGGACAAATCCTGCCTCTTAGGAATAAGCCCTCTTCTGGGTTTTTTATTTGTTTTGGCAGAACCAGAACATTTTCCTTGTTTTTCTTTTAAAAGTTTAGTTTCAGGGCTTAAGATATTTGACTGTCTCACCACATTTTGTTCTGCAGATACATCTGCATTTTTTACAAGGACACTTAAATCAATGTTGGTTCTTTTAGAGGGCCTCAATTCAGTTACACTGAGCATGGGGAAGTCTGTCTGTTCTTGAGTTTTACCTATTTTGATAGTCTCTGCTATTAAATCTGAGAGTGATAAATTCTCAACCTCCTTTAGTGGAGAAACTTTAGAGAGGGCTAGAGAAGACAAAGATCCTGTTAGCTCTGGCATCCCACACAAAGTTTGGGGTTGACTTACTAGTTGTGATAATGGTGAGGTTCCCAATTTCATATCAGTGAGACTTGCTATTGACTGGGTATAAAGATCAGTCAAAGAATAACAGTGGCTAGCACTGCTTTCCTGGTGCTCCTGAAGTAAGTCAGCCAATGATGTACTTCCAGACCTTAACACTGGCAAAGCAGCCATGTCTGAAGAGGGGCTTTCTTGTTTTCTACTTTGCACAAGTGAAGAATAATTTTCAAGAAGTTCATTCTTCCTATTTACAGTATGACTGACTTCGTTAGCAAGAGCCAATTTTCCTAAAGCACTTGTTAAACATGGTGGACTGTAAAAATTTGCATTACTATTACAAACAGAAGGACTTGAGGAAACAAGAGGAATGCTGTCTTCAGGACTCAGAGAATCACAAACCACATTCTCCATCACCAAGGATTTCAAGTCCTTTGTTTCATTGCATTCCAACTTCTTAAAGGAAGAATTTTCAGATGGGTTACTTCCTATGCTACAGTGAACATCTTCACTGTCAGGAAATGAACTTACTGCATTAGCACTTTCTGGTAGTCGATTCTCTGCCTGTTTATTCACAGGTTCACAAAATGATCCTTTACACAAATCATCACTGAAAGAAGATGACAGAACAAACGAGGGGGATTTCAATCCTTTCCTTTCAGATGAAGGTGTATTGGATTTTTCAGCATTAAGGAGCATTTTGTCATTTGTAATTAAAGAGTAACAAGCTGAACCACTTTTGGCTGTCAAGTTTCCAAACCCAGGTTTGTTGGTGTTGTCAGCAACATTTTCTACTGCACAAGAGAAATTGTCTGTATTAATACACATTTCCAGAGAACAAATTAAGTCTCCTTACCTTACAATAGCCAGTAATTTTCAGATGGAAGTGCAGTCACAATGAAATATCCAATTTTTTTTTTTAAAGTAGACAGCAGCAACAAAAAAAAAAAAACCGGAAACATGAAAAGGCATTTAATTACTAAGTGTTATCTGAAGATATGCAATGTTCTACAATTAAATTACAAGTATATACTGAAATACCTAAGAAACTTTAAGAATCAGCAAAGAATGCCAGTAAAGATTATGAACATTTAAGCATAAATCAAAGTTACTGTATAGATGCTCCCAAAAAAGGGAGATATTAGGGATGACAGATGTCAGTTCACCAAACAAATAATAGAAGTGCATAAAACTTAAAGACATTGTCCAACTTTTAAGACATGTATTTATTCAGCTAAGACAAATATTAGAAACCAGAAATTTACTGTGAAATGCAGATGGTTGCAGTTTGAATTTAAGCTGACACTAAGGTTTTATTTTGACTTCTAGCTCAAGAAAAGCTACTGTTTCCTTTAAATGTTTTGAGAACACAGAAATAGAAGAGTAAGTTGGTCTTTTTTTAATTTTCTAATAAATGACTAAGGCATCTTCACAGCTTGTAAAGCCAAAATTAAACTGTACATAGAAATGAATCATTTTAAATGTAAACAATTAAATAGAAGTATACCTTTTGTTGTGTTTCCTACAATCACAGCGTTCTCATTCTTGGTCTTCACATTTTTCTTACTGCTTTGTGAAAGCACAAGATCCAAAGCCTTCTGTACATCAAATTTACTATCCAGTACTGCTTGCACCATTGTTTGCTCTGTTACAGACTCTGCCAAAACTTCTCTCATTTGATCAAGGCATGAATTAAGACGGGCTAAAAGAGACATATTACTGTTACAAGCTGCACAAAAAAATGTCTTAAGCGGCCTAACCACTAGCACCACACATCTGACTAACAAAAACAGAAGAAAAATATCACAGTAAGAGATAAAACCTTTAGAAATTAATTTCAATCTCACTTATTGCCATGATAAACTTTGCCTCCAAACCCTGCAGAATATTTGACTAATTTCAAATATTGCTATAAGGAACATATCACTGACTGCTACTTATTAGTCCATAGAAGTATTTCAATATTGAGATTTTATGTTGTAAAGTTAACTGTCTTCACTGCAGAGAAGTAATACAAATAGTCACCTTAAAATTATTCAAAGTAAATTAGTAAGTCAACGTGGAATCCCATTGAACAACACATCTTCAGTGTTTACAGATGCTATAATTAATACCCAAAGTAAAACAGCATTTTCGGGGGCCTTGGGCCTTAACAAGAGGAAACTCTGGATCAACACGCCAGGCTTGAAACTACCTGAAATCTTTAACTTTCCTAAAACTGTAATACGTTTTTTGGCTGATAAAAATCAATTTTCTTTGGAGCATATTTCTGCAACTAGTATAAGCCTTGACTAAGGTAAGCTTCTTAAGTCTTGACTTGCCACACAAGAGACTGAAAATTCACCAGGCTGTCACTCATTGGAAGTAGTGCGCTGATTAGACATACAAACACAAGAGAACAGAAGAAAATCCTCCTGAATATCACAGCATCTGCCAGTTCAGGTTTTAGAAAACAGTAACTGACCAACAGGAAGACGACTACAGATTCTTTATTTGAACACCTCCTCAAAGATGGTGACATTTAAAGAACTTTGCTAAGGGAATTCAACACCACAGAATTCCAGCTTCCTCAAGGTTACTTAAATCAGCACCCTCAACCCATAATCCAAATAGCAAGTCAAAGTTCCCCAGACATTTGCTCTGCAAAACAAGTACTGGTAGAGCCCTGTACATTGTGCTGGCTGGCCATTTTATTATACAACACTCAACAAGGACAATCTTGACAAACTCTTTGCAGACAGATTGACTGCAATCAGTAATTTTGTATTAAAGGCCAACACTGCACACTATACCAAACATAACAGGTCTTATGGGACCACTGCTGTTTTCACAGTAGAAATGGTTATTTCTAGGTTTCTTTTCCATCTTTTTTTAGTCCAGAATATTACTTTCCTTCTTGTTTCAATACCAATTCTTAACTGATCGAGTCTGTCAAAAGCACTCTGAAAAGCCAGGGTACCATATTGTTTAGATCACCTGTAGCAACACACTGTCTGATTCTTTCAAATTGCCCTCTACAGTATTATTTCCTGCTGTAAAAACATGCATATGACACCCCAATTTATCATATTTACTCATATGTCTATGCATTAGGATAGCTTCTTCCCATTTACTTGACATGGAATCTAGACTGTTTCTATTCTATCTATTGTTTCTGAATTTTCTGCAACTTGTTTTAAATACCAAATTTCATTCATGCGTTTTATTGTCTATTCATTCACCAACACACTTTATTCTGAGTTTATCAACATTTTAAAAATAACCCTGATTACTTCCAAATCATTAAAAACTAAGTTAACTATTAATACTTAGGAAAGAGACTTGTGAATCTTTTTCACAAAGCATGTAATTAAGCTACCAGGCAGAAAGTTTAAAAAAAAATACAAAAAACAAAAGGCAAGTATTTTTTCCCCAACCACTCAGCTCAGAACTCGGCTTGTAATGTGGAATTCATGGCTACAGGACTGAATGGAAACCAAAGAATTCAAAACAGGATAAGAAAAGATTGTGGAGGATACAGGTATCTAAAGATATTGGCTACTGTTTCAAGGAAATTCTTGACTTCGAAGACCTCTCAAATACTGCTAATTGCCATAATTCAGAATGCAATACAAGCAAAAGATCATTCTACAAATGCTCTGTTTCTAATACTCTTCCCTAAGCATCATTTGCAGAGTCAAGTCCTTGAGCTACATGGATGCTCAGCCTGAGCCAGTACAGCTGTTCTTATGTCTGAATTTCATATCAAATCTCATTATTTCTAATAAGAAACTAGGAACATATTTCAATATATGCAACCAAGTTACAAGTAGTATACAAAAGGTAGTTACGAACTTGAAGAATCACCACTGAAGCTATGCTCGTGAAGGGTGTTGTTCTACAAGATTATACAACTGTGAGCAGTGTCAGTCAAGTAACAAACATTAATGTAAGACTGTTTTAGTAAGTCCTTAATTCATAAAAGATTGTTCTGAGAATTATTTATTTTCTATAATTACCTCTATCAACTTCAGTCAACTGATGATTGGATGTAAAATAATCAGCAGCAGCATCTGCACCTTCATAGCCATATTCTTCTTCTAATGGCTCAGCAAATGTTGCTGGTTTGTCTCGTCTGGAGTAGATAAATTGAGCTGCTGCATTAGGTAAAAAACAAAGTATTAAAAAAAAGTCAAACTTTTTTTCCTCCTTTAAAAACAAAACATATCTAAAGGGGAAAAAAAAAGTTAGGACGCTGACCTGTTGCAGTGGTTTGAGGGGGGGCAGGGCGCAGAATGGGATACTACTGTACAATGACTACTAGCTGAAGACTGTACAGAGCATATAGCACTTCATGTTAGAATATAAATAAGTCATCATCACAGTGAAACCACAGGCTATTCAATATCCTTGTATCCATGTAATGCAATAATTCTGCAAAGTTCAGTATTCAAACAAAAGAATATACTACAGGTTTGAAAAATAGTGTTTTCTATACCAAATTACATCTATGGCCTAATGTCTTCAGAACTTTACTCCACAATTTTTTTTTTTTCACCTCAGTTACAAGTTAAAAAAAAATAGCATGAAAATATTTTGCTTTTACAGTATGGCACTGTCAAACTACTGATAACAATTTCATGAAGTTGAACACATTCTTCTCTTCTTGGAATTTCATTAGAAATCCAGCCTATAAGTTAAAATGTATATTCACACAAAACTTTAAACAAATGCCTAATTCCACTCTGATTTAGCCACACATTAAGGCATATATAGATAAAACTTCTTGCTGAACATGAGCCCCAGTCATTACATACTCTCAGAAATGTACAAAATGTAAACAAATTTCCTTATCTTATGTAATATTCTCCCCAGCTCTGAAATACATACTGAAAGCATATGTATACACAGAAGTAGTATAGCCTTAGCAACTATTTCCCAAATGCATACCATTTCATATTCAATCACCATAACTGAAGCAATATTAAGACTGCTACACAATCTACATCGCATTATTTTATAAATGAAGCTTATGTAAAAAGAATTCTTCAGAAAATTACTGTGCACAAGCAAGAATTAGTTTTGCAATGCAGCAGTTTATACTTGATTAAAAAGTAAACACATTGCACATTTTCATCACAAAATACAAGGCTATCTTAATTCTTAGACCTTAATTCTTAGAAAAGGACTGAAAAATTCTAGCAATTAAACTTAGAAATTGAATGCAAGACAATCTGAATTTAAATCAGGGCATGTGACTACATATAATAAAAACACACACCTAAATTTGCTTATGTAAAATCAACAAGATGACAGAGGAACAGATTTTTAAAGACCTAATTAACTCAAGTACCTGTGGCCAGAGGTCACAAACTACGTCACAGTTGCAGTGGATTTAGATCCAGCCTAGTTACCTGCAGCAGTACAGCTTCACATCAACATCAGCCATAATATTTCCAGGGCCTGCTTAGGTCTAGAGGCACTGCCACCAAATCTGGGGAAACCCTGAACTGATAATCTTGCTAGAGATTTGACTGGAGAACACAACCTAATGGTTCTACAGTTGGGTTGAATTCAGCTGGGCTAGGCCTCTCCAATTACATCTTACCTGAGCACACAGCATCACTATTTTTACACCTACTTTGCAACATTACAAATGCCAGAAGACTTATTAGCTCCATATGATCTTGCATGAGAACAGAAGCCAGTGAGGACCAGTGCTGCATCCAACAATAAGACTCCCTTCCCCACATTTACTCAAAGTTGTGTAAAAGACATCAACTATCAGGTGCAGAATCACAACTCTTAAGCCCTGCTAGATCCTACTAACAATTTTAAAAGATACCAAACGTTTCAAGACTATCAACACATTCCCATAAACCAGATTTTTACATTATCAAGTACATTCTGACCATCCAAGATAATACACTTGTACAACTGAAGATATGCCCAGTTGTCTAACATGACTTCCGAAAGTACAACAATGCTTATTAACATTACCTAACTGACTTTAACAGGATTACGGCCGCTAGGCACTTTTGAAAAGTTTCACTAGCTTTTAAATATTGTTTTATTCTAGAAATAAATATCAGAGTAGGAATCAATGGACAATGCTTATATGCAATCATTTGAACTAACCTGTTGAAGGAGAAATGCAATAATCATCTTCTACTGATTGGCCATACACATCATCATCTTCAAAGTCTATGAAGCAGAAACAGTAAGATTAGGCTGCACAGTTTCTAAATACTTCAATATTATAATTGAAAGGGTAGTTTTTACACAAGGTTTTAACTAGTTATGCATCTCTAGTATTCCAAAAGTGCAGTTAAGTACTGTTTATTTACCTAGGTAAGAAATTCTAAGTTACAATAATATAATTTTAACATTTAATACTCTATGCATTAGGAAAGCTGAAAATTTTCAAGAGCTGCCATGCTTCACACCTCCTCCTTCAGCATCTCCTTTGAAAGGCTGCCCTCGCAGTCCAAACCCAATTTTCTACAGTTGCACAAATCTTTACCCATGGAACTTCATATTTCTGCTTGACCTCTCAATAGTGTTAACCACAGACAGTTCAATTACAATCTCTACTCCAGCAACTCAGGATCAGCATTGCTACTCCACACCTATCTACTTCTTAGCTTGCTTCTCTGGTCCATCCTCAGTGTCATCTACCTTTCAACTCAAGTTCAGCAAGCGAAAACACAGTTCACAGTTACCTTTGAATAGCAACATTGTTTCAGCCAAGAAGCAAGAATCTTATACAGTTACTTAAACATAACCATATACTGTCTCTATTAAAAAAAAAGTATCAGGAATCAGTTATCAGGAAACAAAAAGAGAAAGTAAATTAGGCCCCCCTACCCCCAAATCCTAGTATTATGTGAATCTTGAAAAAAAATTTCTAATTTTCACTGCATAATAACAAAATACATGAAAAAAGTAATGAAATGGTTTTACAGATATTACTGCATACACTTGGCAGTTTCACAAATAACATGTGCTGTTTGTTGTTGTTTTAAAAGAGCGAGAGAAAAAAGTAGCTAACAGCTAAAAAAAAAAATCTGCACTTTGATACCAACTTACAAACACTGTATCCATCTATAAAAGACTCAGAATTTGGGGCATGAAAGGTTCATTTATCTCTCAACCTGGACCAAGAAAATCAAAGTAAACTTAATTCTATAATCCACTGTAATTTTCAAAAAAAGTGCCAACCAAAAGCAGTAGCTAAAAGGGCTGGCATAAGTCTGTGAAAAGTTTAGTGAAAGAGCCAGGAAGCTACTTTGGAAATTAAGTACCACAGGATAAAGGAAACATATTATAGGCTTGTTTTGGTTGTTTGTCTTTAATAAAAGAGCATATTGTTATCTACTTTTTGACCATGTTGAAAAGAATACACTGTCTCCTGCTTCCATGCTAGGACCAATTAATCTATAAAAAGTCTAGAGAAGAGCTGATCGTTTTTTTCAAGGTAAGAACACATTTTGTAGTTTGGCCAATACTTGGAGAGTGTCAAGGAGAACTCCAAGATGATTTCTGTGAATGGTTAACATTCACAGTTAACAGTAAGTGAAATCCAGGTAAGTCTTGTCAGTGTGCATTACTTGAATCACTTGTATATCCCATACTGGTTTAACTTCTAGCCTAAGAAAAAGATATCTCAGTGAAAATGGCTCAGCTTGCATTGACCATAAAAATAATTATTTAAAAATGACAGAAATTACAGAGAATAGAGTACACGCCACAGGAGCATTCCACAGTATCAGCAGCTGTATGACCAACATACTCTCAGCTGGAATATCACATTCTGATTACAATACCTCAAAAAGGAGAGAGTGGAAATAGAGTATGGTCAAATAAAGGACACAGGATCTAAGGCCTCAGAAGCCTTCCAGGAAAGGAGGCTAAAAAATACTGCGAATATTTACTCTAGAAAGGAAACAAATAATTGTGCCAGACAAACCATTACAGAATCCTAAGTGGCATAAAAAGAACATATCACATTATGTTACATAAAAAAAGAAGACACAAAAGTGTACTTCATTTGGGACAGAAATGATCATATGTGACTACAAGAGTAGTATATGGTGTAAGTATAGAGATCACACATATACACACTTCTAATTAAACCTGATGTGTAATGCAAAGATTCAAATAGCAATAGCAACTTAAGCCTCACATGGCTACAGTGAATTACTATGTACCTCAGCAACCTCATTAAAAGAGACTGTAATGAGTGTACAAACACCAAAATGAATTCTGCAGATTGGGCACCCAACTTCACAGATGACAGATTCAGTTGAAATCAACACTTCAACCAATCTGTGATGAAGAAAATCTCTAGAGGATGAAAGAACGAAGCAGTAAAATCCCCAATCCAGTCTAAGATTTTGCCTCTATTAGGTAAATTTGCACTAGTAAAACCTGCAAGGTAGGCCACACAGATGCCATGGCTCACACGGATTTACATGACTTCCCCAACAATTCCAAGATCACAGTGCAAACCCAGTCTGTGCTACTATAATACGCACACGTATTGCACCTGTCCACTCAACAGCAAAAGACCAGAGGCAGGCATAAGTATTTCTTGCAATTTTTGTATATAATCTGACAAAGCGAGGCAATAAAAATAGCTGCTGCCATACCAAAGGGTTTTTTAACATACCAAAATCAACTGGAAGTCTGCACTGTCTATTTTTCCACAGCTCAGGCCAATACAGACAAAACTACTGAGAAAAAAGGGTGCAATTTACAGTTTGCCTAAGTAAATGGGAGAGGGCACAAAGAAAGCTGGAGCACTGCAGGTCCAAGCCATGTTCTTACACGAGAGCCCACTCATTCCATGCAAGCTCAAGTAAAATATGACAGAAAGGTGTCTGAAAAACAGGTTCTTCCTTAGATGCTCAACTCCACCTTTAAGAACTACGTTTCTTCTACTGGGAACAGCTGTTGCCTCTTATCTATTACTACGGGCGAGCACCAGCAAGGACTTGCTACAGTCAGACTGGGAGCACAACCTTCTAAGCTTTACGTGACTACAGAAGGGCGGGTTCGATTCTCTCGAGGCCGGTTTTCAAGTCGCTCCCGCTCGCCTGGAAAGCCGTCAACTTCGGCAGCTTAAGGCAACGCAGGTGAACCCGGCCACGGCTCGGCCTGCGTGCCAGGCCCGCGCTTTCCCCGGGTGGAAGCTCCCGGGAGCCCCCGGCAGCGGGACGTGGCCCTGAAGGACGGCGGCGGCGCGGCCACGTGCGCCCGACCCGCCGCTCGGGCGGGAAACGGCGGGGAGGGGAGCGGGGCGGGGGGGGGGAGCGGGGCGAGGCCTCGCACGGAGCCTGGTCCAACCCCCGCGGAGGGGAGGGGAGGGGAGGGGGCTGCTTCTCCCCTCCCACCGCCCCGACAGCCCCCCCCGCCACCCTCCCGCGGACACCGCCGCGCACCGCCGCGGGGCGGAAAGGCCCGCCGGGGGAAGGGGTGCGGGCCGGGGGAAGGGAAGGGGCAAGGGGGGGCGCGAAGGGACCGGCGGTTGGGGCGGCGTCCGGGGCGGCCCCTGCAGCTCCGCCGCCGGCTCCTGCTCGCCACTACCTTCGTCGTAGTTATAGCCTCGGACGTTCCTGTGCCGGGACATGATGGCGGCGGCGGCGGCCGCCTCAGTCGCCCGCGGTGGCGCTGGCGCGGCGGACCTAGGGCGCCATGTTAATGTCCGGCGGGGCCTGGCGGAATCCCCCTGCGCAGGCGCGCCGGGCACCCTTCCGCCCTCACCGCCCCGATCGCGCATGCGCGACTTCTCCCGCCTCGCCCGGCCGCGCGCCCTGGGGCGCTGTCGCTCCGCCCCTGCGCCCGGCGGTGTCCGCGTCAGCGGCGGGGTTGGCCGAGGGGCTGGGGCGGCCGCTGGGCGCCAGGCCTGGGCCTCGCGCCGCGCCCTGCGCCCCCGGCCGCCTCGGAGGCTGCGAGGGGACGGCCGCTGCGCTCCGGGAGGCCTCTGCGCGAAGCCTCCGGTGGCTTCGTGCTCGGCCCGGCCCGGGGTAACGCCAGTAGGCCTCGCCTGCCCCCCCCAGGGAAACATCCCCGTCTTCGCAGTGCTGTAGCCGGCACTGAGAGTGCCGGCATCCAGCCACCCCGCTACGAGCGCTGCCATTGAGCGTGATCCTACAGTCGGGTGCGGTCTTGGGGGCCTTGGCGTGCAACCCTCATTGCCGTATCGTTATTCACACCTTAAACTTAAAACGTGATGAACTGCTGTGAGCATATGTGCGCATGTGTAAGCAAGAGTATTTAAGGTTATTCAAAAGGGTTACGTTATTGATGACAACATAGCATTCTGGGTTGGCCTAAGTTCACTGAAGGGTGTGCTCATTTAAGCACACTCAAAATACCGTTTCTGTATTTGTGTACCACCACAGGAGCAGAGTTTGAAAGGCTTTGAAATTAACTACAAGTTTTTTTCAGTTTTGGATCTGAAACGGCTCAAATTGACCTGGCTTGTTGGTGACCAGTAGCCATTACGATCCAGTGACTGATGAGTGGCCAGGATTAGATGAGCTGGCTGTAGGTAAACGCAAACTGTATTAATTAGCATTGCTATTGGCAGTGTTAAGCAGCAAAATGTCAAAGTGTTAGGTTCCATGGAGGTCTTGATTTGGCTTCATTGACACATTACTGTAGGCACCATCTAAGACTGCGTTTCAGCCTACGAGTGCTGTTGCAGTGCCAAGGGATTGGGTTGTCAAGAAACGTCCTTACACCTACTCCACTGATTGGATCAGAGAGGGAAGGGCAAGCAGAGAAGACCATAAGCTTTGGTGGCAGAGGGAGATGAGAGAGAGATCCCAGTTCACACGCCCTACCTACCAGTGCTCCCTGCTGAGCTCCAGCTCTGACAGAATCAGCTGCTTCTACATCCCCCAGCCCAGTTGCTCCCCAGATACCTGCATTCATCTGCATGCTCGGAGGCTGCGAGGTAGACAATCCCATTAATATTTCTCAAGTCAGATGTCTCCATCTTCAAGACCCTTAATACTTTATTTACCATCTTTTTCTCTGGTCTCGACACCACCAGAAATCCAGCCACCTGCATGCCCCAGGTGTCCTCCGATATCCCACTGCGTAGCCACACATCCCTACAAACACACATACCCTGGTTTTGTAACTGCCACCTAACTATTGTCTCATCCTGGCTCACATGCCAAAACTGTCACTATCTGCAACTCCACATCCTTCCTGGTCACTGCTGGAGGCAGGGCATGTTAAACATAAGCCAAAGTTTGTGTTCCTATACAAAATGTATGCAAATGAGCAGATTGTTTCCTTATGTTATTTGCATATTTCTAACTAATTTGTACAGAACAGCACATGCAGCTGTGCAAACTTAGGATCTATATAATATCTTTCATACGGTGCTAAGATTAAAATAGAATTGGAAACAAAGATTTCTAATTAATGCTGGTGTCCCGTTGACCTTTAGTGACCCAAATGTTCTCTACAGCAGAGGCTTGACAGAGGTTGTTTTGATCCTTATCTGTCCCGATCTCTTGATATGGGTCAAAGATACAAAACTGAGGAATTGCTATCATATATTATGATTTAATATTACATGGCCAGGGTGACACACTTATAAATTCAAAACCTGAATCCAGCATGCAATATCTGAGCCTTTAGTGAAGTAACTTAAGACACTGTAGCACTACAACCCTCACAGCATCCTGCCAGTCTGCCTCCAACAACTTTACTTTGGAAATGGCACTCTTTCCAGGCTCCACAACTACTTAGATCCCATGTTTCAGATGTTAAAAACTCTGGTAAATTTTAATTATGTAATTTTAGCATTTTTTTCTTTCCAGTAGTGACATTGCTCATTTCACACCTGATCACCTGATTGCAAAGATGTTTTTTATCCTTCCTATTCATGTTTTTTTACATAAATCACCAGCTGCTTATCAAATAATAATTTTTTCACATTTGAAATTTATGTTCACGTTTATTATGTTATTGCTCTTGATTTTCAGTGACTGTGGGCTCCACAGATACGACCCACATTTCATTTGCTTGATAGTCAAATGTAACATTGTTTTCAAGATTTCAAAATTAGTATTTAAAAGAAGAAAATAAATAATAGTTGTACAAATGTAAAGATGATCTAAGCCCAGTGTAGGAGATGATACACTACGTAGGCTTTCTGTGGCATTAACATTGAACTTGGAAGGCTGCTATTTTTCTTCATTTAAAGTATAGGAGGTTATATCACATGAAGACCTGAGAAAAAAAAAACAAGAACAATTTCATACAGAAGCACAATTACTTCATATTACAGCAGTATCTTCAAAGAGCCATAAATACACTGTGATCATTCCTTGCCTTTCCTTAACTGACACCTATGTAAATATTTTAGGGAAAGGTGTTCAAGAAATAATAAGTTTTAGTCCTCAAGCCCTAGTTATACCTCACTTAGTGCTATTTGTAGGTGAATGCAAGGTTCATGAAAGGTATTCATCTGATAGTGAAGCAGTCTATAACTAAACATTATTCCTTCAGCAGCAATTAAAGCACCATCAGAGAACCTCGTCAGTCTGGCTCCAGCAGCTCTGACTGAGGAATGACTAACCAGGTCACTTCTGGTAAACACTATGAGCATTAATTTCCTGCCTGCCCGCTGAGATTATGTATTACTTTAAGGCACATGCATTAAGAAGTGAACTAAGACCACCAGTCTCAATCTAGGTGGCAGCATTAATGGTAATCCTGTTTTTTTCAGCAGTCTCCTGGGCACTCCCAGCACTACTAATTTTTTTTTTGTAACAGTAAGAATCAATTAATAAAATATTTCATAATTTCTTTTAGCTAAGCAGAAAGTCTTTTGAATTATGTTATTTCTTCTCAAAGTGAAGTTACCCAGCTTTTTAGTAGTTTTGAAGTTCTTAGTTAAAAAACATTGTCTACTTCAATGTTGTTTCCTTTTAAACCAAAGTTAAGCAAGACCTAGTCTGGGAAAAAACCAGCATAATTCCAGATGTTATACCACACTATGAGGTGTGGTTGTTAAGTTTTAAAATACAGATATTATCAATGTCACTAAGCTCTTTTCCAGCTGATAAATGATCTGACTAGATCAAAAGAACTGCACCCAATAAATACATGTCTGGTTTTGTTGAAAATGACACCATCTAGATCAGAAGCTGATTTAGGAGTCAGAAAGCAAAGAATATTAATAAATGATCATTTTGTACATGTGGTAAATAGCAAGTGTCTCCAATTTTCCACAGTATGAATGAGCTTGTTAAATGTATTTAGTATTTCTTTGGGAATGGATGAGTCTGCAGAACAAGTTTCACATGTAAGTTAGTGATTTATGTTAGTCAAGCCCTTATATAATTTCAACAGGATCTAGCTAAGTTAGATGGCAACTGATGGCAACTGGTAATGTAATGGCAATTTGATCTGGAAAAGTTGCCTATTTGGATGGTTTAACATAGAATCATAGAATCAGGTTGGAAAAGACTTTTAAGACTATCAAGTCCAACCATAAACCTAATGCTGCCAAGTCCACCACATTTGTGTTCCTCACAAGTATGTAAACTTACTGTTACAATAAGGAATAAAATACTTCAGTGACTTTAGCTAGGTCTATACTTCCCAAAACACTTTGGGATCAATCCCAAACCCCCATCACCCTGCTGCCTCCCTGCTGGCTCGCAGAATGCTTCTCATCTGCAGTGACCCAAACATCAACCCAGAAAGGGAAGTCCAGTCGCTGCAAGGAGGGGAACCACCTTGCACCACACAACTGCGAGAGCAGGGGATCAAATCAAGCACAGTTGCCAAAAGCATAGTAGCTATAGCCACTGTGAAGCACTCACTGAAAATCCCTGATCAATTGTTTTTACCACTGAATGCAAATAAAAAAATAAGATATGATTACAGCAGAGAGTGGTGCTCACTTCTAGTTGGTCTATGAAATATATTCTTGATACAGAGTGAGATAAGTGATGAGAATCATCGGGGCATGGGAAATTTCTTACATGAAGAAAGATTAAAAGGATTAAGAGCTTGTCTTATGGAGATGTATAAAATGGGACATGACCAAAGTATATACTAGGGAATGGCTCAGAAATAGCCATTGTTTTTTCCCCTCATGGTAAAAGAAAAAATTCCTTGAGATTGAAAGAAGGCAAATTTTAAATGGATAAAACTAAACAATTTTCATTCAAGAGAGAATTAGACTGTAAAATTCATTGCCAGAAGAAATGATCACAGCCAAAAACTTAGCAGGATTCAAACAGTTTAGATACTTGCATAGATGACAAGAAAACTTAAACGTGATCACAGTAAATATTTTAAATCTATATAAAAGTTCTGCAAGGTATGGAAATCTGCATATTAGTGATTCAATCTACTTTTAACTGTTACAGGTGACTGACAGGATAAATTAATGGTAGCTACAGACATAAGGAAGAGACAAAACAGAAGGCTGTCATTATGACTCGGTTGAATATGATGCATGTGTCTGTGTTAAAACATATTTTAATGACTCACATATATATGTAGTGGCAGCATTCTGTCACATGTGATTGTACACATGAATTTAGCAAGCACTTTAAAAAGTTTTTCATGGATGTTACTACCATGAACTGTCTTCACCAATACGTCTGTGGTGAGGTATATCTATAGAACATAGGGATGCAGTCAAGCTTCCAGTAACAGCAGCAGGATCTTTTTCTATTGCCTCAGTAGAAAAAAAGAACTTAGATTCTGGAAAATATCTTTTAAGAAACATTACACAAGCATCCACAGGTGCAAATCAAAGCAGGGCGAATACAGTTTGAAAAATCCCTCACTTTTCTGCATAAAGTAATTTGTGACACAAATCTGACCAGGATATTCCACTACTGATCTCTTCATACAGACCTTAAATTAAAAACAAATGCTTGCACATATATGCTTGTGGGAGGCATAATTGTAGGTGGTTTTTTGGGAAGGCAGCACTGTCTTAAAATTACTCTGATTTGTTTTCTGTGTTCTGCACTTTTAAATTTTGGGGACCTGTCTTTGGCAAACCCAACTATATATGCTGGGCAGAATAAACTGAATACGTTGTCAAGAAAACTCCATATGCTAGTCTCTCAGAGACTTATTTTTTGCTCTTTCTGGTTACTGAGCTAAAAAAAAGCTGTCCTGGGCTGGGGCCTGGGAGGGCAGGGGGCGGGGGGAGGGGGGTGCAGGGGGAAGGAATTGCCTAACACATGGAAAACACAACAAAGACTTCCAGCAGAAGAATAAATTCAGATTTCCAGAAGACATCCAGAAGAATTACCATTTGATATTCATATATTAATTGAGGCTGTGGCAAACTCAGTGAATATGTATCCATTTTATTTGAAGTGCAGGCTCACACATGGGGTCTGGGCAAGTCGTGGGGTATCCTGAAAAAGAAGTCTTAGCTACACAGTGTTCATCAGGCTCATTTCGAGTACAGCCTGACTGGTGGTGTGCACAGTCTGCTGCCCTCCGTACCAGGGAGCAGGGAGCATTGCCGTGCGTCCACGTTGCAAGGCTGTGAAGCTGTCTGCACTCTACAGGCAGCCCGAGATGCATTTACTTTTATGGGATGCAGAAGGGGCAAACTACAGGCTTCCTAATGGCAGGGATGGCATGGCCACTGAGTCAGGGAAACCATCTATACTCACCTCTCTTGGAAATCTGCTACCTGCAGAGGTTTCCTGAATCACATTCCTTTGCATGAGACTCAGAACTGAATCTGTAAAATTGGGATATGTCAGCCTGAAAAGAGATGTATGGTATTATTAAGTGTGACAGGAAGCATCATTATATGAATAAGAAATGTGGCTTCATTCCAACTATACTATACTTTGACTAAAGTCTTTGTTTTCTTCCCCCAATTTTTTTTCACTTTAAAGGGGTAATTCTTCATGAAATTATCAAGTCCCTCTTTATCTCTCAATCAATTCTCATGTACTGTAGACAGAAGAATCCCATAGCAGATATTGCTAATTCATCCCACAATCACAGGAAATAATGCACTTCAGCTGTTCTTTTGGTTTGCCTTTCTTGCTTTGTCATCTGGTTGTATTTTGTGTATCCTAGAGTCAAATGTTGACCTGGAGCACAAAGCAGTGACGCTAGCAGGGAATGGAAACTTGGCTTAATCTTGCACAATAATATCGTTTTAGTTCAGTTTTGTTTACTTTATCTGATAACCAGGAACTACTTAACAAGATGCTCATTTACTATCTAGTTTGCTTCACATGTTTAAAGTATAAAATTCTATCACTCATTACTAGAACAAATGCCCTATCTTCCATGAGCTAATCTTGTATGGCAGATGCACTGTCTTAAATGTATAAATCTACTTGAAAACCAATCTGATAAAATTTTATGCCTGTAAAATGATGATTCACTTATATCAATGTACTTGTCACTCAGACCTTTAAAAAATACATATAATACCACAGAGCTGGGTGGGTGCTGAAAATATGCAAGACCTTGATAATAGGAAAACATTAGCCACAAAGTGTAAAGGAGAAACACCAATTAAAAAAAAACACAGTACCAGTCCAAAGTTCTGTAGTCTATATACCGTACATTATGTAAACCAACATTGGTCTTAGGGTGCTGCAGCAGCTACCTTGTGGGTGACGGCAGGTTTTCAGTTTAACTGGAGATATCTTACTCATCTCCCCAGTTTTCATACCCACACTATTTATAAAAACAAACATGGCTTAGGCCTTATGAATCAATATTTTAATACTGGGCTCAAAAGCTTAACTGATGTAGCTGTTCTATTTAAACATTATGCTACCTCCAAAGTAACCCTTTCTGAAAAGAGTATTTTCTCACTTTCTAAGCTATCTCTGAGGATAGGTTAACTACGTAAAATTTTGATTAATATGCTTAAAATTATAATTGCTTTATGTGATTTTGTTGCTGATTGGAAGTGTGGTGACCTTTCATCTTTGCATTGAAGTCCATGTATTTTTTAACTTTGTATCCATGCAGTGAATTCCCTGAAAGACACAACAATGTTGCAGTGTAAGCCAAATTCAGTTAGCATTAAAGTCGTTTTTCCGAAATCGTGCATGGACACAATGGCAAGAAATGGTTCTTTCTGTCCATCTGCTATGGATAAAATAATTTCCTACAAGACTTCATACTGAATCAGGTGTACCTTGCACCTATCGTTCCTGCAGACAACCTCTGAAGAGGCTGACACAGCTGACTTACAATAACTTCTACATAATTTTTGAATGGAACAGATCCCTGCAGCAATGAAGTCTCTCTTTGCTCTGGACTCATAGAAATCAAGAATTAAGTTCATTTTTCTTCTACATCAGTAATCTGGGTGGGGTTTTTCACAAAATTCTACAGAAGCAAGGCTTATGGAAAAACAGGTTTCATACATTCCTTCAATCTTCATAAAATTCAGTGGTAAGATACAAGAGAGGGACTCAAATTAGTGCTGCCTCAGAGGGAAAAACATCTAAAATAGAACTGTTACATGTTCTGCATGTATAGAGAGTTTCACATTAGCCATAGTATGGCCCGATGATGGTGTCAGAGACATATAGAGACAGCTCTGGTTACTGATGTGAAGGGTATTTGGGAGGCAACAGATACAGTGCAGAAGAATCTGGGTTTCATCCCTCCACTGTTTGTGGAACAGCTTTTTTTATTTGGCAGAAACTATTCCTGGAGCCTGAAGTATTTAATAGACATAGTCACAGTCTATCCACATTACTTAAGTTGATGTAGAATATTCAGGAGTTAACAAAATTACTCCTATTCAGTGTTTAATAATTTATACTCAGCAGTATTAAGAGTGGATGAATTAAGTCAGTATAATTTATTTGGCAAGGCACATAGAAATTACTTCAATGGAATTTAATCAGGAATTAATTTAATCCCATAGCAATAAATTTTAGTATCTACTTGCCATTCAGAAACCTTACTCTGGCTGATGCATCAGTGCTTTGCTGGATTTCATAAATCTGAGATCATAATTTACAGCTATGATGCAATGCCAGCACTCTGTACTGGTCACTTGACTTTGTTAAAAGAAAGTTTAGAATGATTGAAAATGTTACAAGCAGGACCAGTAAGAGCATTATTTGCAATAGAAACAAAAAATATTCCTACTTCATTTTAATTCAGCTGTGCTCATGTGGAAATCCACATTTCATTCTCAATAAATGCTCCAGCAGAATTCTACTAATAGTCTCCAACTAGAAGATTCTAGTCATCTTTTTACAGAAATTCATTTGGGGCCTGGTCCAAACCTCATGAAAGTCAATAGAGATAATTGTATTTACTTTCATGAATCAATTTGACACTAACTAGACCAACAAAACAACATAAAAAGGAGAGGATTTTGGTATAACAAAACTGCAAAATTGTACATCGAGTTACAGTGGAGTAAACTGTTTTAGAGAGACACCCTACTACTGCTAGAGGAACCATGAGCTGAGCAGCAAAAGATAATAATAGGTATAGAAAATTTCTTATCTGTGCTCTCAGGCAGTGAGAAAATGTCAATGGATGTTATCTGTGAAAACACGAGATTGAGTAAAAAAAAAAGAAGAAGTGAAACATAGCAAAGAGGAGGCAAATAACCAAGGCTGCCCCTTTGAGCCTCAGAAAGTGGGAGAGGAGCACTGGAACCAGCCGGTCCTGAGCCATTTGACCAAAAGGGAAGGCATCAAGTGGGTCCTGCGAAGGACCAAGAAACTCAGCTGGATCCGTTGACTCCTGGTTGTAGGGGCCCTTGGGGGTAGCTTTAGTCAGGGGAAATAACCTCGTGTGGTGCTGCTTGGTAAAGTTTGCATTTCAGATAATAAACTGTGCCTGAGGGAAGGGCCTTAAAGAGGCTTGGGTGTGGTACCGGATTTTTTTCCCTGGCTGGTGAGGGAGCCTGCCAGTTTACAAAAATATAGGGGCTTAGCAAATACTGTGTGCTTGTATGAGACTTCCTTCACTTTGGAATAAAGACATGATGCTTTCCAGTATTTTAAAGCAGACTTGACACATTATCTTTGAGTGCATATCAAGAAAAATGATCACCTCTCAAAAAGAAGAGAAAAAAGAGATTGTTTGTGATCCATTGATTTGAATTTTTTAAGAAAACTTCTTGTATGTTGAAAGATAACTATTCATCAGCCAGAAAAAAAATGCTTGTCTCAGGTTATAAGCTCTTTGGAAAAAGGATCATCTTTATTTTTTCTGTATTTTTACCCTACTGAGTACTTCATGGTTCTTCTTCAGGACTGGCACACAACAGTAATAGCAGTAAAACATTGGTATCTCAAAGATGGATATAAACACATATATATTTATGACCAATCAAAAGACTGTCGTTGTATTGAAAGTCCAATTGTAATCTTACAGCAGTTTTGCATTTGTGTGAGTTACATGGTTTCTGAAGGCTTCTGAAATAAATTAATACTGTTCAAATGAGAGTAATTTCTTGATCTGCAGACACCTTTAATGTGGCTGAGCATTAAATTTGCAGGATTTAAAACTTCCACTTCGTAACCTGGATGCAACTACCATATCTTTTTAAAGAAAATTCTGTTCAGGTATAGAACCAGGGGAACTGATTTTCCTGTCTTTTACATCATGTACTCATTCTGAGGAGAATCCCAAGCTATGTGTGAAATAGAAGAAAACTGTATTACTTACCAATGTAAGTAAAAGAAGCCTGAATTAGTCACATTGGTTCCGAGCTTCCAAGGCACAAAATGAGCTCTTGAAATCTTTTGGGGATGTTTTTCTATTAAAATTAACCAGGGGATAATCAAACAAATGAGAATAGAGGGCAAAAATGTAGCCATGAGAAAGATGTATACATGCAGAAAGCAACATAATAATTGAGGGAAGTCAAAATGGTTGCATATATTTCCTTGAGTAAGGGCAAAATCTGTAAAACTAGGTTTACTTTCAGTTTTACCCAAACAGATTGCTAGTCTTTATGCTATCCTGTCACTGATTGGGAACTAAAGTTGTCTCTTGTAGTGCTTTACATCAGCAGCAAAAAGTAAAACACGGACAGACTTTCCATGTAGTTTAAATGTGATCTCTTTGCATCAGCAATGTTGAGGAGAAAGTTACACTGTTTTAGCTGGTGAATGGATGAACGTGTTGCTTTGATGTAACAAGTTCTATTCCATGAGAATGCTCAAACACACAATCTGTTCAAGTTACAAGCAAAGTGATTATTTATAGTCTGAGCATAATACAGACCTAACACACTTAACTGTGTGAACAGTAAATACTTTGTGAGGGTAAGAAAGCGAAAAAAGTGCTGTTTGCAAGCACTGCCACATGGTGTATGGCACTTGCTGAGAATGATAATTCAACATCTCCTCCAGATCCCCAGAGGATGTGTATTCTTGTTATTTCAGGGTCTCTTCCAAATTTATTTGACATTGTTGTAAGAGTCACATAAAATTCAATGGATTTTGGTCCTTAGCTTGTCATGTAAAATACTGGCTCAATACAGCATTTATATTTGGAGAAGTGAAATAAAAACTTCCTTTCCCACAGCTTGAATAAGCACTTTTGCCCTGTTTAAGATCATTCCAAAAATAACAGGAAGCAGGCAGGTAATAGGTACTATCTGGCCTAACATTATAATTGCAGCCCCAGGGAAGGAGGGAATAATAGATTCTTCTATACCCATTTTCCCTATGACTGAATCTTCAAGGAAAAGGGAGGTTTGTAATAATAAAGATTCCAAATCTTTAAATAATTGCCTTTTAAAAGCCAACTGATTAAATGATTACTTAAAAATCAATAATTTCTACCAGTTCTTTGCAGCACATACATAGTTGTTTACTCTGTTTCCATTCTTAACTTGAGGGATAAATGTCTAATGAAAAACAAAGTACAGAGAGACTTGCATAACCACAGCTCAGCAGATGAGTGGAGAAAAATAAGCGTGTGCTTCAAGATGTAGATCTCAGTTGTCAGAGTGTGCAAATATTAGCTTATAATTACTCTTTCTTAGGCTTTCTGCTGGTAGGAGTTAGGCACCCTCTGCAGGGGCTGGGAAGGCATGAGTGGCAAGGGAAGCTGGACTGCCATGCAGTCCTGGGGAATGTGTTGTACATACATCCATCCATCTATCCATCCATCCTCTGTGACTGTAACCAGCTACAGGTACATTCCTCAGTGTTGCAGAGCTCTCATATTAATGGAGTTTGTGCCTTCAGCTGGTGATTTCCTGCTGTTTGTCAGTGACCCTGGCTTCAACCTTAACGACTGTGGAGAGCCCCAGCTCCATGTCACTTGTTCGTAGTTCAGCAGCCTCTCATGAACTAAACTTAGCCCTGAAAACCAGGAGGTGAAGCCAGCATCCAGCCTTTCAAGTGGCGAGGTTGCTGGAAGTAGAACAACAAGGTTGCCATGACTCAATGACAGGAGAGTCAGACAGGATCGCGGGAAGAAGCAAGGGTCAGATGCTGGCCTTCAGGTGTCTGTCTGTCTGTCTGTGTGGGGGGACAGGCATGGGTGATCTGCAGGCAGCTTGTAAGGCCATCGTCTTAATGGTGCAGTCATGACTTATGACAGTACCTCCTGATAAAGGATTATAGCTAAGGCACTGTCAATCAAAAAAAAAATTAGCTATATGCAGGAAACTTTTTTTCATTATTTGATTCATGGACGTGAGAATTCACGTAACAATATTTCTCAAAGAGTGTCCCCATTCATTAGTGTAAATTTGTTCTACTGAGCACCGGGTGGTTGGTTATGCAATTTTAGTGTGACAATTCCTGGGGGATTTGTACACCATCAACAATAAGGGCTCTATGCTCATCAAATACATGGCCTGCAGATGATCAGAGAATATGTTTCAGCCCTCACCTCACACTATCTTGCTAAACTTGTCTGGGCTGAGGAAACTTGTTTTTGCTCTTCCCTGTGGGCCTCCCACTAAGAAACAAAAATGAGATGATTTCAGTATTTCCATCTCTGCTCTCACAACCCACCTGATTCTGAAAAATCAAAATGTCTCCCCTCAAAAAATTGCAAAATGAAACAGTGATCTCCACAAAAGCAAGAAAACATTTACAAAAAGATGAATGAAACCTCTGGTCTGTGTGCAAAAGACAAAGAGTAATCTATCAAGAGTAATAAGTGTGATTTGTTTAACTAGAAATATTGTACTTCATTATGCTTCATTCGACAGGCAGTGAAGTCTGTGAGGTTTTTCCTGGTAACACCAGTGAGAGCTGGAAAACAATACTTCATGTTCATTTATGACCACACACAGGTTCCTGCTGATTTTCTACTTAGCTCCCACATTCAGTAATAATGGAAATACCTTTAACCTTGAGGCAGCTATCATCTTCATGCAAATTAAACTTAGCCATACATAGTTTCTCTGCAAGTTTATTGTTCCTTTCTGACAAACTTACTTTTCTGTCTTGTCCAGGAATACCAATCATTTTACAGATTATAAATCAAGAACTAATGTTATCACACATTCTGCCTTCCTACGTAAACTATCTGAATCAATTCTTATTTGAATTGGTGCATCATTTTTAGATGTATTGTTTTATCCTAATCTCATGAGTAAATGCTTCAAAGCCAGAAAAAAAAGGTCAAGGCCTGCATCCAAAAACCCCTGACAACTCTGTTCTGCCTCCCTTTCTATGACAGGTTTTTTTGGGCTATATTTATACTTCCAAGTAAAACAGACTGGAGACGGTGCTTTGGCTGAGAAGACACATGACATAGCTTGAATCTAGGTGTGAAAATCTCCACCACCCCATTCCAAACAGATTCATTTTATCCAGACCTCCTAACAGGAAAGGTTCATGTAACATGCTGTCCACTTAGCAACACCCACACATTTTCCAGCGTAGTAGTGCTAGTTGACAAGGGCCAAAGTTATGCTTGGAAGTGTGTAAAACTGTAAAAGTATCAGCAACTGCAGAAGGGTGCATGAGTATGACCTCTGACCCTGTTTTATTTGCAAGCATAAGAAAAGCTCAGTGACCTTTATCTAAGCTTGCAGTCATTCTCTTAGGTTCCTCCATCTGCAGTTTACTTCTCTGTCATTTATGCAACACTCCCTGTGTACATACTCCCTTCACTCTTCCCTTCTATTTGTCTTGACTACTGTGTATCCAATAAACTTATCTAGTACACCCTACTGCAGTCTGGGGGCCTCAGGATCTCCGAGACATGTGCTCTTACAGTTTCAACCTGCATCCCAGTTCTTGCGTGTTTTGTTTCCTGTTTGGTTGCCCAAGTAAATATGTGATGTGGTAGCTATCCTTAAAAGCAGGCTAACAGCTAGCTGACTGTATGTGCTGAGGAATTGGACAGGTGTTGTCCATCCTGACTGATGGTAGGTTGGTTTTACTCCACATGAAAACAATGTGTGAGTATGCTTTGGTGCATACGATTGTGAGATCATGGTAACTGTAATAACATGACAAAGTAGCATTTTAAGAATTGAAAATCCTGAGCATTTATGGGAAGATGAATGATTCTGAAGGAGGCAAACTGGTCACAGCTCTATACAGTTGTCTTCTGAATCTGTCTTAAAATCAACCTTATTTCCAGACCATGATGGGGGGGAAATCAAGATTTACTATGTAGGTGACCTTTCAGTATGAACTTGAGTATAGTGTTAATTTTTATGGCATTGAATTTTCTTCACAGGTTCAGGTGGGCAGAGGGGATCATCAATTGTTCCCATTCATGGTGGGGGGGATAATAGAAAATATTTGATATTTGTATTTAGTCATCCGAGCACCTTTTGGGTTTTGTCAGTATTTCTCATGTTTTGGGGGTCCTTTTGGCAGTAGCTTTCATACCCTCTAGTAAAAAGTGATGATGTGAGAAGACCCAACCCTTTAAGCAGAGGTAGTTGAACACTGAGAGACGCCTGATACCATCCTAGTTTTATCTGGCTGTTTGGGGAGGAAGGAGGGAATTCTTGACTGTTGCTGCCCAATCATAATTCTGTCATGATGGTGGTGAGTTTTCTTCTCAGGTAGGCAGGAGATGTCACTTCCTTCTTCACTCAGTATGTCTGAAGGCAGGGAATGAGGTCTTAGGAAAGAAGATGTTCACAGTACTTGAATGAGGGGCAGCTCCAAGCAAAAAGACCTTCTGTGGATACAGCTGCTACTGGGATCCCAAGGTAGGATAGGAACGTGGTACAGAGTTTGGGGCTGTAGCTTTTGGGAAAGAGCTAAGGAGTAAGGGTCATGGCATGTGAGGATATGGCTAGGGCCTCAAATTACCTTATGGGATGTAATTGACTTCAGTGCTTAAAATGTGCTCATTTTTGCTAGCTAATAACTAACTTCTTTAAAGCCAGCTAATTTTCATTTCAAGGTCATGCACAGGACCTCTGGCACTCATACAAAGTCAGACATGATTCACGTTACTTTTGAGACTACTTCAAACATAGATGCAGGTGGCATCACGATAGTGTTGGATGTCACCCTTTGCAAGATGTGCCTTTCTCAAAACCACAGTCTGCCTTTGTGGTTGTTGTTTTAGAAAAAGCCCTTCAGCTGGTGTTATCACATGATGACACAAAGTGTGGGAAATGAGACAGTCAACAGGTGCTAAGAGACCTTGAATACTAGGAGCAAGAAAAAAAAAAAAGAAAGAAAAGAAAGGCTAAAGTCAGGCCAAGGAGATACAAAAACACCAAAAGTTTTTAAAAATTATTTTCAAGGCAAAAGCAACCCAAGCCAAGAGAATTATAGGTCATTCTGGCTAGACCAGAGGAAACACTATGCGAGAACAATGTATTTCTAGCCCATATCTTCATGTGGTTATAAGATTTTCCTACACTATTACATCAGACTTTCTCTAGGACTAAGTAGAAAAAAAGATTGTATTTACTGCTCTTTATTTGGAAGGTTTTCTTGTAACAGTAAAGCCATGCAACACTTTGTTGTTTTAGTTGTTGCTTTTTCAGTGAAAGCTTACTTTCAGGACATGGGTTCCAAGGCAACCATAGGGTGTGGGGCAAAATCAGTCCTGGACTTATTTAAAAGTTAGGGTAGATACTGTAAGTCAAATGTCATAAATTTTCTCTTTATTTTTTAGCTTGATTTCCTAAGGAAATGACGATTTGATTGTGCTATCTGTCCAAAGGTCTGCCTAGCTCTTCCTTTGTATGTCTTCTGCCCCACACCTTCTGATTTCACAGGCCAGTTTCTAGAAATTTCAAAGTGTGGCAAGTATCTCAATGATAATTATGATCCTAAGTGTTTCTTGGAATTCAACTCCTAGGTAGAATACCATCCCACATTAATACTGAAGTAGAGCAAAAGGAAGGAGAACTCAGCAGTTACAAAAAATATTCACCTCGTTGGCCAATGAACCTGCACATAGTGGCTGGCCACCAAGCACATCAATATCTCCAGGTCAGCCACAGTATCAACATCTCCTTCGCACTGGAGGTGTTGAAGAAACTATTGTTGAGCAGGGGCTATTGTGGTGGAAATGGTTGAGGGACAAAGGATTCAAATCTGTAGGAAGCCAGCAATACCTTTGCTTATGGAACCACCTATTAATTATTCATACAAAACCTCTCTGCTATCAGAAATATTCAGCATGCAGTATGCTATTCAGTAAGCATATGCATGAAGAAGTACTCCAAATGCATCTTTAAATGCAATTAAATATGTGTACAAAATAGCTAAGGAATATGTTGATATGTATATGCATCAATTCTAAACATTACAATACTTGCATATACAAATACAATGTACAATTACAGCACTTGTAATATAGGCACCCAGAAAATTTGATTTTCATTTCAGTTTGATTAGCATTATCAACTTTTTCCAGACTACTGACAGAAATCTCAAGTCCAGTTAAAAAAGAATAACTGTCCCAGAAGTATTTTAATATATTGTATATGTATATATTTACCAAAGTAAGACTTTCAAAATTAGTACAAGACCAAAACTGAACATACTTAATTGTAAGAATATATGTTTCAAAGCAAAGACTGATAATGAAAGGTATCTTCTGATACAAAGGCTGAAACAAACTTTCCATCCAAGACATTATTTTTTCACTGCTATCATCAGCAGGGCACACGGTCCATCATGTCTTCTCTGCCAACTCTTTTTTTTTATGAGTCAGCAGGGGATCAAAAGTCTGTCAAACAACAGAAAAGAGATAACACATCCATAGACCACACTGTTTCATACATGCCTCCACAGCTTTATTCTAATATGCCAGGAGAGTCCAAATGACTGCTTCCTCAAGTCCAGCCATGTGCCACTCTGTGCAAGCCTTGTTTGGTGGGACAGAAGGGCAAAACTGTCTGTAAATGAGATTAGCATTAACAAGGGCAATGGGGACTCAGCTTGGTCACTGCTGCAGATTAGCCTGTGCTCCCAGCTGCTCTACCCAGCAGAGATGCTGTGGTGCCCCAGGACCTGTTCCCAAGACATGCTTATTCCACCTACGGAAACCCTTGGATTTCACTCCAAGAATGCCAGGAGGGAGAAGTGTGGGGGCAACTACTGGCAAAACTGCATTATAGCTTTAGTCTTACTGATTTTAAATCAAACCTGCATAAAGGATCAGGCCCTTTATGTAAAAGACTATATTGTACTGGTGAAGAATATTTCTACCCAGATCAACAAACCAGCAATGAATTACTCTAAAATGAAGTCATTACCTTAAAATTAACCCATAATGAATTTCTTTAAAAATATCTACAGCAACTTTAAAAAATGTTGGGTTTTTTTTTTAAATATTTTAATTTCTAAAGAAATGTTCAGAGAATCTCTTTGGCCATTTTACTATATATGTTTACATCTACCAGATGTGACTGCAGGTATAAGGAATAACATTGATAAATTACATTTATTTGGTACAATTCTGCCCCAATAGTTAAAATAATGAAAAATTCCAAAGATAAGCATGTCACCTACAGTACAGAAAAGAATTTTAAAAACCAAGCCAAATGGAAAATCATCTTTAAAATCAGCAGCAAGACTCTTCCCCAGAGACTGAGTACAGTCAAAATAAAAAATTGTAGTGAATAATTAACAGGTGTTATTGAAAATGGGGTGGAGTGGTTTTAGGCTTATAACCTGAAGGAAGTAGCATGGTACCACACCAAATCATGCATTACAGGAAAATGAAATCCCACCCACCTAGCTGCTCTTGAACCTCTAAGAACTGCCATTGCACAGGTGGTTAATAAGGCAGGAGCTAAGAAGGAAGTCCGGAAAACAACTGCATCCTTCTACTTAAAAAGTTTTAGCATTGCTCCAGCAGAGAGCTAAAGTCATCCTGGCGATCTTATAGGCGGTAATGTCAACGAACAATATTGCTGCTACACTCTACATGAGAATCTAGATCTAAAGCTTGGTGAAGTCAAATGCAAGTGGGCTTCAGCGGGCATTGGATTAGGTCCAGGTTGCATGAGTCAGAGAAGCTGCATTCGGGGCCTGGGAAGGGAAGAAGCCCACACAACCCATCCTATAGCAATCAGCAAGAGAGTGCTTCTTAGGTACCTACACAGAGATTTCTCTCTCAAAACACTGTAGTCCAAAGGTGAGTCCAGGTCTCTTTGTTTTGACCATTCAAAGCTTGTAATAGCTAAACTGAAAGGGGTACAGAATATAACATTGTGCTATTAGCTATTCTGACTGAACTGTATGTGCTCATAGTATAGACTGCTGTAGAAGACTAAATACAAAGTAATATCCTGAATAACTGGAAATAAAAAAAGAAACACCAGAAGGTATTCTTTGAGAAAAATACCTGCTTGACATATGAAAACTCTGACCACAGTATGAGTCACTGCGAGTGACTTCTGATGATTCACTGCCATTTTTTAAAACAATTCGTAGCTGTTTCCAAAAACTTTTTTTTTTTTTTCCAAACAAATGGCTTGGGCAGCTTTTCATATCAAAAGCCTGCAATTTAGTTTTCTTCTTCTTAAGCCTCTCAACAGCTGTATTAGTGGGCTGTAGTAGGTTAAGATTGATTAAATTTCTTGCTCCTCTTATCTTGGAAGGCCATTTCTAGTGCAGAGCATCAGGGTCTTGACTGTTCCATCTCAGGCTATAAATTACTTGTAATTCCAGTGGTGGCAGTCATCTCCCAGGAACTGGACCAAGGGAACAGAGCTCATACTAGTAGACCACTGGAATGCCACCAGATTACATCTCTTGGTTACTAACATGGCCTCAGTAGTGACTTGTGCCTTACTTACACAGGAATGTTTAGTCACTTGCTTACACCAGTATCATTGCTCAGGTAAAAATAGCTCAGTGGTTGTTCTGTCAGGTATGAGAACGTTCCTCCCAGTCAAGCATGAATCCCTTTCCAAATGACATAATATAAACTGAAAATAAAAAAAAGTTTTTCCATATCAGAAAGAGACGGTTGTGTGTTGTTTGAATGTAGATAAATCAAAGTAATTTGACACATTCAGCAGTGCCCATGTGGACAGAGTTTAGCAGTGAAATACTCAGCTCTATAATTACTAGTTGTCTTGACAGTTCCCACAGTTTTCTGTCCTAAACATTCTCTGTCCTCACTTGATCTGAATTTAAGCATGATAAAAAAATTTCCCAGCAGTCTCAAGGTATCCAGGCAAATTTTGCAGGCAACACTTTTGAAAATTGACATACGGTCTTGGAATAGCTTTGAATAGTTTTGGAAAGTCATTCAAGTTTAATCTGCTTTGCAGATAAATTATTTGAATAACATATATGATAGACTTCCTAGTTTAGACCACAGGAAGAATTTCTTCAGTCTGTTCATTCTGCATCTTATTACACATAGGTAGTAGGAAAATTTTGGATGGGAAACACCAAAAGTCAGATAATTCTTCCAGTAATTCTGCTCTGAGTTTTTATTCTACTCCAAGGCATACATCAGTGATGGCAGCCACATGGTAAAAAAAAGCTCGTCTTGGGTTATTTATTGTTTGTATCATTGCTGACCATGTGAACATCCTAGTCCATTTCAGTGCAATATCAAAGAGACTAACTACTAACTAAACCACTCTGAGCCTGGTTCGAGCTAATCTGTTTGACTTCATAAAGGAATGCTTATATATTTTGTTACCAAGTCTCAACTGGGAATTGGAGCTAAGAGTAAATTTTTCCTAAGTTGTTTGTTAGAAAAATATGGCAGAAATACAATCAGGTCATAGGAATGCAAGAGTAGGCTGTACAAATATTGATTCTGGGTCAGATCTAAGACTGATCTAGTTCAGTATGCAACATCTGCATTGGCCACTAGCAAAAATGCTAAGGGGAGGACATAAGGAACAAGGCCAATTACTGAGTGATGCCGGTATGTATCAGCAATCAATAATGAGCAGTTTACAGGTCTTTCAATCTGAACCCTCCTGATGGACCCATCCTATGCTGATTTGACTGATCTCTTTTTATTAATCTATATTTTGGCATGCTTGCTATCCTGTGGCACTGGTTTTGCCACAATACATTTGGGCATCCCATGAAAAAAATATTATCCTTCTCTTAAGCCTGCTGTCTGGTCATTTTATGGAGTGGCTCAAGTCCTTATGTTATAAGAAATAGAAGCAGAAGACAAGAAAAGCTTTTACGAAATGTGAAACCAATTCAGTGTGTCATATTTAATGTATTAGGCATAATTGTTTACTTATAAATCAATATAATTGTTCAAGTCCTTACTGAATTTTCCATTTGTTTTTAATGCATGTAGACCTGGCAGTTTATGCTATTTCAGTTGCAGTATGGAGATCAACGCTTTTCTGATTCCTATGGGGACATCTGTTCATTAGCACGCAGGGTGGCCAATATCGCTTTAGGTAAAGATCAGCTAGTTCCTCTGTTCTACACACTTGGGAAGAATAGCGTTGCTTATAAAATGTAACAAATGTTTCCTGGACTCTAGCCAATATATTTTTGATCCTTTCTTGATCTTCATTTTCACTAATCCTTTTCTTTTTGTATTCTTGCCTTTTGTTGACATGCCAAAATTCTGTCAGTCTTGTTTCCTCTTTCAAAAAACGTATTTTTGTTAAGTTGAATTAAGCATTCTACCCTGTTGCCAAGAGCAAATTAAGTTCCCCCCACATTGAAATCAAATTTCGTAAAGTGTCCGGGCAATTAGCTCTAATATGTGGTTGCTGTAACTCTTAATTTTCCCCTTTCAAGGGTTTTCTTTTTTCTCTGTCTTTGTTTCTGAACAGAAGACGTGAGATTCCTTCTCTTCCCTCTGGTTGTGGCCTTTTAGTTCCCCAGGGTCCAGCAACCAACCACTGATACTTAGCCAAACCTCACTTTTAATCTGTAACCCAAAGGTATTTGAAAGTAACAAATTGTTCATTCTTCAACCAGAAAGCTGAACTGGTGGACCAGTCTGCTGGAGCTGGAACAAAACTTGAAGAACAGACTTCTGAAGAGCTCTCCTAAGCACCACATTTAAGCACATCATATGCACACCAAGAGATTTCCCATGATGACTGAAAACTGGCACAGCTCACCCACATAACTCAACAACAGAAGTCTTTTACATGAGAAGCTATCTTCTATGCATTTGTTGTTAGAGGTTTGATTCCAACAGATTCAAGGAGGACAAAATACGAGCACATAATTATTCCAAGTAGATGGGAAAGGAAAGGCCCCATTTCAGAAAGATCCTGACAAAATCCTGCTTGGTGTTGTATGGTGGAATGGCTCAGCTCTAGCTTAGCCTTCTAGCAATGCTTTAACATTCTCACATCTACATCAGCCTACTATAGGCTTTCCTCTCCGGACTGCCTTCAGCGAAGAGGTTTTTCTTCTCCCCTTCCCCAAAACCTTTGTATTGATGTACAGGTAGGATGCATAAGACAAGGAACAAGACTTCTCTCTGCTAGCCATATCAAGCACTCTGTGGTGAGGAAGGATGTAATCAGAGCCAAGGAAGCAGTTGTTTCAGTTCCAATAAAAAGTCATCTTATATTAAAAAAAAAAAAAAATCCTGGATGGTTTCCCAATGTCAACTAGATTAGGATCAGCTAATTTGTTCATAAGGAATTTGACAGTTTGAACATTACTAAGTCAGCCACCGTCCCTCTCTTTCCTTTACATCCCCATTTATTTTGGCAGACTTAAGTAGTGCACATGATAAAGTGCACTGTGTTATAGTAATAGCCATCCTGCTATTTTAAACATAACACTAGAAGTCAGAGAAAAGCTGCTTGGACTCCAAAGGATATCTATACATATCTACAGATTGACCAGCCACACTGCAAACACTCTGATGAAGAAACAACTTATTTTAACACATGAAACCTGCAATTACATGAAATACCCTTTTGTTTAAAAAAATTACTTCTACCCACAGATGCATGCAGAAGTGTTTTCTTGTGTCCCGTACTTCCCATTGCTGATTGCCAATCCCTGTCAATGTACTACTCCTTTAAGCCCAAGATGTGGGTAAGTTTTGCTGTTCCTGTTCTCCCCCTTTTTATTGCTACTCACTCCTGCAACGTTCCGTAGTCTGCCTCTTCCCTAATTTAATTTTCTGTCAACCAGTAAGTGATTCAGAAGGGAGGCGCAGCTGAGAGTCAGGTGTCTAGCCCTCATTGACGTTCACTGTGGACTAGGCACTAACTGCCCTTCAGTGTTTTGAAAATTCCCTTATGAATAGTAACATGCTAATAACTTAGTCTCTATTTCAAGTTAATGTGACCACAACAGCATCCAGAAATTCATAGCTAGTCTTCAACCTGGCTTGTATGATACCCATCTGTTGCAGCCAATTCTCCTGCTCCTTCAGGCCACTTAGAATAATCTGCTTGTGACCAAGGGCAAGAGGCTCAGTACGTATCTCCAGAGACCAGGCAGAGGGGTCCTGGGGGAGGATGTGGTGACGAGTGGGAGGTGACGCATCTTTTCCTTCAGCTGTTCCACCACTGCCCCGTGGATTGGGTGGGAAAGGGCTTGGAGCTAGGTCATGAGGCAGCCTGTGTCTGAACCTCCCCTCCTTTTTACACTAGGCATCCCGGAGTACTCAGCAATTCAAACCCCAGCACAGACTCATATTGCATGATGTCACCATAGCAGCCACATGTGACCTGCTCCCAATTTCATGCAGTACAGTAATGATGTTAACCACTTTTCTCTATCATAATCAATAGAAGAACTGCAGTACCTATACTCATAGACCTGCTAAGAAAAGGCTAGGATGTTTGAAGGCAAGTGTGATCGCTTGTGAATTCCCACAAAGCCTGAAGTTTCACAGTAACACTCTGCTCCCCAATTTCATCCTCCTCCTCTATTTCATGCACCACCCGCTACTCCTCTCTCTTCATCTTTTCATTTTCCATCTGGCAGACCTGATTCATGCTCTATTCTATCCCACTTGCTTCAGCTTCTTAATCCTCCTTGATCCTCACCCCTGATAAGACTGACTTCTTTATTATTAATGTTATCAAAAGGATGAATTAAAATTAATGCAAGACTTGTAATTCAGGTGCATTGTTGAAGTGAGAAGTCAAGCCAGTCAAAACAGCAAATGAAACATGCTCAAAGGCATATCACGGCAGCTTTTAAAAGAAAACACAGCCTCTTTAGAAAAGCCTGCACTTCTAAACAGAAGAGAGAAAGGTGTGCGATCGTACAAGGGACAATAAGTATTCACAGAAGCTATTTGTGAAGTACATATGATACTTTTCAAACATTTTAGGTCAGTTACATGATCAGCACAACCCATCTCATGATACAGCTATGGTATTTCTATGTCAAACCTACAATATAATCTTCTATAGAAAAAAAAATATATTTTTATATGGTAACCTTAACATTATTTTCCTAAGTATTTTATAATATCTTTGAGTTAGTTCATAATGCCATATAACATACAGCTACTGGTTTTCAGCTCTGAGTGTGATGAAAAGGTCACTTTCTTTTTGAACAATGATTGCAGTCTGTTTCTCATTCACTTTAATTCTCATTTTGCAAGTTAAGTAGTACTTAAGCTTGTATTTCCTGGCCTTTAGGTATAGGATTTCCACTGCTACAGCAAGCACTCTTGAAAGGCACATTATTTTATAAGCATTATTTCCAAGCATGATCAAGTGGGGAAAAGTCAGAAAGCTTCAGATGGAAAACAGATTTAAATTATCATGAGGCATAGAAGGCAAGGAAAAAACCTAGCTAGGAATGTATTAGAAAGAAGAGGAAAACAATGTATACATCCACTGCATAGTGTAGGAAGAAAGCAAGCACGGCTTCACACACAGACAAACATGAAAGATAAATTGCAATCAGGCTCTTGGAAGAAAATATATTTTAACAAGGACAGAAGAGTACCAGACAGAGCACAAACAAAGCAGGTTAAAGAACATATTTAGGTAAGTGAGTTATGTTCTAGCCGGCAGAGCTAGATGAAAATTACTCTAGACAAAACTAGCAAAACTTGGAAGTAGCCAAATTAGCTGAATTTGGAACTAACCAAGATACTTTCCCAAATATTGGTGATCACCTGTGGGAACCTGGGGAGGACAAAGGCAGCTCCAGAAAATGAGAAAGGGCAGAAGCCTTTTGAAGAGGGAGAAAGGAAGATGTGAAGATGCCGATCATCATAAACTAATCAGTCTATAAAAATCCTGGAACAAATTACTGAACAATCCATGTCAAGTGCCTTAAAGATAATAAAGTGATAAAACAGGCAACCAGGGTGTGTCGAGAACAGCTCACTTCAAACTAATTTATTTCTTTGATAGATAATAGACATAGCACAGAAAGCAGAAGCAGAAGATAGGCTATATTTCAGCTGCAGTAAAGCTTTGTCATTGTCCACATGGCATTCTCAGAGGGAAGCAGAGTCTTGATATAGTCACCATTAGGTAGATAAGGTTGGCTGAAAAAATGTTTTCAAATCTGCTTATCAGTGATTCCCAACCAAACAAAGATAGTATCTCAAGTGGATGCAATTCTGCCACGGGTATTCTGAATCCAGTTATATTTAATGTTTCCGTAATGACTTGCACAGTACAATAGAAATCATACTTTAAAAACTTGTGGGCAGCCACAAATACTTTGGTGAAAAGGATCACAGCTCACACTAATCTTTTTAAATGGGAAGAATGGTCAAAATTTAGTGGGCTGAAAATCAAAGAAGAAACCTGCACGGTGCTGCACAGGAGCAGAACACCACAAACACAAAAGGAGGAACGATCTGGGCAGTGCAGCAGACCAACAACTGGAGTGCCTCACAGACTGGATAAGAGACAACAATATCACATAGCTAGGAAAAAAAAGTAAATATTGGTTTATTCTGTGCTGGGGAGATTTCTGATGGTGCCCTCCCTATCTGTGCTGATACTATGGTCCCCCAAAAGTACTCTAGTCACATCCATATTGCATACTAGATGTACTCTGCTTCTCAACCCTCTTGCAAACCTTGGGAGCCATCCTCTTCCTCCTGTTAAATAAGAGGTTGAATGATATTGCTTGGGCTGGGGAGTTTTGAAGAGGCTGATTGTATTGTGAAGTTGATAAATGCATCTCTGGATCTGACCCAAAGACCACACTTCTTTAGTTTTACAGCAGTCTTTTAGAAAAGATATAGATAGATATATATATATACACATTTCTGATTTATATGGCATCTTTTATTGAAAAAAATATATCTATTAATCAATGGAGTTGGGTTTGCTTTTGTTTTACCAAATATTGGTATGTATCTCATACTTAGGCGTTTATATCATTGGCCAACAACCACTGAAGTCAAGCTTAGGGGCAGGATTTCCTTTAGTCACTGCATCATACCTGTACTTCTTGTTAGCTTCAGAGTCAAATCACCTTTAGTTGTCCATGTCTTTATTTTACTATCACAGACTGCACAGAGGAAAGACTAGGCTTATTCACAGGCATCAAACATAGCAAACTAAAATGGCAAGCACAAAGTTTCCGTATCAAAGACTCAAAAGCCTGCTCGGGCAAAACACCACCCCTACATCTTAGCTGAGTACAGATCAAATGAATCTTAAAAATTAGACTCATGCTATTTGGCCCAAAGCCTGGACAACTGAACAAGATAAGGGAACCTAGATTAACTTCCAGGTTAGCTGGCTGAGTGTTGTGGGGACTCGGCCTCTGTGGATCTCACTTCAGAATATGTCACTTATTTTTCATAGCAACCACAGCCTGTAGGTGCAAGAACAGGATAAAAGGGAGGAAAAAGAAAGCAATATTTACGGTTGATCTTTTTTTCACTTAACTCTCACACACAGAAGTGATTCATTTTTACCAATAGGGAAACTAAGGGCATCCCTTTCATGAGTCATTCTTTTTTTCTTGTGGATGTCTCTGTTTTCAATATTTTGTTTCTTGATTTTGCTTTTAATTCCCAGTGACAGAGATAAGCTTAGCAGTAAAAAGGTGGCTACCAAATGTGCTTTCTTCTCATCATATCTTCCTTAGTAGTTTTGAACTAAGTTGCAATTCAAGACTTCTTGTTGCTAATAACAGTCTGAAAGGAGCAGTTCAGGTCAGTCTTAAACTTGAAGTGCCTGAAGTTATGGAAGCTAACAAATACGCATCTTTTTCATCTTTTGTCAAGAGATACAAAACCTCATCAAAGCCAGCCGTATTTCATAGACAGATAGGCAAGTAGATTGAGGACTTACCTTTAGTCCTTACAGTTTGAAGATCTTGATCATCTTTTCTGAAAAAAAACCAACCAAACAAACCCTCAACAAATTTTATACATACAAACTTAAATTTCACAATTTAGCCCTAATGTAACTCATCTGGGCCTCCCAAATCACACCAGAAATTAATCAGCCATACAGAGGTAAGGCTGAAAGGGTGAAAGGGCTCAAAAGTATTCACTGACTTTGCATGCCTCTGTTTACGGTTGTCTGGTTTAAACACTTACCAGCAGGTGTCTAAATTAGGCTATCTAAAAAAAGAAGAACCCAAAATGTGGGGGACTTTTTAGAAAAGTTTTCCCCAAGTGACTTGTTCAAGGATTTTGAGTGAGCCAGTGCTCAATTCAGAAAAGGCAACCAAGGGCCTGATCCAAAATTGACTGAAGGACACAGTCGGCTTGTATGACTCTCATGTCTCTGGAAGTGGCAATCACAACGTATGCCAGATTGTGTAGTATAATGCATATGTTACAGAGTTCTGAGGCAGAGAGGTGGTCATTTTCATATTGAAACTATATATTGCTTTTCTATGCACCTGGCTAGATACTCGGTATATAGACCTTGTCTTCTCTAAAAAGGAGAAGGGAAAAAAAAGTAAGTGAAGGCTGGTTTTAATCCAGTTCATTCATGATCTACGCTACAGTCCTGAAACCAAGGAAAAAACAATCTTTAATCTTTTTCAGCTAGTCAAGGAGTGCCCAAGGAACCTACTATAATAATTTTAACTGGTATTTAGAAAGTATACCTAGTTTTCTGAGTTTTCTTGGACTTTCTGGAGCTAAAAACAAATCTGGAAAATCAGTGTCACTTGGATACCAGCCATTCAAGTATTCTGATGCCAGACTTCTACCTCAGTTTTCATCTCCCTCCAGGACTTATTGCATAAGGTTAAAAACTCAAAACCTCTTAACCTTTTTTTATATTTACAGCTCTGTTAAAACCCTTAGCTCCCCCTCGCTGGCTAACAGGGCTTAAAACTCCAGTTGTCTTGTCTTCCTCAAGATTTTATCAAAGATTAATTAACATGGCTTGAAATGCATCCATTTTCTTAATAAAAAAAAAAGGCTGTATTTTTTTTAAGTTACCACCAGGAGAGTCAGGATGTGAAAATAAAAGACTTTAACAATATAGACAGAAAGGCAGTTTTGGAGAAGTTAGACTAACTACCTGACAGCGACAGAGTGCAAGCAAGAGGTGAGGAAGGAGGTCAAATGTACATCATTTAAATACACCTGTGAGAAAGAAGGAATGGAGAAGAGTTCACTTAAGAAAAAACAGGGAAATGTGAAAGTCCATAAGACACTGAAAATGGATTGTTGACCTCCCATCCTTCCCCAGCCATCTTGTTGGAAAAAACAGGACAGTATTTGCCTGCCTTTTTAGTAAAGGAAATCAGGGCAGATTAACAGGTTTTCTGACTCTTTTTACAAAGGTTTAAGTAGAGGAAGAAAATGCCAAGGTCTTGGTTATTACAAGTATTTAAGCGCAGAATTTGGCCTAACATTTATCTTTGTAAGAGAGAATTTTTCTTTTCTTTTCATGAAATCCTTATTCAAGCGAGATAATACCTGGCTTAGAACCACAGGGTGCAGTCTGGTAACTACTCGTAGGATGGGTAGAAGAGCACTGACATCCTCATTCCTGGGTGGGGACCTGAGCCACAGAGCCATTGAAGGTTACGTACAAAAGGGACACAGCTGAGCACCTCTGTACTTAATTCCCACGCTGTGTCCACATTAGCAAGTAGAGCAGCTCAACAGGCGTGGGTTTGCTGCAGGTCATGGTTGATGTTGAGGACCCCACGTCCACCCGCTGAGCGTTTCAGGAGGTTTTAATTGCAAGTGGCTGTAGTCTGGCACCAGGTACTGAAAGCCGATTAGCACAGGAGTGCTCCTGCCGTGCACTCCCAGGTTGCTTCCACCCAGAGAACACCCAGCCCGTGCGCTCCCCGGCTGCTCTGCCGCACAGACCGGAGTGGGGCAAGCGGGGCAGGATGAGCGGGGCGTTCGCTTCGGAGGTGCGACCGCAACCTACGGTGAGGACACCCGCTGTCCCCTCACCTGGGACCCAGCCAGGTGGGCTGGCAGCAGGCGAGCCTGCCAGACAGGCCCCGTCCCCGGCGGGAGGGAGGTGGAGAAGTGCCGAGGCTTTTTGGCCAGGCGAGCTCGGGCACGAGCCAGGCACTGAGCTGTTCGGTCACGTCCACGCTGAAGCATTTCTGATGCAGGCAGAGAGACACAGAAGCTCAGGGGCCTGATGAAGCTCAGGGGCCTGATGAAGCTCAGGCCACAACCAGCAGTGGTTTCAGGACAACGACTTTTAAAGCATTATTTTGCTGCCTAAGTAACATTTTAGGGACCTGTACAGCTCTTTAAGTAATTAGTCTGAAGCCGCCACAGCCATTTGTGGCAGAATAGGGAAATAGACCTTCATCCCCAGAGGCTCTGGCTAACACCATAACCACACCGGCGCCCTTCCTCTTTTCTCCTTCCTCCTGGCTGGTCAGAATCAGCTTAAATTCACATAACAGGAACATATTCTGATCACAGAGAGTTAGGGCCTTGAGAGGCATTGCAATAAGACAGTTCTTCCTGAACGGGAGACGGTTCGATCACGAGACAAAACTCCACGTGGCACGTAACAAGCTGCACAGAGCCCGCGGTGGCCTGGCAAGTATGAAATGGTTGCAGCAGTATGAAATGAGAGACGGTTGTGGAGATTTAAGAGGAAAGGAGGTGATGAGGTAAAAGGAAAAGCTAAGAAAGATATGCATTTATTCAAAAGAAAATAAAGTTCCCAGCTCTCATCCTCTTTCACTCGCTGGCAGCACTCCCACTGACTTCGACAAGACGACTGGCTGACAAGCCACGTGCGTGACTAAAGAAAGTGGGCCACCAGCGTGCAACTTGGAATGGTCACTCCCTGTGAGACTCAGAGACGCCAGCGTTTTGCTTCATCCCAAATCAGCAGGAAAATTTAAATATTGGGGGGGGGGGGGTCAAATTGAAATATGCTGTGAGTATTTGTTTTAATTAAGTCACAACATTTATTTTAGGCCTTGAGGTTTTGGCTAATGCCACAATAGAAAAAGCTACAATAGTAAGTATAGAATGCCCTGCATATTTAGTACATCAATATATAGAATATAAAAATTGAAACGATAGACCATTTTGGTAATTTCTTGCAAAAGTATTACAAAAAAAGAACATTCACATGAAATTTTTTTTTTTTATTTAATTGAACAAGTACTTCAAGATTTCCACCCAACTTTCTCTTCATTACTTTTTACAGGCTGTACTTGCATGAACAGGAATTTTAATCTCAAAACGTAAAGCTTGAATTTTCAAAACTCAGGCAAGTTACCATGCTCAAAATCTTGCTCCTCCTGAAGGAGAAGCCTTGCCAATTAGTTCTAATGAAACTGTGATAGCACCTCTTACCTTTCACAAGCTTTGGATCAGGCCTTTGGTGAAAAATCTTTAATTACTTCTTTCATCACAATAAAACCCTAAAGATATGGAAATTAATAAAAAATAATTAATAGGGTTTTTTTGTCAAAGCTTTTTCTAGCTTGTTTAGTTCACTTAAGTCAAATATTTCATTTGTAATACTTTATTGGGTGTAAAAACCAGTGAAAAGTGATAATAATTAAAAATAAATTAAAATAAAGGAAATATTTCTCTCTGTATTTATAATAAGCTCTTCAACAATTCACATTTTCTAATTACAGTGCCAGAGGTGTATGCTGTATGTTTTCACTGCATATGCAGAAGTAGCAATGTATATGTGAATTGCCAGCAAATATTCTGATGTATACATTTTCTTGTGGTATGTTTGCAAAATTAACACAAGATCTCATTGAATTATTCATCTCCCATTCTGTCCTTTATACTAATAAATCATGAAAAAAAAAAAAAGACAGTATCTCACTAAAATGATATGGAATAAGATGTAGCCCTGTTTTTTCCCAACTATCTAAGTTTTTTTATCAGGCTCCTAGAGTCTGAGCTCCTACAGGAGGGGAAAAATGTCTCAGCTGTAGTCCCAGGCAGTTGGGTGAGTGCACAGGAAAGAGGACTAGTGTTGGTTTTATGGCTCTACCATTAGGATGGGAATGAGCACGGTAAGAGGAATGAAAACAAGAGGCAAGAAGAATGTATGATTTCATATGTACCCCATGAAAACTAAGAAGAGAATGGTGCTGATTATCAGCTTAATGCCAGGTAAGAAGAAATTGCATTTCCAAATTTAGGGTGAAGAGTCAAAATCTTGAGATTTGCTTTATAAAATAAATTCCAGAAGGTTTCCGAGGAAACATCAAAACAACTGTATTGAAACACTAAATATTGGAATGGTTCTGCTACATGATGTCAGCTTAGCAATACAAAGTGTTATTATTCTTTCTAATGTTAAACAGAATACAGACATCATATTAGCACTAATGTAAACGTTTTAAAAAATATAAAAATATGAATCCAATAAAAAATGAAATAGCACAAGGAAACAAATATCATATAGAAGCTGATATTGCCAGTAAGAGTCAAACTATTTTAAATTAAACAAAATCTTGTAAAATATTTGTATTTTGACACCAGAGTAGCATTTCCTGATAATTTTCCAATATTTTGAAGGAATCTGATAATTTGGGTCATGCTTGTCATTTCCTTTTTTTCTTTTTTTTTTTGTCATTTTGGTTTTTGGACAATAAAATGTGCAAATCTAGTTCTTTGTGTCTAATGGAGACAGGATATGATAGGATATGGTTTTAGAGATCTTTTTCCCTGTGAATTACTTTTATTCTAAAATAATATAAAACAAATGCCCATCCGACTTACAGTCAGCACTACCCTACTGAAACGCAACATTGTGTAACATGGTCTATTTTAAGAGTAAAGCAAGCTTTCTGGGGAAGTGTGGGAGAAAGTATTCGGAGGAAGACCAAGCCACAGAGAACAGTTCAAGCTGGACCCTGCTCTGCTAGATGTTTTCTTACACAGGACTGCCAGCATCCCTCCAGAACTCCACTGCCAGTGATGCTGTGAAAGCTGATACAGTTTCATCCATGTGCCATAACCTGCAGGGTCTTAATTCCTGCCGCCTCGCTGTGGGTTGAAAAGCAGAAGCAAAGGACACCGGGTAGGAAGTTGCTTGCAATCATTCTACTACATTTTGTGAGATTAAATGAGGGGATTTCCCATCAAGGTGAAGGAGAAAGCACACCTGTAAAGACTGAATATCAGCAATAATTTGGCATAGCCTCCTTCCTGCTCTGAAACCTGCTGGAATGTTTTTCACTTTTTTCAAACTCTCTTTTGTGTTACAGCTGAAAAACAATATACAATTTTAAAGCTGCAAAGCTGTACTTTCCCACCTGCTCACGTCCTAACATGACTGGACTATTTTTGGTTTAGAAAAACTGAAGAAATGCTTTTATACCTCTCTATGTCTTTACCTTCCAGTCTTGCTCTATGATTTATTTTCCCTCACTCTGTCTTTTTCTCTCATGTGTCATTGTGTTGAGGCTCTTTAAAAACTGCCACACCCTCCGTACTTCACCATTGGGACAGCCTGGGCTCTTCTCATGTTTGGATCACTCACTTGGATGTCACTCTGCTGATAGAAGCCCGGAGTGCAGGAGGGAGATAAAACCCATTTCTCCTATATGAAATAACGGTTGGACAAGAGTTGACCAAAATATGTTCTGAAAGGGCCTGATCTAATATCCCCTGCAATCAATGGAAGGCCCTTAACTGACTTCAGCAGGTCTCAGATAAGGACCCACATTAATATTATTACCATTATCATTTGTAACGGAGGCTCTGAGCATTGCTGTACAGTATGTTTGGTAAGAATAAGAAACAAATATGGGATGGTATGCTTCTCTCTGCTGTTCTAAAAGAACATTAATTTCATGCAAATTTTTGCATGCTTTGTTTTCATTGCTGCTTTTATATATCAGATGTTCCCTTGTTAGAGGTCCTCCATGTGTTTTGAGATCTCTCAAGCCTCAACAGAAAGATAAGAATATTAAAAATCAACAAGGAGGTTTTTCTCACAAATAGTTTAGGCATTTGCGGTGATTAAGTTTTAAAGAAAAAAGACTTGGGAACAATTCAAATGAAAGAGGTCCCACCTTATTTAATGGGGTCTTACTTCTATGGGTGACACTGATACCTTTATCCTTCATGTTGCGTTGTGTTCCAGGAAGAAACAGACCTAAATATCTGATATAAAAACCCAAGCTGAACTTTCTTAGGCCAGAGATGTTGAAGGCTTAAAAAAAGGCATAAATACTGCTCCCCTTTTAGAAAATTGCCTAAATACCCTGTAATAAAAATCTGTAGACATCAGAAAAATTAATAGGGCTGTCTCTGCCTCTGTTGGCCATCGTGTGGAAAGAAGGAAGTGGAGCAGGAGAAACTGTTCTAAAAGAAAGATATCTCTCAGAGAGTTTTTTCCTTCAGTAAATTTCCACTTGATTTATATCACAATCATTTCAGTCACTCTCATGAACTTTAATGGATTAACTTTTGCAATGTCCTCTAAGAAATGGAAATGTTATTACCCCTTGTAACAGTCCTTAAGCTGGACCTGCTGAAGCTAGATGATATGCTTTGGATCATGCAACAGATCAATGGCAGCGTTCAGTCCTCTTCTCTTAAGCTCTTAGTCTGACAAGTGAGCTCAGCAACTCCAAGATCACACTTGAGCACTTGAGGAAGTTGTACCTGTGTGATTTTCTGCTGGCCATTGCTCTTGAAGTCATTGCATCTAAGACTGAGCTTCATGTGTCATGTTCTGGGCTTTGTCTTACTCTCATTTAGATTATTAGAAAAATCCTTTTGACTGTGGTATAAACAGAAGCAGGCATACAACATCATGCAAGGAGCCTGTTCAAGAGCTAACAACTAACTTCAGGGTTGCATCTGAGTCTGAATTCTGTCTAAACTGACGTGTATACTTACATATACACGTACGTACACATCTTTTTCTATCAGTATCTAGCAACCTGTTTCTTACACCACTTTACTCTTCCACCTCCTCTCCCTGATTTGTTACATACCCTCATCCACCATCTCTGCCACTCTGAAGTCTAAGAGAGTTTTTAAAATTTTTGTGTAATGCCCAAACCTCAGTACAGGAATGAAGCAACTAATCAATAAACGCTTAAGTCAGCCACTGCTTATCTCTAAGAATTATCTAGTAACTTCTCCAAGTACTTTGGCCTGTAGGTTTTACTAATTCAGTACATTGAGAAGTGTATGTAACTAGGGAGTTTAAATGAATGTAATTAGTATTATTTATATATCACCAGTGAGGTTTGTCTCTATTAAAAGTTATATAGTTTTAAAATTAGATTTTCAGTTAAAGCGATGCAGTAAAATTAATTCAAATGTGTGATTCATATAAATCTTATCCCAAATGGTTAGTTAAAGCTAAATTAATATGAGTCAGGCCAAACAAAAAGAGTATAATTTATACCATGTTTTGCATTGTTTTCACTAACTTGCTTTCCAGTGTGATTTCAAGATAAACAACTTCAACTTTGGTAAAGATGAAAACCTGAGTCTGGCCTTAGTACTTTAAAACACTAAAATGCTGACAAAGTTACAGGATAGCCAGAATAAAAGGATTTCTCACAGGTAGCTATGAAGTTTTAGTGCAAGGACAGTTAAAGGTAGGGGAAAGATCCTTCAGTTTGCAATAGGGTAGGAAGGGGACAACATTGGTTTGCCAATCACAGCTTTCCTAATCAAGGAGGGGAAAAAACAAAAAAAAGAAAAGAGGAAGGCCTTGAAAGCCTCAGGAAACTTAACTATAACTTTATGTCCAAATAAAGCTTTATGAGATGGTAATACAGCCAAAGGGACTGTGAAGTATTTGCCAAGATGTAACTCTATGAGAATAATTAAATTTCAGACAACCTGGTAATTGTTATTTCTGAAAAGGATTGATGGATGGCCTTCTACTCATATACGACTGGCACTCTAAAGAACGCCACTGAGATGACCCTAAGAAATAAGAAGTTGGCCATTTAACAGAGGATTTGAGACAGACACTGTGGAAGTATTTCCAACTAATAAAAGGACACAGAAAAGCATAGCAAGCATATGTGATCAAAGCAGTAAGCAGTACTTAAGGACTGATCTTGATCACAGACGTGCTAGAAATGCAAAATGTAGGAAATGCCAGAGGAAGGCTCATTTTTCAGTCATGTGCTGAACAAAAGGCACCCAGGAGGAGCATGCGGAGCCATTCTTCTCAGGCTCTATTACTTATGTCAGTAAGTCTGATGAACTCTGGAAAGTGGATTTCCTACTTCATGGTAAGCATACAAGCTTGAAAACGGGCCTGGTGTTTCTATTGTCTGAGCTAGTATACAACAATCTTCATTACCAATCCAGACTAAAATAAACCGGTGTTGCCCTCAGTAGCTCAGTGGGAGAACTGGACTTGAAAGGGCAGTTTACAGAGCAGACAACACACAGTGGCAGTCTGCTGAGACCCAGTGTATCGGAAGGGTACAGGTTAGCAGTCTGTTCAGCTGTAGTGTCACACCAATGCAGTTGATACAGAAGATCAGAGGGAGCATCCGAAGAATGTATGTCTCTTGAAGTGTGAGGCGAGAAGGATGAAAAGCTCGAGAGGCAATTCACTTGTAGCAGTGATGAAGAGCATCAAATCTCATATCTCGACAAGGGCTGGAAGATCTAGCTAAAAGATCCAAGTGCCACAGCAACAGATCCTGCAGGATGAAACACAGCATGTGTCTAGACCAAAACCAAACTGATGAAATCCTGGTAGGACAGCAATGTGTTCAGGTAACCTCTCTCCCAAAACCATCAGGCAGGCAGGTATGTTTCCCCAAGATATGGTATTTCACATAGAGTGGGGCAGAGCTTCCTTCTTGCAAATAGTGTTTATTTTCAGATTTCTCCATTTGACCAATGCTTTTAATTTTGAAATTAATCTTTTGGTACTGGCAATATTTCCCCCCCTTCATTTGCTAATTGAAGAAGGCCTAAGCCTTTCATACTTCTGTACTCAGTACATGTGCTTAATCAAAAGGAGGTCAAGAAGGTTTGAGTGTTCCCTTAAGGTTCGTAAGTGCACAAGTATTTCCCTGAATCAGGGCCGACATCACCATCACTAATTCAGAGAGCACAGGAGATAACTGCAAGTGGAGAGCATCTTCCTCATGCAAAGGGAAGTAGCTGGTGCGTTTTGTACCATTCTCCTGTGAAATGAGACCAGTGGAAGACACTTATTCTACAAATGAATCTTTTGTGAGTTTCATTGTTGCCTACAGTAACCCTGAGGTCATTCTCCGCAGTCAGCTCATCTGTATCAGAAAGGAAAGGAATACAGAATGATGGGGCCTTTCCGACACCCATTAAAAAAAAATCGTGTAGTGTACCAAATTGCCTGAAAATGTTTCTTGTAAAACAAAGAATATTCTTGGTATTGCTACTTTCCACGTAAGAGTAAACCAGTCCTCTTTCTTTCTTCTCTTATATGAAACCATGTGAAGCTTTTATGACTCGTTCCTTACACAAGATTTCTGCTAATAAACTATTGGGGTAAATTAGTCCAAAGCCAGGCATGACCTTGTCCTATGGAAAGTTCTGATAACAATGGATATCTGAACCTGTCATCCAGTTACAGAAACAAAAATCTCAATATATTTATCCTGTGGAAAAAAGCACAGACACCACAGGGCCAGGGAAATCTATGGGCCATTGCTCTTTGAGAAAGTAAAAACCAACAAAATTACATTTGCCTGACCAGAACCTTACAGTGGAGTAAATAGTCACAAAATACCACCTGTCTTTTCAAACAGTAGTGAATCACTAGCTACAAGCAAAAAAAAAAAAAAAGGCAAGCATATTCTTTTGTAGATTTAGGGTAATCCCTAAAACCTGGAGAGGAAACTGAAAATAGAAGACAGGATGGCCCTGAGGCTTTTAGAAACTGCTGAAACAACCCACTATTTCTAGAGTAGCCTACAGCATGTAAAAAAGTCAGAGAACCTCCAAATCCTGACACTTTAGTAACACAGTAAAAAAAAGGGGGGTGATTTTCTGATAATACCAGCTTTGTCTGAGGAAGACCAGAAGAGTGGATATCAATCTTTGTGCACTAGAGGGAGAGAAATAGCCAGCTGGGCTAGAATATTAGCCAAAATACTTATGAACTGTGTGGTTGCCAAGTAGAACTAAAATGTCACTAGGAAGGTTAAGAGTATGTTTTCTCACTGGGGAATTCCAGAGGAAGTATTATGGAAAAAAAAAAAAATTAAAAAATGGACCATGGTTTACAGGGCAAGGTTTCAAGGGTTTTTTGGCAAGATATAATTTCTACCACATTATCACCAGCCTTCAATATCCTCAAGCAAAGGCAGAGACTGGAAGAAATGTGCAGACAAGATGATCCTTCCTTGGCACAGTTACCTACAGATCAGCTCCTGTTATGTCAGCTAAATAAAACAGACTTCACAGAGAAGCACTTGCCATCTCAGTGACTGACACTAGAAGCAGCTCTGTCTGTCTGTCTATCTATCTACCTACCTACCTATTTACAGAAGATAGAGACTGTACAGACTATATTATGACAATGTCCAGCTATCTCTGAAACATTTAGATTTAGATGGGAATTTAGGTGAGGAGCAAACGTGAACACTGTCTGCAAAATCACAAGAAAGTTAATCTCAGCAAAATCGTGTGAGTACTTTTCTACAAAAGATTCTGTAGTATTATCAGGAGTACCTAAAACTGTGCATTTAAACAGAAACAGCAACGTTGCCTCTATTGCTTGCGAAGCCAAAAGGTATCCGAGGTTAAAAAAATCACATGATTTGGCACAGAAGCAACCTCTGGTAGTGTGAAAATGGGTTTAATACATATCTACTTCAGTTGAATGTTTTTTTTCCCCTGCAGTTACATAGTCAAAGGAACTTGTGCAGTATGAACTGGTATGGGATTTATGCCCGTGTTTAAAGCAGCTTGAAGAAGCAGCTCTTGTAATCAGTTCTTGACGCTCGTTTGGCTAAGTCTGAAGGCTAGAGATGGACCTTTTAGACATTGTCATTGACTGCTTTATCATTTATATTAGAAACATTAAAAATATTTCTCAGTTCTGTCCAAACTCCTCCAGAATTACATTTCTTCTAACCCAGAGTAAATGCCTTCAGCTTCATTCCTGACCTCTAGAAGGCACTGGCACCTCAGAAGAAAGAATTTGTGCATGTCTGTGTTAGCACTGAGATTTAGGGCATCTGAGGTTAGTTTTAATGCCCTTTCCTGTGTAATCAGATAGCTCCTACATGTCTGTCAAGAAGTCATTTGTCACAGCTCCATGATGGCACTTAGCTGGTGTGTTGCCACTGTTGACTTCTAGTATCTCACCCTAAGAGGTGAGTCTTGCTCTCCAGTTACATTTGGGAGAGAGTGAGAATATAAGCAGATATTGGCCTCCTCATCAAATTAAAACAACATCTGACAAGTGATAGATCAGTAAGGATGGATGCTTTACTTATTCATATGCACCCCCCAGCAATTTAGCTGGTTCCCTAATTGTCCTGTTTAAGAAAAGTGAGTTGCCTCTACTTGTCTTATATTTCTACCCACAAAGCACTAAGGATCCACCTTATTTTATCACTCCCAGAGCTACTAAAGGCACTTTTACCTACTTTCTTTTTCCTTTTCTTTTGCACAGCAATCACACCCAGTGCAAGACTGTCTCTCCATTAGTGACCAATTTAAACAGTCAGATACTCAAGAAGATGGAATTGTTCTGTAATATTGCTCACATAAAGAATTTACAAAAATCACTCCCCAGAGGAACTACGATCATACCTATATTTCTAACTGAGAAAAGGGAATATCCCTGAAAATTGCTATTTACCTAAAACTGGAATAAAAAAAATTTAATTAAAGTTCCATGTGAAAACATAAAGAGAGGCAAGGCACCAAGAAATCATACATGATTGCAAGTGAACAAAAAATGAACTGAGCATAATAAAATGGTTATACTCATGCTTTATTCTTAATGAACCAAGTAGTAAATATTTTATTACATACTAAAGACTAATAGGTGACTAAGTAAAGGAAATTTTTTCCAATAATAATGTTGCATGACAAGTCCCTCAGCCAGTTTTCATGGGAAGGAAAGGAAGAAATATCCAACTTTGACCTAAAAGTACAGACCAGAAAAGCTGTCTTTGGCTGCATCTGATTCTAATCTAGCAATAGTATCCCCATCAAACTGAAGCAAACAATTGCGCCCACAGCAAGTTCACCTCTGACAAGAAGTTAAGCACTCTCGATGCTCAGTTTCTGTAGTATCTCCAAAAATAACTGAGGAATCAGAACCCAACTGCTGACCTGGTGGTACAACAGGCAGATGATGGGCCAGCTCCCTTTTCATGGCTCTTTGTGTTTTACAGTGCTGACAACACTAGAGCTTGTTTTCATCAGTATACTATCCAGATATGACTCAGAAGTCATATGGAGAATAGATACGTGTACTACCAAGATTCAATTTTTAAAGTCACTTTTCTGTTCATAACCACACTGCAAAAAAAAAAACCAAACCCAAAAAACAAACCAACAACCATACAACAAAAATGTGCTAAACTGACAAAAACTGTCACTGATAGTTGTCTAAATCATTAGGTGGTCACCTCCTGCTGTCTAACTTCAGTGAGGATGGGAAACGGGAAAGGTGCTTGGTGTATAACTATGAAAAACGTCCATTTGGGGAAAACTCTTAGATTAACAAACCTGAACACTGAACACTATCTATTTTACAAAATGAAAAACTTTAAGTTTATGGCAGCTGAACACATGACCCAAATATATTAGTTACAATTCAAAGAAGGAAAAAAAGAAATAAGATTTCAGTTTGCTATGGAGACTTTTGCATCACAATACGCTTGCAAAATAAGAAGTGCCTATAAAGAAGAGAATAGGCATTTGTGAAATCCACCTTTGAAGCTATAATGCATAATATGGCTATTTGCTGGGCGATCTGTAATCCATGCTAGAAAGCAACAGTAGGTGGCCTACTTTCACAAAAAGGGAGAGCTAGAGAAAACCACATTGTGCCATAGGGAGGGGAAGCACAGGCACAGCCTTCATTATTAATTGGCATACACAGAAAGAGCAAGCAGAAACACGACTAGTAAAAGAAAGAAGGGAATTCTCCCCGGAAACATATGGGAAGCACAAAACAGAAGTAATAAAACTTTAAAGAATATGGATACAAACACCAGCGTGTCTAGAAAGTGCAATCATTAGTAATGAACGTAATGAAAGCACTGAAAGGGTGAATGCAAAAGTTAATGGTTTCTTTTACATGTGTGAGAGAGTGCACGGCAGAAGACCAGGGTATCTAAATAAGAAATGTATGAAAGAGTCTTCCAACTATCATTTTCTATATAACTCACCAGCCTTCACTAAAGGGAGAAGTAAAGGAAAGCACAGAAAATTCCACTTTGACACCTGTCTTTTAAAGCTGTTTTCATTTTCACAATTTATCTTTGTAGTTCCTGCACAGCAGAGCTCCCAGAGCCAAGCACTGTCAGCAAGTCACTCTGCCTGCAGACCTGCTTTGCTACTCACTTATGTCACCGGTCCACTGGACGAACTCCTTTTTATAATTAGCCACCAAGGCTAATTTTCAGGCTAACCTTGCCAGCTAAACCCAATACAGGCTCAAATCCCTAAGAAAACTAAGTACCCAGCCACTGTTGAGGTGCCCTCTGCTCAGGAAGTTGAGCACAAGCCTTTTCAATACTTTTGACTATCCTTTTCCTATCTGGTTGAGCTCTCAAACCACAAGTTTCCGAATGTTGTCAATTGACATTTTACAAGGTAACTCAGGAAATATTTTTGCAGGTCCCTGAAGCATTTCCAACCCTGGAAAACCAGTGCATGTATATGAATATAGATGCAATGTTACACACAATTTGAAGAGTTATTGGTAAAAAACATTTGGTGAAGGTGTTTTCAAACAGGATACACAAAGTTTCTTGGATGCAAATACTCAGTAATAACATAGTGACTGCTTCAGAATTGTCTAAGTGATAGCAATCACCTATTTAACCGCTTAGTCTTGCTTCTAGTTAGGATCCAGCAAATTTCTTTCAAAACTAATGGTGCAATGTAGGAGCAGCTTAATTGCATTAAATGGCAGCACTTATGGGCACAAGGAAGAGGGGAAGGTGCGCAGCCTTATTTGTATACACGGTGTTACTGCAAACATAATTTGACTAGCTCTTGAAACAGCAGTGGGTATCAAGGGTTGCAAGGTATAAAAATGAAGGTGGTTAATTCTGTCTTGGCCTGAAAAAAACGCTTTTCTTGCCAATCTTTTGGCACCTCCTACTGACTAATACAGAAAGGAGTGACATAGGGCCTGAGGATGTAAAACAAATATAGTAAGAAATGAAAAGCTTTACCATCTAGCCTACATTAGGCTACCACAGCGATAGGGTAAGTGTGAAGGAAAGTGAAAAAAGAAGGGAGGGATTGCTTCCACTTCACAATATTCAGTTAGTCCAATGCTGGGAGGTTTGAGAGGGGGAAAGCCATAAGCATAGAAAATATTGGATTTTAATGAGATGATAATGGACTACGTGGGAAACAGGGTTCTGTGCGTGAAGTGTCAGTGTTCACGACAACTTTACAAGATGGGTTTAATAACGGGTCAACCTATAAAGGGAAACATGTAAGAAAACATGCAACCAGTGAGTTAGGACCACAGGAGACACATCTCCTTTACATATCTGCCAGTACAAGGAGAAATTAATGAATTTTACAGACAATGGGCTTGACAAGACGAGAGTCTGCCCACCCTTTTATTTAAACCGGCATAAATCAAATGTATTTCCTTCCACTGTACCAAGTCAACAGAACAACAGGGGAGACAGACTGCTGGAAGGGGAAACCAGGCCTCCCCAGTGGCGTGACAGTGAAAAAAGGGTAAACGTAAGCAGTTGGTGTCTCTGGGACGTTGCTATGTTCTGCATCGCACAAGTGGCTAAACTCATTTACACGTGTTTACCCTCAGCTGCTATGGTTTATAGACTAAGTTCTGCTCTCAGGTACAGCCAGGTATATCTAGAGTACCTCAAGAAACATCACTGGAGTCGCTTTGCATTTACAAGAGCAAAAATGGGAGAGAAGCAGCAGGCTGAATTCTCTGTTAAACCAGTGCAAAGGTGCACCTTCCTCAGAGGACACTTTTAAAAGCAGCTACAGAACAAAAGCCTCTCTGCTTGCCAGCCGGGCATACATTATAGTCACCACACCCTTCTAGGTAAACATGTACATAGAGCAAATCACTTCTTTTGTGAACAGGGTTTACTTTATCATTTTGAAAGGCATATTGCTATTTCTTGACATATTAGTGTGCTTAAGTGAATCACTTAAGAAAATAAACTTATTTGCCTATGTTTACATTTATATGTCCTCTCCTCTGTTATTAATCTAATTTGTCTAATATTTTTATCACATCGTGTTTTAAATAAATAAATAAACAGCATGATTGCCTTTGAAATACTAGTTGTTAGCAATAAAATAAAGGCAAGAAATCACATAGTGTCCTATGTGATGAAAGTAGGTGGAAAGGCTGTATTGCTCCAGGTATGTTGATAACATACAATGTCAATACCCCACCATATTGCTAATTTTCTCTTGCTTTGAATGTCAGTGCCCTGCTACAGGTTAAAAAGATGCAGCTGCATATGCAACAAATGCTTCTTATTGTTAGTACTATGCTTTAAAAAGGAAAAAAAGAAATTAAATCATTCTGTGTGTTGATGTAGGTTTTTATGTGGAAAGGGGCTAGTTTTCACAGGAGGCACCGCACTTGGAATACCACCGAGCCCACCGCGCTTGGGCAGCCGACTCGACGTGCAGTTCTGCTGATGTCCAAGGAACTGGTGCCACTTGCCCCAAGCCTCACTTTGCACCTACTATATTGTGCCGTTTCAGAACAAATGAAATAACAGCTTTTGCACAACATATGTTCAGTTCCTATAGTATGCTATTTTTGCAGTTGGAAGGCCTCAGGCATTGCTCTCCTTCCAAGCCATACACAAACAAAGAGGGTTTACCACAAAAAAGAGCCTCTGCTGAAGAGTGGAAGGTTTACCTTTGCTTCCTCACTCAAGATCCTAATTTCATCAACTTATGTCCCTTCCTTTCATTCTATGTTAGATAGCTATAACCTGAAGTTTTCTCCCAGCAGCAGCATAGGTCCCTCTTGATTTTCCCTTACCTTTTAAACTGACAGGATCATCCAAGACTTTGCCATCAGGAAAACCTAGATGTTATACCAGAAAGAAAATAGAGCTCTTATTCTTTTAATAATCCCTTTCACATAAAATTTCGGTTGATTCAGTCTAATCATGTCACTGAATTCTTATTGCTACCTGACCTGGGCTAAGGCCAGCTATACTTTAAAAATAAATAAACAAAAAGAAATAATGCAGTCAACTGGTAAATCTGAATGGTTTCTGTCTTATTCTAGTTCTATACCAGAACATGCTGCGGATTTTCAGAATAGATGCTCTGGTATATTCACAGGCTAACACTGATGCAGTGGGCTCTAAAAGTGTGTGTGCTGAAACCAGATGCGCAAACCTGAAGATCTAGGCTATGCCATCTACACAGCTGGAGTAGGAGCCAGCAGAGCACCTCCTGCTTTCTCTAAGCACATGGATGCATAGCCTAGGGGGGGATCTTGTTTCCAGCGGCTGAAACAGTTTCCTCTCAGCTCACTACCCTTTCTCTGACTTTGCAGCCTGGCCGCAAGAAAATGTGGGTATGATGGTGTGGAGGTAGCCACATCTGCTGGCCCACAGTTTGCCATCTGGTTTGGCCCTATCCAGGTCCACACAATGTCCGTTTTCAGTAGGGCAGGAGGCTGCCACGCACACCTACAAGTTTGCTGCTCTCGAGGTCTCGGCGCAGATGCCAATCGGGGTGGCGGCACATCCAGCTACCTCGGAGGTAGGTACGTACCCACGTACCCACATACCCCTCAGGAAGCCAGCAGTGCAGCCACCAGGCTGGCCCTCACGCCCTGCGCAGCGCACTGGAAAAAAAATGTTAATGTACATTGTTGAATGTAATTTAGACCCACAGGTAGGGGAATCTGGCTAAATATGTGGCTCTAAGTGACTTGGTATGTGGTACAAGCGGCATTAAATCCCAGTCTCCTGCGTCCCTCTCCAGAGTTTTTAACCAACCTTCTTGTCTTCTTTTATGAGGAACTTAGGTTAGGAAGTCTACATTAAAGAAAAACATACGTTTTTATTTTGCTTCAAATTGTTAACAATACTTATTGAAAATATTTCTGGCCTATATATATATAAAAATTATTTTCAATGATAAAAATACCACGACTGCATTTGAAACTTTACAGTAACTACAGTCTAAAAGTGAAACTAAAAAAGTGAAAGTTGCTTGTTGTTTTTCACTACACAAGCTGAGAGAAATGCAGAAAGTAAACAAAAAAGCACATATAAACATGCATCTATAAAAATGCTTCTTGCATTCTAAGATGCCTTCAAACCAGAGGGAAAGAAAGGTGGGTATTTATAACACTTGTGATTGATAGAAAAAAACACACGTGTGTGTGTGTGATCACGTAAGTAGTTAGACACTGATTTCACAGTATTCCTTGCAGATCTGTGACAAACTCAGAAAAAAGTAGGAACAACACATAGGTAGAGATTGCTGCTGGGATTTTCCAAAGTCTAAAAAGACTTTATGCAACTACCTCCTATCCATTTGGAAAATCCCCCAGTGTTCAGGCTTGCTGTTCTTCTTCTCCCAGCTAAATTTCCTTCACTATTCCTTTTCTGTTGGTTATGCCTAGTTAGCTAACGTTGGCAATACTCAGCCCAGGTCACGCCAGCTAAACAGCAGATCGCAACAGGAAAACATTAAGGATGAAGACAACATGTCTTGGGTTTGAAGTTTAACTAGGATTCTTGAAACTTTCTTCACAGGCATTTAACTCCATTTTGAGGTTTGTGTTTGTAGTAGAGCTGCAGGAAATCAAGTAATTCAATGTGTATTTACCATTTATATAATTACTTTTATTAAATTACCTATATAATTTGTGTAAGTGAAAGATCACCAGAACATGCAGTTACTGTTTACAATTACTCTGTCAGTTGATGCAATTACTATAAATAGGCTCAGAGACATCACTAATTAATGAAATTGGAAGGGTAATATAAGAAGAAGTCTGCTACTGCACATCTAGGGCATATGTTCTATAAGTTCAGATGTAGAAGGGTGATTTCTTTTTCTTTAGGGCTTTGTCAAGGATATACGACAAAGAACCCTCACACCCCAAACTGCCTCAGGCTACAGATGCTGGGGAAAGAAAATAAAACTGTAGAGTCATGGCTTATTTTCAGATAAATTTTAAGCACTAAGAATGAAGTAACACCAGTGCAGCACATGCACACACCTTACTGATTTTAGTGGGGTTTATATATGCAGAGTTGGGGAAGACTGATCTTTAAACCTGGAGCGGAGGTGTCATTTCCCTCTTTATTTTGAACAGAGTAAAAAGATGTTTTATTTGCAATTTTAAGTACTCTTAGAAACCAAATGTGGGTTGTTTTGGGTTTTTTTTTCAATCTGGGAAGAAAAAAAGGTATTTATTCAGAGTCACTGGAGAAGAAATGTAGTATTACACAAAACCTTCAGAAGAAAATTGTGCATATTAACAGTTCTCTTGAGAGCAATAATAGACATTCTTTGCATTTATTCAGCAAATTTACATCCAAATCGGGAAGATGTTTGATTTGTCTCAGTTAACACTGAAATATTTGCAAAAATCAACAAGGGAGAATGTTTTCCGCAGAAGCAGGAAGAGATAACCTTGCACAGTTTTGTTTGTACCTCTGTGGGAAGCCATAGGCAACATGACCACACTGTTTCAGTGAAATGTACATTTTCAGTCACAGAGTAAGTAGTACCTACCTACCCTTAACAGCAGATCCAGTGAATCCCGTCATAGCCTTACAGCTGCATTGACTGCAGGCCCAGATTCAGGCCTCCTATGTGTATAAGCAATAGTCACTGGCAGAGCTGCACTCGGAAATCTCTTACTTTTAAATAACTTTCTGTAAAGGATTCAGGATTAGATTCTGACAGAGTTGCATAAGTATCATTCCCATTATAAGTAATGAAAGCAACATTTTACACACAAAAGAAATTTTACTCTTGTGGATTACTATCAGCTTTGACCCTGCAACAGTAACAGCCCCAACACCCAGCAACAGTGGCTAGCTACAGGGTGGACATGGAGATGTCTTTCTATACTTTCTGTGGCCTTCTGATTTCCTTCATTCCCCAAATACAGCTTTACCAGAAGAAAAAAAAACCTCAAAAATCTGGTGGATCTGAGTAGCCTTGTTCTTGGCTGATGCCAGTATGCACTTTATATGAAGTTCACCAGGTGTAGAACAGAGCTGAATTAGTCTTTGGTTTTCCAGTTCTCCCACAGCCATCAGCATTAAAGCCCCCCCCCCTTCCCAGCAGAGAAACGCTTTGCAAAGATGCGAAGGTGTCACTGCCCAAAGTGCCTCCACCCCGCGCTAATGCTGGTCTCCCAGTGCAGCAGGCCCATTTCACAGGTAGGCAAACGGAGGCCCAGAGGGACGGCAGCTCCTCTCGGAGGCGTGGGCAAAGTGGGAATGCCGTGAACCCTCCGGCTAATTTGGGAGAAGGTGTGATCCCACGAAGCGATGCGTCCGCAGAGCTCGGGGATACAGCCTCGGCTGCCTGTCCGTCCCCGCGCTGCCTGCGCCGGTGAATCCCGTTACACGAGAGTCTACGGGAACCTAAGAGACCCGACGGGGCGGTGGCGGGGGGGCTGCTCCGGGGGGGGGGGCTGCTCCGTGCCCCACGCACGGCCCCCAGCCCCGCGGGGGACGCTCCGCCGCGGGGGGGCAGCGGCCCCCCCCAGCCCGCCCCGGCCCCGCGGGAGCGGCGCCGCGGCCCCGCCCCGGCCCGCCCCGTCGGCGGCTCATTGATGAGCCGCGGGCCTTTGAGGAAAGGGCGAGTGCGCCGAAACCGCTGCAAAGCCCCGATTTTTCAAGCAGCCGCGCAGCCTGGGAACTTTGCATGTTTCGCCATTTTTCACATCCTGACTCATTTCTGTATCAGAAAACGTGTTCTCTGGAGCTCATCGGACACCCACCGCCTCTCCCGCCGCGGCGGCGGCGGCGGCCGGCACCATCCACCGCCTGGCAGCAGCAAGGGGAACTATAGCAAAAATCCCCCGCGGCGCGGCAACCGCAGTCAGGCACCGGGCAGCTCCCGGCCCCGGCCCCCCCCCGAGTCCCCCCGGAGTCCCTTTCACTTTATATTTCCCGCGGGGGGGTGGGGGGTGGGGGTTGCCGGCCCCCCGAGGGCTGCTGCCGCTGCAGCCCGCACGCCACCCGTGCAGCGGAGCAGGTGCACCCGCGAAGGGCCACCCCCCCCTCGCCGTCGGCGGGAGGCACCTACGTGGCCCGGCGGCGGTCGCCGAGACGCCCCCCGGGGGTGGCCGCGCCGCCCCAGGACAGGACTCCCCTTCCCCACCCGCCGTGCACGGTGACGGGGGGGGGGTAGCCCCCCCGCTCCGACGGCTTCCTCCGTGAGCGCCTCACGCCGCGGGAGTGGGGGGGGGCTGCGGCCGCGCCGTCGAGGGGCCGCGGCGCGGGGGGTGTCCCGCCGCGGCGGGGCGGGGCGGGGTGGGGCGGGGCGGGAGGGCCCCGTCGGGCGCGCGGGCCCCGGTCCGCCCGCCCCGCGCCCCGCTGCCGCGGCACGGGCCCGCCGCGCGGCGCCAGGCGCCTGCGCACTGCAGGGGCGCCAGATTTGGCGGGAGGGGGAGTGTCCAAGGGCCCTTTGTTTGATGGCATCTCTGTTTACAGAGTTTACTCTTTAATCTCAACCTGTTTCCTCCTCCTCCTCCCGCGGCTCCTCGGCACTCCCGTGCGCGGCGGCGGAGCGCCTGGGCGCAGCCCGGCAGCAGGGCGCGGCGGCGGGCGCGGGCTCCCCCGTCCTCCTCCCCCAGCGGCCGGTGCGAGGATGGCCCGGAGACCCCGGCACAGGTAACCCGCTGTCTGCGGGCGGGGGGCGGCCGGCCCGGCTCCGCTCCGCTCCGCGCCGCGCCTGTCAGACGGGGCGCGGGGCGGGGGAGAGGGAAGGCAGCGGCGGGAGAAGGGCTTGCTCGGCGGGCGACCCCCCCCGCGTCCGTCCGTCCGTCCGTCCGTCCTCCGCGCACCTGGGCTACTCCGCCCCCGGCCCCGGAGCGGAGCGTCCCCCTCCTCCGGAGGCGCCGGGGGAGCGGCAGCCCAGCGGGACGCACCGCAGAGCCGCCGCTGCCGGGGCGCCCGGGCCCCGCGCCGCACGCCTGCCGGACGCCGCGGCGGGGCCGGGGTGGGGGGGGGACACGGACCGGGGCTCGCTGCCCGCAGGGGCCAGCGCGGAGCCCGGCGGGGCTGCGCGCCCCGCAGCTGCACGGCAGGACGATGCCGGGCTGGCTCGGCGGCGGCAGGTAGCGTGTCCCGTCTCATTCATTCATTCATTCCCGGCGGGGTGGGACGGCAGGTGGGCGGCGGGCGCGGGGGCTGGGCTCGCTCCCTCGTCTTTTTTTTTTTTCGTCTTTTTTTTTTTTTTAATTTATTCCTGCAGCGGCGGCCCCTTTCCCCTCGGGAGCGCGGCTCTCCCCGGCGAGGGGGGAGTTCCGCCCTGCGGGGCTTGGCTTTTTCCCGCACACGCCGCTCGGCACATGCCGGAGCGCGGCAGCGCGGGCGGGGGGCTGCGGGGGGGCTGCGGGTCCGACGGGGCGCTCGGCCGGAGCTGTCACCCGTGTCCGCCCGCCGCGCTCCCGGGAGAGGGCGATCCCCGCCGTGCCGCGGCCGGGACCGGCGGCGCCCGGGGGACGGCGGGCTGGACGGGACGGGACGGGACGGGACGGGGCGGCAGCGCCGCGTGGCCGCGTCCGTGCCGCCGCTGCCGGGCGGGCGCGCAGAGCGGGGTTGTTGTCTAATTAGCCGGGGACGGCGAGTCGGACACGTGGAGGCTTTTTTCTCTTTCTCTTTTTAGCCCGGCATCCTCCCCTCTTCCCCTCCCCTTTCGCGGGGCTGTGACAGAGGAGAAAGTCGCAGCCCTGCCTTTCCCTGGCCCGGCTGCCGGCCGCGTCCCGCGAGACCGGGGACCTGGGGGCGGGGGGGGCTCTTTTTAAGGAAGAGCGGCTCGCGGTGCGGGAGGCTGCGGCGGGGCCGCTGGGCGAGCGCCGGGCTGTTACTTGCCGTGTCAGAGCGGGGCTGTCGCTGGGGCTGGCGGTGAATCACCCGGCCCGTCTCTCCCGAGAGAGGGGACAGCCGCCGCCTGCCTCGCGGGCGCCTCCCGCAGGGACGCGGCGCTCCGCCGCCCCGGGCTCGGCCGGCGGCCCCGCCACGGCGGCGCGGGCTGCGGGGGCGGCGCGGCGCGGCGGGAGCGGGCGCGGGCTCTGCCGCGGGCGCGGGCTCTGCCCCGCGGGGCTGGTGCCCGAATTCCTTCAATCACGGTAGCAGCAGCGAGTCATTTCCTCTCCACCCCCTCTTTTTTCTTTTTTTTTTTTTCTCTCTGTCGCTCCATTTTTTTTTTCCCCCCCTCCCTTTTCCCGTGTATCGTTGCACAAGCCGGTTGCCCGGGCGAGACGCGGCGCGCTGCTGCCGGGGGAGCGCTGAAGCGGGGGCGGGCGCGGGGCTCCAACCCCCTGCCCCGGCCGGGCGGAGCGCCGTGCCGCGCCGTGCCGTGCCGCGCCGTGCCGTGCCGTGCCGCGCCGCTCGCGGGTAGGCTTCGGGGCTGCGGCCGGAGGTGCGAAATAATAAAAAGTTTTAGAGCAGCGCTGAGGGCCCTGCTGGCTAAAGCAGCTACCGAACGTCCCGAAATCCCGGGGCCCTTTTCTCCTGTTGGAGAGCCCAGGTAATACAGCGGGTTTGCTCAGTTCTGCGGTGCCAGCAAGGCCCCGGTTATTTAAATAAACTGGTTACATTACTGGCACCGCACTGAAATAATTTTAACCTGTTCGCCGCTGCTGTTCTGCTGCCGTTGTGGAGGAGCAGCGTTTCTCTGCTGTGCCCGAAACGTGTCACCGTGCAGGAAGCGTCACTGATGGATGCATACCTGGCGCTTTTACTCTCTGCGAAACTCATTTTCAAAATGATACTTGGAAATTGAGCCACAAAACTTCCTTTGGCATACGAGCAGTCGCACAGCTGTCTGTGTGTCACTTAGAAAAGTGAATCTACTCTGTGAGCGGCGGCAGGGGAAGGAGCCAGCTGCTGCTGGAGCGTGCGAGCTTTGCTCAGGCGGGCTGCCCCGCTGACGCCCGGCAGGCTCCGGGTGCGCGCTGGCCTTGGCGTGCAAGAGCGGGAGCTTCAGTCAGTGCTGACCCCGGACGGTTAAGTGGGCCGGTGGGCTGGGGAACGGGGAGTGAGCCGTGGGGCCAGGCGGGCTGTAGGACTGCGGCACCGTGGGGGTGAGTGGAGGGTGGCAGCGATGGGCTGGGTGGGCGCATCAGGGGCCACCCGGCAGAGGCTCGGGGAAGGCCATGCGCGTCACAGCAAGCAGGCTCTGGGACACTTCTTACAGGTAGCATCGTTTTCATGGCACATGCCGCGGGCCAGAAAACAGGGTTGGAGATGTATGGTGGGATTAGCCCAGCGTACTTTAAAAGAATATATGTTTAACAGCTTGTGTTTTGGAGACGTTTGCGCCTTGACTGACAGTCTCTGCGCTTCACTGGAGCTTCGTTTAAGAAGTGGTCTCCTGAAAACAGGCTAACGGGATAAACAATGCCTGATAATCTTATTACAAAGTAACTTTATTTTAATGTCTTAGTCATACCTTAACCTACCATAGCATACCATACTATCAGATCTATCACAGTTTTTAGTCTCGGAGCGTGACATTGTCTCCTTTCTAGCACTTGTGGTTATCATCTCTGAGCTGAAGTGTCAGAACTGCTGCTCCTAGCTGGAAATAAAATACTGCCCACCAGAAAGACAGCTCTTGTTACAAAGCACTCTCTTTTAGTTTTAGTTAACTGGGTAGAGCAAGTGCTGTTTGTGCAGAGAGTAATAGAGACCTTTTTACCCATAGATAGCCTCTGGGGAAATCCCTTAGTCATGAATTAGGTGAGAAGCAGAGGATTTCAAAAACAGTATGAGGTATTTAGAAGTGGAATAGAGGTAATCAAGTCATAAGTTAGAGAAATGAAGGATATAAAAGGGTCCAATCATTCCTTTGCTAGTTGCAGGATATTAAATATGCTTGTCCTTAGCCATTGTCTGTCCAGACCCATACATGGCAGGCACATTTTATATTAGAGCTTATTGCATGTTAACGCTACCACTTTACTGGCTTTACTTAATTAGAGAAACTTTTGCCTTCACATATAAGGTCCATAACCATATTCTCAAACAAGATTATTATTGGTTAACTTTTCATATTTATACACAGTCTGTTTTATTTGGGAACGATATAGCTATCTGGTCTATTAAACATACAAAACCACTAATATTTTTCAGACTGTACGGCATGAGTTAAAGATTTTCAACATGCGCTTGTGTAATGGACACAGCCTCTATTCTCTTTATTGTCCCAAACATTGTATTTTAATTTGAAGCCTTCATTGGTTGAAAGCTTGCCAAATGTGTAATTCACCACTGATCTAACATTAAGAGCAGGTCTAAACATGCACAGTAATACGAAGGCTGCCAGCCCTTTGCTTGTATCTGTGGATACCAAAAACAGCAGAACCAGTTCAGAATACTAGAACAACATAATGCAGAACAAAATCTTGTTGTGCAAGTTTTAAAACTTTTATCTGTGTAACCTTTGTAAGGATTGTAGTGGGGTTTTTGTGCTTTGTAATTAAGTAGCTCAAGTCCTCATGTTCCACTCTGTGTCTCGCTGTGTTTCCTTCTGCAGTATATATAGTAGTGACGATGATGAAGAAGATGTTGAGATGTATGATCATGATTATGATGGTCTGCTTCCTAAGACTGGAAAACGTCACTTAGGAAAAACCAGGTGGACCCGTGAAGAGGTAAATCTGAGTTCATTCATCTGCTGCATGTAAAAAGACAGAGAGAGCATGGATCACATTGTTCTTGGAGTTGCTTGTCTGCAAACTAACTTCAGTGACAGTCCCACGTATGTGAATGAGGACAATGTTTTCAACCCATTGGCTATATTCAGTGTTTTATTTAACTTTGAGGGTCATTCTTATCTTTTAAATAAAATGTATAAACACCATTTTTTTATGTCCACCAAGGTCTACATTACGGGTACGTGAGTCTCTGTGTAATCCCTGTTGGAGAAACAGATTCAGAGTCACCTGCAGCAATGCTTGATTGTTACTGCTGCCTCTTTTTGTTTGAGAATGGTTGCTATGCGAGAACTAATGTGTGTTCAGTGTCCCACAGCAGCAAACAACTGTGGCAGAAACTGCTGCAGTCCTTTTGTGCCATTTGAAATTTGCACCTTAATTGCAGTGTTATGATTCTGAGTGGAAATAAATTAAAAGCTGGAAGAAAGAAATCCAGCAGTACCAAAATTGAGCATTCAAGAAGTATTTTGCTTTTGAAGGTCAGAATGTGTTTTAGTCACGATACCCTTGTGCTGACTTTCTGGGTAAATTGTGGTTATCAAACTCCTTTGCCAGGTGGATATCCTGTGGCCATTTAACTGGTTTGAGTTTATTGTGAAATACATTAATACAGGTCTTAAGTGATGTTTTGACTTTCTCCTCACTAACAATGTATATTGATATATAAACAGTGGCAGGTCACCTCCTGCAAGCATTTTTTTTTTTTTTTAAATTGTAGTCTGCTTTTACAGAGGTGGACGTGGTTGTGATGTGGCCTGGGAGGAAGGGATGGCTGTGGAGCCCAATGGCCACTTTCCTGTCACATGAACTGGGAGTGTACTGGGAGGCTCTAACCCGGGAAGGGGAGGGTTGCTCCCATCCTCTTATCTCTTGGGGCAGTTCTCGCTTGTTTTACACTATCAAGATCTTTCCCAGTACATGAGATTGGGTTTTTTTGTCTTTAGGGTCTCTATTTCTGGCCTTATCATTAAAAATACTGGGCCAAATTTCTTGCTATTGCAAGTATGCAAAACTCCCTCACAGTGATCAGGGGCAAAAAGGAGCCATTAGTTTTATTGTGCTTTCATCCTACACGGATAGGCAATGAGCAAATTACTGGAACTCCCGTTACTTTCAAGACATATAAAGCTTAAGGCTGTGATTTCCAGAGGTCCCCAGACAGCTGCGTGCCTGAGTGTTACTGAATTTCATTGTTATTCTGATGCCTGGCATCAAAACGTCCATGCCCTCCTGTAAATCCAGTACAATAATAACAGTTACATTGCTTTGAGCAGTAAAATGGGAATGTATAATTCGAGTCAAAGGACAGCACAGAAAAAGTCAGTTTTTCTCCTGCAGCACAGTAAAGAACCTACCAAAATCCACAGGAGTAGAAAAATGTCCTGATTTAGGCGATTAAAAGTATGAGAAGACTACAGACCACCTCCCCTTGCACTCAGGAAGCAGAAATAGATGCATAAAAAGCTTAGAAAGACACAATCTTTTTAAAATGTATTTCATTTGCATTATAAGAGATTGCGATATTAATTATGTCTGGTTTTTTTAATGATTCAGGATGAGAAACTGAAGAAGCTTGTGGAGCAGAATGGCACAGAAGACTGGAAAGTCATTGCCAATTTCCTTCCTGTAGGTGGATATTGGTTTCTGTTTCCACTTCTAGTGACAACCCTTTATCAGAGGTTTCCAAGTAAGGGAGAGGGGAGTGGTTGCTTTATAGTTAGGTTTTTGCAGGAGATATAAAACCTCCACAGATGGAGACCTCAGAAATTTAGTTAGAATGTTGTGGAAACCCTTACCTTTAATTTTCCTTTCACTTCTCAGAAAGGGTTGGAAAAAATCAAACAAGAAAAAATGGGGGGTGGCGGCGTGTTGCACAGTAGATGGTCAATGTGACACTGAAACGAAATGCCTCAGCACAGAGAAAAAATAGCTTTGATGAATTTTAAGTATGGTTTAGAAGATAATTGCTTTGTGAACACTTTGGCTGTTGTAGAAATAATGCCTGTGAAAACATGACAGCTATTGTGTAGATGGTGAAGATTCAGTTTGTGTAGTTTTGGTGATACAGTCCTCACTGCAGAAATGATGGAAATCTTATTTAGTTCAGTGAGCAAACTGATAGCTGAGCACTTCTTCTCAGACCTACTGTATCACTCCATATTGCTTAGTAGTTGTAGCTGGCAGTGAAATATGTTGGGAACAAGCGTACCTAGGTAAGAGCATAATCACCCTACGTTCATCTTCTCTAAAGAATGATCTACTTTGCATGTTTTACTTTTCACTAGAATCGGACAGATGTTCAGTGCCAGCACCGATGGCAGAAGGTACTAAACCCAGAACTTATTAAAGGTCCATGGACTAAAGAGGAGGATCAAAGGGTAATCAGTTTTCCTTTCCGTCTGATTAATGCCTTACTAGTGGATTTCATGAGTTGGGGCAAAACTCCTAGAGACTTCGGTGGTCTCAACACTAATATGGCCAGAGGCAGACTGATCCTATCAGTATCAATGCCTAGTATTTGTGTAGTGTTCTCTAAGTTTTCTACTCAAATTAATTAATGTTGCTTTACAACACTGTAAAGCAGAATTGCAGTCTAGAAATGCCTTAACTATTAGCAGATTTTTCCTTTTGGGTAAAAGTATAAATGGGAAGTGGGGAACCTAAATTGTGTGTTAGTTTTACCATGGCAGTTTTGAGAAACATTGTTGAAAATATTGCTCCACCACAGAAAAATTTTATTGATTCATTATGCATCGTTAAATACAGGCAGTTTTTATGTCCTTCTTTGAAGGTAATAGAACTCGTGCAGAAATACGGTCCAAAGCGCTGGTCTGTCATTGCTAAGCATTTGAAGGGAAGGATTGGAAAACAGTGCAGGGAGAGGTGGCACAACCATTTGAATCCAGAAGTGAAGAAAACCTCCTGGACAGAAGAGGAAGATAGAATTATTTACCAGGCACACAAGAGGCTGGGAAACAGATGGGCAGAAATTGCAAAGTTGCTGCCTGGACGGTAATGACATGTACCTTTAGCTCTTAAGTAGGAAAAAAGGAAAAAGCTGCAGTTCTGAGCAGTCCATTTCAGTTGCCTCAGGCTGCACTTTATAAATCAAAAAATTTTGGAATCAAAACCTGGAAAGCCGGTGACATCGATGTGCGTTTTTCTCAGTGGGGAACTGTGCTGTTTGGTCAGTACATGGAACAGTGTGCTATTTTTACATGCTTTTAATGCTTGCCGAAAGTAAAAAACCCCAGTAACTAGAGCAAGACCATAACAGTTTCCTAAATGTCTGTGCAGTCTTATTTGTGCTTGCAATAACTGTCAAAATTTAAATTGATTTAACAGGGAAGGATCAGGCTCTGCAAGTGGAACATAATTTACATTCAGCTAAGGGTATACCTTCAACATGAAATCCAGTCTGTTTATTCAAAAACATTTAAGAGAAGGCTGCTTCAACATTTGTAATTGTTCCTGAATTGTCCAGATGATTTTGACTTGTTAAAAATCCATGTATAAAACAGGAGAAACTGACTTCCTCAAACTCTGGTCCTGGAAATACTTGTCTCCTTGAAAGCTTATGCACAGCTTGCATATAATGTCAGAGATTCAGTGTCTTACTTGCTCTGCAGTAAAAGTGACTGAAGATAAAGTGTAGTCAAGCAAATAATGTAAGCAAGGGAGAGGTTTCCCTTCCCATTTTTATTCCTGCTATTTGGTGAAACATCTTCAAGATCTAAATACAGTGCCTAAGATCATGGTAACCCTTTAAGCAGGCATTCCCTAGGCTACTTTCACCTTCTAGAAGAAAACAAGAAAGGAATTACCCCTTGGAAAGTTTTTGTAGCTTCCACACATCCGTGATACTGTGTGGTGGTGATGTTTTTCAAATAGAGGAGCTGTTCCTAAGCAAACTTTTAAAGTCTCCCAGACTTGATAAGTTTGTTTTTTTCTGACTCACGTATGTGAGAATTTGAATCTCAGTTTTTCTGCAGCTAAGAAAAATCCCAACAGCTTTGTTTACTGAATTTGTGTGTATAGCATGATGTTGTCATTGTCTAGATGGCCAGTTGGAAAGTTGCTTGGAAGTTACTCTTTTCACAGCTATTCTCCACAGTCTTTCTTTTCAGCAGTGAGATACAGTAAAACTCCACTGTAATATTAAGACTTAGGAAGATGATGTTGGCAGTCCTTCAGGGTAGCCTCAAAGGGTTGTTAGCCTTTGCTGTCACCTCACTTCATGGGAATGAGGTGAAGCTGCAGTTATTAATTTCTTACAGTTTGAGGACCTAAGACTTAGAGATTTCTTTGAAAAGTACATAAACAACCACAGCCCATTTGTCTTTTCCCTTACCTTTTATACTAAGCATCTTTCCTGAGAAGTTGAGATTTGTAAAGATGGGGGCAGGAGGAAGGTCAGAGGACAGCTCAAGCTTTAAACAGAAATGCCAACAGCAGTTTCCTGCCTATTAATCTGCCTGAATTGGAAACGCTCATTTTTAAACTCCTCAAACATCTGTATTTCTGTTGCAGAACTGATAATGCTATCAAGAACCACTGGAATTCCACCATGCGCCGAAAGGTTGAGCAGGAGGGTTACCTGCAGGAGTCCTCCAAAGCCTGTCACTCCTCAGCAGCTGCTGGCTTTCAGAAGAGCAACCACTTGATGGCCTTTGCTCACAACCCACCTTCTGCACAGCTGCCAGTAGCCGGCCAGCCCCCGCTGAGCAGTGACTACCCCTACTACCACATCTCTGAGCCACAAAACGTAAGCACCTGAAAATGTGGTTTGTTTTTTTGTTTGTTTGTTTTGCTTTGTTGAATAGGTGGGTGCAATTTAGCCATACCTGATTTCAGGAAGCATGAAGGGTTTTCTCCCAGTCTTGGTGGACTTGGGTGTGTTTGATGGGAGGTGAGGACTTCCTTGACTTTGACTTCATTCAGTGATGAGAATAGTTACGTTTCAAACTGATTGCCGACATTCAGGTGGTGGAATTGGGTTCGGCATTTTTAACGTCTTGTGAGCAGTGAACATGTTTCCAGTACTGTTTCTTACAGTGGTGAATATTACGTTTCTCGAAAATCAGTTGAATCTGGTTAATTCTGTGTTCTATGTCAAAATCTCCCACGTTCCCTTCAGTAATATTCTGTTTGTGGGTTGCCTGTCAGAACCAAGTAAACAAGCATTGTTTTTAATCTGATTCCTTTTCTATTAATGATTAATAATGAAACAGGCTGCTGCTTCAGAGAGTTACGCTGTCGAGTTTTAGACAATAAGAAATTGCATCTTTTGCATTTTCACTTCAATTTAGAAAAGTCTTACAAATGCATCTATAAATTGTTCATCTTTTCTCATTCAGGAAGGGTAGATATTTCATATATGAATTTTCTTTCTTCCTCTGTAATGCTTACTGTCATATTCCTAAAAACCTGTTTACTTCGTTTGTAAACATTGTTGGGTTTTTTGCTATTTCATTTCCATAGATTTTAAATATTAAGTACCTAAAACCAAAGTATGTTTAACACAAATTCAGAATGCAGGCAGACAATATGATAGAAATAATAACTTTTAGTGTCTTTTGCTTTTTGGCCTAGGTCCCTGGTCAGATCCCATATCCAGTAGCACTGCATGTAAATATTGTCAATGTTCCTCAGCCAGCTGCTGCAGCTATTCAGGTAGATAACTTGAACCTCATTTCAAAAGTCAATTTGTTAAACATTTGATAAGTCAAAATGCAGACATCATACATTAAGGAAACATTTTAATGTAATAAGTGTGGTGAAGAGAGAAAATGGGGAAGGTGGGGGAGTTCTAACGTGGCTAATAATTGCTTCTTCTGAAGTGGGTTTAAAACAAAGTTGTTGACATCTGGTATGATAGCTTCCACTTTCTCCATTTCAATTGTCTGTACTGAAATTCAGCAGGGACTTTGGTAGTGGAAAACACAATTGACGTTTGTTTCATCTTTGAGTCTTAATTTGGCTGTTATAACCACAGGACGGCAAGCCATAAGCATTTTAGTTGCTACATCCTATCAGACCTTTATCTTTTCTTTTCCCTTAACTCTTAATTTCAGAGACACTATAATGATGAAGACCCTGAGAAAGAAAAACGAATAAAGGAATTAGAGTTGCTACTAATGTCGACTGAGAATGAACTGAAAGGGCAGCAGGCATTACCAGTAAGATTGTCACTGTGTGCTTGGATGGAGGGATAGCAGCATTACCCCAGTGCTTGTCTTTTTAACTTTTTACTCCCCCTCTGCCTTCGATACTAATCAAGGCTCTATATTTCCGTTTTAAAAGGATGAAACATAGCACATATATAATCTGTATTTGCTTCATAAGTTCTTTTGTTGAAAAAGAAAAGCAAACAATTTGCAGGTATTTTACTTTGCAAAGTGGGAGCAGGGCTGGGCTCTGTAACGTGATGTAATATTGGAAACAAGATTGTACGAAAATGAAAAATCCCACAGATCTTAAATCAGTGGGATCTGCGTTTCTGAAAAGTGTGCAATGGTTCATGTGATGAAAATGTAGTGCCTGTACATTAGATTTTTCCTCTCTGTTGTATTCTTTCCTTCAGCTGTGTTTTATACACTTTGTAAGCTTCAGACTTGGTGCATGTTTGACAGTTTATTTTACTTCTCTGGATAATGTTAGATTCTTCATAACTGCATGTGTGGAGCAAATGCTGGCTATTACTGAATTCGCACACTTTGTTGTATATGCCATTGGATGTTAATGTGTGAAAACCCTTACATAATTACTTAACACCATTACCAAAGCCAAGAATCCCCAAATCATTTTTGAAGATAGGTGATAGCCAGCAGATTCTTTTTTTGGGTAATATTTAAATTAATAATAAAACAACTGCATGCATGATACGTTAGTTTGGCCACTTTTTAACTTTAGTTAATGTTTTGCAATTTCTTCTGTTGCATGATCACACTGGAAAGAAACTTCTGTTAATTTGTTCTTCTGCTTTCCTAACCACGTTGATTTGACAGCCTCTTCATTGCATTGGTGTAAGCTGTAGCATTAGACAGGGATAGAAGAAGAAAAGGAGATAAGCAAACAAAAGCAACTCTAACTCTTAAACCCTTTAGCTTTCTACAGTGCTGAGCGCTCAGTAGGGAAATCCTGCCGTTTCTTGCTTCTCACAGAAAATGACTTGCAGACACTTTTTGAGCTTTTGGAGTAACACAGTATGAATTGATTATGTGTTAATAATGATATATGTTCATAATCCTGGAAGTAAATTATGAGGTAACTTTGGGATAACAAACACAATGCCAATATTACTTAAAAAGAGATCTTGCGCTGATGAAAGGAAACATCTTGACAATTGTTTCATAGGCATAAGCTTTTAGATGATGATGCAACTACTTTTATCTTTCCTCCAGTGGCATCTGACACCTTGTGCAATTTCATTGCTAAGTTCCTTCTGCCTTCCCCCCCCCCTTTTCTTTTGTTTTTTTCTTCTTCCTTTAGACCCAGAACCACACATCAAACTACCCTGGCTGGCACAGCACCACAATTGCTGACAGTACCAGGACCAGTGGTGACAATGCACCTGTTTCCTGTTTGGGGGAACATCACCACTGTACTCCATCTCCACCAGTGGATCACGGTTGCTTACCTGAGGAAAGTGCATCCCCTGCACGGTGCATGATTGTTCACCAGAGCAACATCCTGGATAATGTTAAGAATCTCTTAGAATTTGCAGAAACACTCCAGTTAATAGACTCCGTAAGTAGACTTGCCGCCTCAGGTGGATTCGTGTGTGGTCAAGGAGTAAGGGGAGAGGAGCTGGGACAGTCCTAAATGTGGTGGGGGTTTTTTTCCGAGTAACTTCTAATTGCTACAAGATCTGAAGCTTAGCTTCTGACAGAACAAAATGTGGCTTCTCATAAATGAAGCCCTGGAGTGTGGATGCATATGCTTTTTGTGGGTGTCTCCCTTTCCTGCTACATCATGGTATGGGAGTGTGGTTGTTAGCAAACTGCACAAAAGGAGCTTGAAATGGTCTCTCGATATTAAGTCTCCTTAAAATAAAATCAGAGACACTGTGACAGATTTTAAACAATGAAATGATACTTACTTATATTTGAAGTGACACATGCCATAGGTTTATGTGTGGCTGCTCATGTATCTGCATCATTTTCTAAAAGTTTTTGTTGTGGTTTTAACAGCTGCTTCTCAAAGTTTAAGGAGCTTGCCCTGGCATATGTGAAGAACTGGAAACAGGCATTTTAAATGCCAAGTAGCTGACTGACATTGACACGAGCCTTTTCTCATTCTGGTCTCTGGGATACTACGTGTAACAGAAGTGGCACATTAAAATACATTTGTTGGTGGCACCTTCCTTCAGCAGCAGAGGTGTCTGCTTCATGCAGCGTCACGTCCCATTCAGCACGTCCAGAGCAGGTGTGCAGGTTAGGAGGAGACCAGTCTTGGTTTACAGCCCAAGGCACGCAATTTTTGGTAGTGAAAAGCACTGTCTTCATACTAAGCAGAAAACCCTGGGCAAGTAGGTAGTAAGGACATCATTTGACTCATTGTTTCTTTAGGGACTCAGTTGCCAGCAACGCCACTAGGATGTTAGAGAGTTTGATGTGATCAAGGTATATATTGAAAACACAAATAAGCGTTCACAGTGTTACTACTCAAATAAACAGGGTCAAGCCAAATTGAACTGGGAAAGACTTCGTTGTTGTTGGTTACGGGCTGTTGGTTATCCTAGCGCTGTATTTTCATGAGGTGGCACTATGTACTGTCTTATAGCTCCGTGCCTCCCACGTTGTTTCAGGATCCTTCATCATGGGGTGATCTCAGCAGTTTTGAATTCTTTGAAGACACAGACACTTCGGCTAGCAAAGCTCCCTCAGGCAAAGTCGTGCAGCTTCAGCAAAGAGGGGCCAGTGCTTGTAGACCTCAAGGACAGCCCATCACAAACTTGAGCAAAATCATGTCGAGTCAGGGCTCTCCTGGCTCACCAAAGTCCTTGTCTGCCTCACAGGGCAGTGCGGCTCCGTGGGTCCTTCTTCGCAAAAGGAGAGGGCACTCCAGCCCCTTAGCCAGTGGCCACGGTAGCACCTTGGTCCTAGCTGACGTCAGCAGCTCAACTCCTCCTAAGCGCTCCCCTGTCAAAAGCCTGCCCTTCTCTCCCTCGCAGGTAGATCAAGACTTCTGCACAGATGTTACTAATTCTCAAAGTCACCCCAGCCTTAACAATTTAGAAACTAATCCTTTGGAACAAATGACTAATTACCGTTGCGCTTGTTGATTTCACTCCATGTTTGAATCTTCTCACTCCTCTTAGTCTTCACCACTGAGTTTAGATCATCAGCAAGCTAACTGTTGATTCTCTTATTTTAAATTCATCTGTGGGGCTTCGGGGTTTTTTTTTTATTTGGATCATTTTTGTAGGGGAGTACGATTGCTTGCTTTGTTCTTGCTGTTAACTCCTTCAACTACTAGAGTTTAACATTTCTGATCATTTGTAATACTTTCCATCTCTGTCCACTTACAGTATGATTCATTGACCTAGAAAACCCCAAACTGCATTTAAATAGCATTCAGGTTGTGAGACAAACTGACAACCAGAAAATTCAAATCACGGCTCGCCATCCTCAACCCCGGGCCATGTGGGGTGGAGCGGAATAGGAATGAGGAGGAAAATGGCCTGTTAAAATGGCCTGGCGTGCACTTCCAAATTCCTGCTGATGGTTGCTTTGTTTCACAGCTGTAGCACTATTTAAAAGTGTTTTGGTTTTTTTTGTTTGTCTGTTTGTGTTGGTTTTGCCTTGGTTTGGCTTTAGTTCTTGAAGTCAGAGAAACACTATTTCGTGAAGGATAGTAAAAGATTGCATGTAATGATCTCCCACTGTACCTCCCATTACCTATTAGGTATTTTAATCATGTATCATTTATCCAGTGAAATCCGTATTTTCTTACATGCCGTATTTTTATAAAGTATATTTTAATCTGATGCAAGTTGTGTCTAGAAGGTAATACGGTGAATCGTTGTCAGAATAAAGGATACCACTACACTCACAGATTTGTAGACACTAGAAATGGAAACAGTATTTTAGGTTACTAGGTAGAACTCACGCAAAAGCAATTTTCTCCAGACTAATACTGCTGCCTCCTTTTCAGTCAGCTGTTTCCATTCCAAAACACTCCACGCGCCCATCACAGGTGGCAGTTTTCATTTTATGCTGTGAAAACAGAGCACTTTGTTTTGAGACAGATGATAGGAAATTTATTTTCCTGTCATAAACACTTTATGTACTGCCTTGAAAGCACCTAGATTCCCTATATAAATCTTGGTGGAATTTAGCCCCGTTTCCTGCAGGTTTATTCCTGAAACACCCCTTATTAATTTTCACCCAGTTCTTACTTGGGCACACTGCTCTTAATATTAGTTAAAATTTATTTGCAGAAAATCCAAATCAGGCTTTTAAGATGTGGCTTTTAAAGTGGTGGAGAGTGTTTCTCATTGGAATGGAATGTCATTTTCTTTATAACTTCCCTCTCTAGAAATGCTCATTTTGGCTTCCTCTGTGCTCCAGCCAAACTGTTGAGTATTGTTTTGCTGCATAGTCAGGTACCCCATATACACCTATCTGCATCGTAGGGTCAAGAGAATCACTTATGTCAATCAGAAGGGAATAATTTCTTTTTCTTTTGTTCAATAACATCAACTTAAGAAGTCAATGTTGTAATCTGGATGTTCCTGTTGATTTTTCCTTTCCCTGCCTGCAGTTCTTAAACACCTCATCCAATCACGAAAACCTGAACCTGGACAACCCTGCGCTAACTTCCACGCCGGTGTGTGGCCATAAGATGGCTGTTACCACGCCGTTCCACAGGGACCAGACTTTCAAAGCTCAGAAGGAAAATCACGTGTAAGTCTGTTATCCCATTGTCTTGTCAGATTCATGAGGGTTCGTTTCTTTAGGTTTGCATGCAACCAAAGTGCTGGGTCCCTCTGTTTCCTGCAGAGTTGTTTGCTAACACATTCAGAGTTTTCTTAGTTTGGAGTAAAACTTCCACTTTATAACTGTGGAGGTAAGTTTATTAATACAAAACAATCACACACATAGACTCACCAGTTTTTTAAGTAAAGCCATTCCACCTTATCACAGAAATAGGTGTTCTGCCAGAAAAGCAAAATGGATTGTAGGATTGCAGGAAAATATTTGTCCGAGTCTTACAGCATCTGCTGCCTGTATGCATGTATTTCTGTAAAGAGGTAAGATTTCCAAGCATGTTTGTTTAAAGTTTTTCTCCCTCTTTTTAAAGTTTCAGAACTCCAGCAATCAAGAGGTCGATATTAGAGAGCTCTCCAAGAACACCCACTCCATTCAAAAGCGCACTTGCAGCTCAGGAAATCAAATATGGTCCTTTGAAGATGCTGGTAAGAAGGAAACAATGATAAAAGTTGCTTTGATATTGGTGCAGAGGGATGTTCTGGGACTTGCATATAACGTTTCTTCCTTTCAGCCTCAAACTCCGACTCATCTTGTAGAAGATCTGCAGGACGTTATCAAGCAGGAGTCGGAGGAATCTGCAATAGTAGCTGGGCTACATGAAAGCGGACCCCCTTTGCTGAAGAAAATCAAACAAGAGGTAAATCTCAAACTTACCTGAGGCAATTTAATTCAACACTCTTCGCTGAGAAACTTATGCCAATACCTTTTCTGTTAAATAGCTGTGTCTGTTTTTCTTTCATGTGAGCCCCAAGATCTTAGTGTCGGTTCTATATAGTATACTAGGCATGCCTAATTCATCTCCCATTGATTTCCATAGAAGTCTTTCTGCTGTTTTCAGCAGGGGTTTGCTTGGGCCGTTCTAATGCAGTTTTCGTTTGAAACTTAAAAAGAAAAAAAAAATTGGACAGGAATTTGGATTGTATCTTTCTAATATGGGTGGAAACTATAGAAGAACCCCACGGGGACCAAGCTCCATGGAGTGACTTAGAAACCTGAACATTTGAGGACATTGCATTGTATTACTTTGTCACTAAAATTCTAAAAATACATATATTCTCGATTCTTTCTAGGGGATTAAACTCCTGAATACTGACAGAGTGCTGAGTGCAAGTATTCAAAGTTTTATTAAGTGGGGATTTTTTTGAGAACCTTGAACTTCTTTCTTCTGCAAAGAGCAAGGGTGCTGTAAAAGACAGTACTGTAGACATGCATTATGCATGGCTGTGAAGAATATTTATTCAATTTATTAGGCAACTGACAGATAAATCTCCTTCTGGTCAGTTAGGTACTGGTTTTTATCATGGTGCCTTTCCTGCTTTCAGGTGGAGTCTCCAACAGATAAAGCTGGAAATTTTTTTTGCTCGAATCACTGGGAAGGAGAAAACCTGAACACTCAGCTCTTTACACATGCGTCTGCTATGGAAGATGTGCCAGTAAGTGGAATTTTTCACACCACCAAATGATTTTTCTGTTTTACATCCCTGTTCAGTTCTTAAATGCAAGAGAGAAAATACTTTGGCTGACCTTCCTCACAAGTAGGCATTATTCATTATTTCCATATAGTTTTTCTGTATTAAGCATAAGAAGCAAAATCCCGCACTTAATTAGATCACTGTAATGCCTATAGAAAGTAGCAGAAGCTGCAGTCATTGTGCAGCCCACAGTCTTTGTAATGAGCCTGCACTTGAAGGATGCCTGCACCTGTGTATAGAAATGACTCGGTCACAGAGTTAAAACTAGTAAAAGAAAGAGAGAGTCTGTTTTGGTTTGTGCAAAGGAGACCTTGCATGAGCATGGTTCCCTTTGCTTCACTGGGACTATTCAATGTTACTGTTATTCTTGCACTTGGGAGCTTCACTGGGTGAAAAATCTTTGCACGTGACAATGCTCCTGCAAAGCCAAGTCCCAGGGACCCGAGGCTGAGGTCTGCTCCCAGGCTGAGCACTCTGTCTGTGACCGTGCCCAGTGTTGCACCCCCTGCAGTCAGGCTGAGTTTGCTTTTAATAGGTTCAAATTCAGATTGTTCTCTTGAGTTACTGAAAACGTGTTGGTTTTTTTCCTTTTCCTGTTCAGAATCTTCTTACCAGCTCCGTTTTAAAGATGCCCGTGTCTGAAGAGGATGGTAGTTTTCACAAAACATTTGCAGTACCTAGGAACAGGCCACTAGCTAGTCCTCTGCAGGTAACTATTCCTTGATAAAAATACCCTTTGTATATAAAAATACATTCATATATTGCTTTCTCGCAGACTGATTTTAAGTTTTGAGTATGGAAGAATGAAACGTTCAGATGAACATGGTTGAGGATCTCACTATACCCATGGAGCATGAGGATGCGGAAGCTACAGCAGTGCCAGGAAGCTGAAAAGGGCAAAGCCCTGTGTGGGGGGGCATTGTAGCTCATCTGGCTCCAGTGTTAAATTGGTAGGATTGAGAATTAATCCAGAGGCTTTTTCCTATAGACTTCTTGTAGGCGGCTCTGCTGTTTCAGAGAGCAGGAGAGTTGAGGTGTGTGGTGGTGGCCAGAACTTGTCACTGGCCTTGGGGCGAGAGGAGAGGCTGGCACTGCCCGGCTGTCTGGTGCAGATGCAGCCAGTATTGCCCATCCAGCCAAGCACCAGAATGGCCTTTCCCTGAGCATGGGCTGAGGTTGCACCAGAAATGTGGTTGTAACTGGTGGTCTGAAGGGGCTTCATAACCCTTATGGCCAGCTGTACGTCTTGGGATCTCTGAAATGAATTAAATGTGCTATTGTTGTAATGTAAGCCAGATGTGAGGCTGGGTTTTACATATTTATGCTTTTTCCGAGTGTAACAAACATACACATTTGCTAGACTTTAAAATATAGCTGTTACATAGGGCCTGATCCAAAGCCCACCAAAGTCATTAGCAGCCTCTTTGTCAACTCTTGTGGACTTTAGATTGGGCCCACAGCAAGTCATTCAGAGAATGAAACGCAGTGGAGGTAGTGATTAATTGTCCTTCCACCACAACCCATATTTTTGAGGTAGATGAATAAGTGAATTTATACCCTTTCTCCACACAGGCGAATTGAGAGAAAGTGTCTCATTCCCCAGGGTGAGTCACTGTCAGAAAGGAAATTATAATTCCATGGTTCCCGACTTTCAGACAGATAGTCCACATGGCTAATCCTTTATTTCCTCCCTCTTTCCAGAGTTTACTTAAGGGGATATTTACAGTAGGAAGGAATGAATAAAACGTGGTTTTGGTTAAGCATCTCTAGCTGGGCATTATAAAGTGAGATATTACAATTTCACCCATGTCCCCGTGCCGTGGAGTAGGTTTGTATTTTGCACTGCAGAACCACTTGATGAAAAGCAGCTTTGGAGAGCAGGGACTGTGTCTCCCCTCTGCGTGGGGGTGACCATAGCGACCAAAGACTCACACTCCCTATTGCTTATTTGCTCTTTTCTCATGAACCGTGTTTCTTAGCTGCACCGTGGTAGACAGCGAAGAGGAGGGCTTGAAGATCTACTGCCCCTGGGTTAGGGCAGTTATTTAGGGACTGAATTCAGACCATCTCATGGCAAAGGAGCCCAGGCTCCAGCTTTGCAGGGGGTCGCTGGAGCTCCCCAGCTGGTCTGTGGGAGGAGGCTGCTGGTCCCGCTGCCTCGCCAGTGCGCTGTCGCCTGGCCATGTCCCCTGGCCAAAATCCAGGCTCCTCCATAGGTGTAGGGCAAAATTTTCAGGTAGCTAAACAGGGTATGTTGTGGCATTTGCCTGCGCTCTGCCTGTAATAAAAACAAAGCATCTGAGGTGCCTGTAAAATAGGATCTTTTGATCTTCGGCGTAACAGTGTTATGTTTCCTGCTATCTAAAAATAATTTCTTTACAAGCTGCTGTAAATGAAAGGGCTTGTTTAACCTTCTCTTCTCACTCATGTTGATTTTGTTTAGAAAGTTTACATGAGTCAATTTGTCATCCATTCTGGATCCCGTCCTTTAGTACTTGGTCAGGAAAAGCCTTTAATTTTGCATGTTAAAAGTCAGGTATTCTCATTGTTTGGATAAAGAGGACTTTCTCTTACATAGGAACTGAGTTAAAAATTACTTCCCAACTCATCTCAGTGTTTAAAACATGCTGAACTGAAAGAAAAAGCAGTTGTAAAAAGCCCCCAAATGAATATTTAGTATGCAGCTTCTTGGTGAAGCAGTATGAAGGTAAAATTATTCCATCTGCCAATGAAGAAACATTGGGTATTTCAGCTGAAATGTAATCCTAAATGAAGAATGTGGCTAGGGGTTTCTGTGGTGGTGGCACAGATAGCTTTTTCAGAATGAAGTACAGACTTCTTACAACAACGCGGTCTTGTCTGCCGATCGCTGCACTCTCTGATTTGGACTTAGTGTTATGGTTAAAAGGGATAATCTGTCTCATCCCTGGTAAGGCTGCTTGGCTTCATGTCAGAGGGGAATGTGGCCTCGTACAGCTCAGGAAGGACACGTGGTCTGGCTCTGTTTCACACCAAAAACTGCTGCTGCTCTGCCCTAGTGCTTCTCCCCCTCCATCCTTGTGGAGCCAGACATCTGTGACGAGGACACAGCATGTCTAAAGGGTGCAAAGAAATTGAAAATGTTAGCATTTGCGCTTGATTTTGACTGGTGGCATTTTGTACATGACCAGGTTTTTAGCATGTTCTTATGCTTTCTAGTTTGTAATTTGGTATTTTGCCCATGTGCATGTACACACAGGACGCACACAGGAACACTGGACTAAATCCACTGATTGAATGCAGGTAGACATGAAACACCAGGGAATGCATCTGGGTGAAATTTAATTTTGTCTGCGTATGTTTACATTGCTGTTGTTAATACTTTGGCCCTGAACCAACTGTTCTTACTTAGGCAAATTCTCATTGACTTCAGTCCAAGTAAGAGTTATAGCACACTCTGCACCTTGGGATGTGTGTATGGAGAGGGAAGAGAGAAAGAAAGAGAGCATTAAACTTTTTTTTTTCCAATATGCTTTTAACATGCTTGGTTCTTAAAATTCCACTTTCTTTTAAATTTGAACTTACGTAAGAGGGAGGTAGCATGCTTGCCAGCCCACAGAATTTTTCATTGCTTTAATACTTTGCACTGCATTTACTTAAAGAAAAAGATACTTGGCTAGCAATAGGCTTACCAAAGTGCCTAGCTGCTTATTGTTTTGCTGTTAAGTTCCAAAGAAGGCAAGAGTAACAAATGTTCAAAGCAATCTCTAAAGATATTTTTTACTTCATTTTGGACACATGACTGATCATATGCAACTTACTAAATAATAGTTGATGACTGTATCAGATAGCATGATATCATTCACCATCACTTAAGAGGAACAGCACGTTGCATCATTTGGCATGTGAGGTCAGGTGGCTGCATATAACTCCACTGGGAATGTGCTGGTACCGGTGTTGGACTAGAGCAATGGGAGAAAGGGTTCCCTTAGACCCAAGAAGAGTTTGGGCTTCATCTTCATTTGATCCCCTGGCTAAGTCTCTGTAAAACATTGGATGTAAAGGCAGCTGTGCATAGGATCTTTGTGGTAAGGTATGAAGGTTCAGCCATGTTTTTTATCCTGCATGGCAAATTTCATGGTTGTGCATTGGGTATTCTCTTCCTGGCAGGAATAGGAGGTGTCTCACCAAACCCATGTGTTGCCTTGGGGTGGAACTACTCTTACACTCCACTGCATGGATCCCAAATACTTCTTTATATTGGTGGAGTTAGTTACAACCTATATTTTTGCATCCTATATTTTTGTCACTCTGAAAATATCTAGTTTCACTGTAGGGAGATTTTGGCTTCAGTAGGAGCTTTGCCAAGGGTTAAGATTTTGGGATAACATACGAAGCCCTTATTGAGGCAAGCTGATGATCCGTACCGAGCATTTGCTTGAATAGTACCTCATAAGAGGTTACGTAAAAAGTCTGTTTCTGGACATTCCTGTGTAAAAGTTATGTTTTATTTCATGTTATGCTCTGTAGTCAATCAAACAAGTAGCAGTACATAATGCAAACTATCCTAACATAGACATTTTAACAGCTAGAAAAGTAGGCTAAATCATAGACCATCTACCTAACCCTGCAGGCTATCAAAAGACACCATGAAATGGAACCTTTTAAGAAAATAGCGCTGCTTTGATATCTTCTTCCCCCAGTAACAAAGGAAACAACACAAGGTAGAAGCCCTGCAAGCTAAAGAGAATGTTCTTCAACCCCTGGCTCCTGTCACTTTCCATTTTTTAACCACAGACTGACACATTTCAGCTCGAATTTCCTGACTTTCAATAGTTTATGTAACCATTTTCTTTAAAGAGTAAGTTTAAAGGATTTTAAAACAGTTACTTTTGGTTAACCTTTTCAAGAGTGTGAGCTGTCATTAACCTTCATTTTCTCTGTTTGAAAAGTGAAATGTGGAATTTCATTTGCAGCTAGTTGTCAGACAAAATGTAGAGGCGACGTGAGGCGAGGCCGCATGCTCCTCTGCAGCAGCAGACTTTCTCTGGTTTTCCTTCGTGGCTTTTTTGGGGCAAGAACATCCCAAAATCTCATATCCTGTTTAATTAAGGGAGGGGAGGAAGCATGCTGTGCTCAAGTCCCGGGAGGTGTAAGATTTGCACAGCAAGGGAACGTAGCCCTGTGGGTTTCCCTCACTTGTGTTGTCCCTTCTCTCGCCAGTGGCCGACGTGTACAGGAGCTGTGCTTGGCACAGCTTAGCTGAGGGAGCAAAAGGAGGTTGGAAGTTACAGGTCAGTCATTGCATGTTTTCCTCCCAGGGCAGCAGAATTTGAGTTGCAAACAGATCAGGAGTTACAGCTTAACGTGCCATCTTAAAAGTGACAGCTTAACGATCAGCCATTTGCAGCAATGTGTTCTGATCTGTGAATAATAAAATTACTTAAGGACAAAACTAGAAAGGGACTGAATATCCTAATGTGAGTTGCAGGTGCTTAGCCTGGTACCCTATCTCTTCCATTCATCTTACTTGGAAAGCTCATACATCTCAAACAGGAGTTTTGTCTGAGTAAGGGCTTCAGGGTTAAGCTCTTAAAAGCACCACCAAATAGCTCGTTCTAGCTCTGGTATCAGGCTTATGTTAAAAGCTGAAAAGTTGGACCATCTTACTCTCTCACATTTAGCAAGCTGTATTTCTGGGTAACTGGGAAGCCCCAGAGTTTAGGAGGTGGCTGTCCCATGGTCCAGAGGAGATCTAGCAACATGAGCAGAAATAGCACTCTGCCTTACCGAATGCAGTAGTATTCATTTGTGGTCATTTGAGTTTTTAATTATTAGTCTTTACTGTCTGGTCTTGAGAAGTAAAAGGGCTTCTCTTGGTTCTGCATCCTTACAGACTAGAAAGCCATACTATTTTACATGATATGCATCATATTCTGCTAGGAAGTTGCTTTGTTTAGGGCACTGATTGCTTTACTGTTTCAGAAGGAGTACTGCATTTCTGTTAAAAGCCTTCTTTTCAGCAGCATGTTGTGTACATTATCCATACTGTGTAATCTAAGGGAAAACTGGCAAGAAATCCAGCTTTTCGCAGTAGAGGAACATGATAAGATGCCTTCTAATAGGCTGAACCTTCTAAATATTTTAAACATTTTGGCTTTTTATGGTTTTAAATGTCAGCACAACTTGACTAAATTAATGGGAATGTACGTAACGCCAATAACTTTGCTGGAGTTGCCAAAGATACCTGCCAGCATAGTAGAGATTTAAAATCTGTCTTCTAGCACAGTTCTTTGCCCAAAGATTTTTACTACACTTCCATCAGTTTGGGAGCTCTGCACTCCAGGACTGCAGCAGTGTTTGGTTTTGGCATCCATTCCTAACATGCAAGGTGTCATAACGCAGGAGCTTTTTTAAGCTATGCAGGCAGCACATGAAAAGGCAGTCTAGGCTCTGAGTGCAGGAGGACTAGTTCTGTTAGAAAAGCACCTTTCCACAGCCTTTTCTTTCCTTACTCTGGTCTGTTTTCTCTAGATAGTCCAAGTTTTTTTTTTTTTAAAGAAGTGCTTTAACTGGATATCCTAGTTACAGCTTTGACAGTTTGTTTACAGTTTGCATCTGCCTGAGGGGAGTTGAAGGCACGTTACAGGATAAGTGAGGTAGTTTTGCTGCCAGGAGAAGGATATGCTGGTAGGATTACTGAGATTAAAAAAAAAATGAGCCAGGGAGAATGACATAGCTGGAATTGTACCATGGGTCTGTAATTTTATCCTAGGGGAACTCATAGTAGTGTACCTTCTCCCCTCCACTCCCTGTTTTAACTTAAAAAGAGAAAACTGCTGTGCGTGGAAGAGAAAAATACAGCTGGAAATACTGGCTGAAAAGGCTTCAATTCTTTTAATTGACAGCAAAGCTAAGAGTATTCACTCACTCTTTGAGGCAATTAAAAAAAAAAAAAGGAATGAATTGTACTGCGGAAATCCCTTTCTTTCCCCACTGGCTAGGGATTTAGGTGCCAAAACGAACACCTCACTCTTAGATGGCTGAATTTAAGTAGGATGAATCCACTGAATCAATGAAAACATGCACATCAGTTTCAGTGGGTTTTGGGTCAGGCCTTTTGGCTTCCAGTTACAAAGCTTTTGCGTTTCTGTCCATTCATTTGCAGAGTTGGACCTTTAAATGTGATAGGGGAGATGCAGTGAGCATTCTGCAAAGGAGTGGTCTGACTTGGGTTTCTGTGCTGTTTCCCTGCCTGCTTCTAGCTTTCTGACCAGGTCTCTTCTCTTACGCTACATTTGCTCAGCGCTGCTTTCTGCGGGGCACTGCCACTGTCCCCTAATGGAGCCCTGTCAATACTTGCCGCGATGCTGCCCTGGAAGGAGGTGGTGTGCTTTTCCCTTTTTACTAAGGGATCCCGTAGCTGTCTGTGCCCAGACCCAGCAAGGCGCTCCACCGGAATCGTGGGACCCAGTGCTCCCTGCCGGGGAGGGAAGTAAAACTTCTCGCGTCGGGATGACTTTCACACGTGCCTGCGGCACTGTGCTGCAGGGCTGGCAAGGCAAAGGCATTGTGCTTTGGTTTGTGTTGGCTGCTGAGAGCCGAGGCTTCAGACAGAAAATGTTTATTAAAAATACCCACTGTAAATGTTATCCGAGTTCCCCAGGGTAGAATTGAAAGCTGTCTTAGTAAATATACTACTTCAGAAAATACACCACTTTGGGTCAAATTCTGCTTTCTTTACTAGAGCAAAGCTCTCACCACTGTCAGCGAGACTGCAAAGTTAGTCTCTTTTTATAAATTTGTCATAAGAGAAAAAAAGAAGTGTAATGTATTTCTGGGGAAATAATACAAGGGTCAAAACTTTGTGGGGAGATTCTCCCACGCTGTCTCTCCAGCAAAACTTGAGTAAGTTCTTTAGGGCAGGCTCAAGTCACGGGGTCTAGCTGATCCTCCTGTTGCTTGCTGTGTCTGCTGCCCAGTGCTGCCCTGGAGCGCTGGGGCAACCGAGCCCGGAGGGAGGGCAGAGGGTTACTGCCTGCCTGAGCAGCTTCTGCTGCGCTGACATCAGGTTAAACGAAGACCAGGCTTTCAGTGGAATGAGTGACATGTAGCAGCCTGCTGAGATGTTGGAGATATCAGGATACAGATTTATTATTTTTTTTCTTTTCTAAGCACATGGCTGTTAATACAAAGAGCTCAGTGAGATACTAACAATTAAGCCTAATTTATGAAATCAGGACACTCCTTGCCTGAAGTTACTTCTATTTTTTAAAAATTGACATACTGTGACAGATGGACTTTTCCTTACATGTTTTCAGTTATTTAAGGGACTGCTGATCTCTCATTTCTAGACCAGTGCATTGCAGCTTTGGGGGATCATGGGGAAATACAGGTTGAGTACATATATTTGTCCTTTGAAATGATGGATACTCCGGAACTACCAACTGCTGTTGAGATGTACAGACCAAATCTGACCTCTAAGTAAAACCGATGGCATCGTACCAGGCATTAATTTGGTCCCTGATGCAAATGCCTCTAAAACAATAGGGTAAAATAGTCACAGGTGCCTGAGTACCACTGAGAATCAATAGGAGACTGTAGGGTCCCAGCTGATGTAGGTGCCTTTGAAAAAGTTACCTTGGAAGCTGTTTAACCAAAACATAAAAAAAGCTGTGGTGTGTCACATGCATGTCTGTGGCATGCAGAAAGTATGTCACACCTGCTTTTGGTTGTGGCGTGTGCCCTAGGCTAACCCACAGCACCAGGTATACAACCAGCCCAGGTTGACCCACTCTAGAAAAGAGGTGTATGGCATGTTTGTTCACTTCACAGACGTGACTTTCCCACAAAAAGCTGCAGGAACTTAATGATTTGAGGCCTGACCTGGTTCTCATTTGCACGGGGAACTCCCACTTGAAGCTCAGCAGGAGTTTTGCCTACAAAAAGGCATCAGGAGCAGAGACAACATTTGGAACTTGTCTACAGAGAAGAGAAAACTGCGTCTAGGGAAGCACAGCAGAAGTTTATAGAGGACTAACATGCTTGCCCACATCTTGGCCACGCTGCTTAGATATTCATTGGTTTTGTCCCTTTTAGACTGTAAACCCTCTGAGGCAGGGAACCTCGGTCTCTGTGTTTGTACCAGTGCCCTGATTAGGACATGTTGTGAGAAATTATCTCTATTTCATTCGTTGCCAGCCTTTTACTATCCACATGTCTCAGATAACACTGTTTACAGTCAGAAGAGCATTCTCTAAACATTTAGGCCAAAGAGTAATTTAAGGATCCTCCTGCACACTTAGCAACTAGAAGGGGCAGCATAAAGAGCCATGGGCACACCGGGACAGTTCTGCTCTTAGCAGATGTTTTGCAGTCCACTAATTATGCTTCACCCAGTGTCCTAGGTGTTGGGAAGGCTTTGGCCATCTCGTTGAGCAATGTAGATCTTGAACTGTAGAGATGATCCTTGTTGAAAGCAGAGGAAAATAGAGAAGGGTTTCTCCTGACTTGTCTTTGTTGGTGTATCTTGGGCATAGACCTCAGTATTCAACGGGACTGGGATTCCCTCGCTGGCAGGCAGCTCTCCATTAAGCAGAGTCATGTGCATTTTTGGAATGCAGAGTATTCGTTCAACTAGCTCTATATAATAATAGAGGTTTTATTCAGGGCTTAGGGAATATCTCAATGTGGAAAAGCAGGCACAAGTCTGAAAGAGTTCAACAGAAAAAAAATTAAGTGTGTATAAATGTGTGTGTGTATACTGGTAAATTCCAGGAGCTTTGAAATTTCATTACTGTTTATAGCTCAAGGCAATGAGAAACATCTCTCATGTGTAGTGAGTAAATAAATACAGTGTGCACAGCCCTCTGCAGATATGTTTTTATCTCACTTTAACATTATACTAAATGGTGTCTGTAACCTCCATAAATACCACAAGAAGTGAAATGGCTTACATGATAATTAAAATGCTGTTTCTGCTGAGACTCGCCCCCCCCCCCCCCCCCCTCCTTCTCCTTTGCCAGAGGAGCTCTGCTAAGGGGCACGTGCTAATCGCTGCGCACAGGTGAAAGCAGCTTTGAGCGCGGGACTTTTTGTTAGCTGTGGTCAGGCTGTCAAGACTGTCAGGTTCGTTTAGGGAACACAGGGGCAGAGCAGCTGTATTTCTAGAATGGAGGCTCTGCAGGAGTTTGTGGGTGGTCATAGCACTGAACATTGTATCTGTGGGCTTTAGCCTGTCTGTGCCCTGTTGACTGTAAAGTCCACCTGCAAGTAAATTCTCTTTTTAGACCTTTGTCCTGGTTTTGGCTGGGATAGAGTTAATTTTCTTCCTAGTGGCTGGTACAGTGTGTTTTGGATTTAATGTGTTGATAACACTGATGTTTTAGTTGTTGCCAAGTAGCGCTTATCCTAAGTTAAGGATTTTTCAGTTTCCCATGCTCTGCCAGCAACCTGGTGCACAAGAAGCTGGGAAGGAGCATGGCAAGGACAGCTGACCTGAACTAGCCAAAGGGATATTCCATACCATAGAACGTCATGCTCAGTGTATAAACTGAGGGAGTTGGCTGGGAGGCGCGGATCACTGCTCAGGCATCGGTCAGCAGGTGGTGAGCGACTGCATTGTGCCTCACTTGTCTTTTTTTTTTAATATTCCTTTTCATTACTATTAATAATAATATTATTATTATATTTTATTATTGGTTTTGTTGTTAGTATTGTATCTTATTTTACTTTAGTTATTAAATCGTTCTTATGTCAACCCATGAGTTTACTTTTTTTTTTTTTTTTCTGATTGTCCTCCCCATCCCACTGAGGGGGGACAGGAGTGAGCAAGCAGCTGCGTTGTGCCTACTTGCTGACTGGGCTTAAACCACAACAACTTTTCATGGAAAGGAAGGATTAAAGGCAAGGCCATAGATATGGCCTCGTAGAGATGACACTGTTTGAGAGAGAAGTGGGGAGGTTTGGATCCTTGCTCTTGTGGTATGCCCCTCTCTGCGGGTCATCTGGTCTGCCCACCCCTCTGGTCGCTAACTGAGAAGTGGGGCTGATAATTTTTTGCCTGTTGAGATTTCAGTTTCTCTGGAGATGGGACAACATCCTACTGCACAGTCATGCAACACTTAATCGCGAGCGGGCCCGTCTTTGGCTGGTACGTGACGTTCACCCCAAATCTCTCTGCCTGCTTCTAATTTAGCATCTGAACAACGCCTGGGAGTCGGCGTCCTGCGGGAAGATCGAGGATCAGATGGCCCTGACGGATCAGGCACGCAAGTACATGGCCGCCTTCCCCACCCGGACTCTGGTGATGTGAAAGGATCGACGGACAGAGAAGCATTATGGTTTTGAGAACACTTCACCTCCACTGGGAAATTCCTGTTCCTCTGCATGAAAACTTTTCATGAATGGGAGAAGAGCCTATCTTTGTTGTGGTACAACAGTTGGGAGCAGCACAAAGTGCATTTATTCACTCAGCATATATATTCTTGTTGGATTTCACCCAACTTAAGAGGATTTTTTCTTTTTTAATAAATGATACTTGCCTAAATTATTAGGTATTAAGTTTGAATCAGTAATTAATGATCTTAAGTGCAGACTTATAATAAAGATAATTTTTTTTTACTTTTTGAGATCAAGAAGACCTAATACACCAGTATTTTTATTTCAGTGATGTGCTAGCCAGGGGTGGGGTTTTGTTTGTTTCCTTTTTTATTTTTTTTATAATAAAAGAGCAGGTACTCAAACAGATATATTTTAAATCACTGAACAAAATGCATTGGTGTAAAATACTGAAATGAAAAGCATTACTACAAACGCTAGTCTGTGCAAAGGGGGAAAACTGATCAAGATTGTGAATGCTCAAACATCCATGCCTCTTGAAATACTCTTTTCTGTTATGGTTCTAGACCATTATACATTGTGTGTTTCTGTTTGGGGGGGGTAATTAGCTTGCTTTAAAAAATATTACTGTATGAAACATAGATTTATGAGAAAAATTATATTTTTATTCAGTAATTTAATTTTGTAAATGCCAAATGAATACTGTGTTTTGCTGCTACAGACCTTAGCGTGTAGACATGCTGCTAGTGTAAAAGGAGCAGTAGAGCTTTATATGGAAAGAAGACAAATGTTGATGTTAGCTAATTGACTATGCACTAGCATTTCAGACCTTTTTATTTTAATTTTTTTTACATCATTTATATTTTTTCCCCCTTTTTTTATAAGCAATATTTTTGAACACTGTTCCTGGGAGATTTTTTTTTTTTGTCTGGTTGTGTTGTTTTGTTTCTCATTGGTTTGTAACAGCATGCATTGCACCTTCATATGTTTGGGAGAACACTGTCTTGTTCATGTTGTCTGTTTTGTTCCATGTCTAGCTAATTGTTCCCTAACTTGGGTCTTGTGTACTGAATCAGGTTCTTAGAAATACATGGTTCTTCGTACTGCCATACCACATCTTTATCGATATGGCAAAACACTGATTTTATTTTATTTTTTATTGTTTGTTTTTTTATAACAGCCTCTGACTTTTTGCTGCCTTAATAGCATTTGGTGCAGCTTTATCTGCACTTAATTTTTTATACGACAATGTACTGCCTTGTAGATAAATAAAGTGTGGTCTTTTTTACTTAAACCCACATGGTCTCCTAATCTTGTTTGTCTTAGTGTTCGGCGGTGTTGTTACAGGCAACATGCAAGCCAAGAAGTTTTTTTCCAGCACACTTAGGTAAGTAAGGAATAGAGTTTTACACGCCATAGGTAGCCTCAGTTCTCATTGATTGTTAAGGAAGTGGAAGGAGCACAGCACAAAAGAGTAAGTACTGAGCATGTTGTGGACTCAAGGCACATCTTTAGTGACATCAACATCCAGGTCAGCTGAAGCTGATGGGAGGCTTACTGCACCTTTTGTGCAAAACTGCTGTTCTCCCAAAATACTGGATAATTTATTTCTTCATCTAAGACCATCAGATCAGGAACCAACTGAATAAAAGCAAAATATTCTGGAGTTCCTATACTGTAGAACAGATTTTTTCACACTTGTCTTAAGAAACCAGAGGTGAGAATATACTTTGAAACCTGGTGCATTACACTGCACAGCAAATAATTGGGCAGACCTGCAGAGCCTCATGAGGCATAAGCACTGAGGACATTCAGCCCCAGGAATGCTAGAGAGTAAAAGCAATTGCCAACAAAACAAAAAAAAGAGAAAAAAGATGCAACCTAGCAGGAAAAAAAATGCATTTTATTTAGTAGTTTGAAAATAAATCGTTTGCTGAAATTTAAGTTGATGCAAGTGCTTCAAAGTCAGACTGATATTCTTGAAAGAAGACTTCAGCTCCGTGAAGGAAATAATTCTGATTTCCAAGCTTGTGTAGCCACACTATATGGGCTGAGAGTTCCCACAAGCACCTTCCAGTCCATTTTATTCCTTCCCCACCAGCCCCTCAGTCCTCCCAGCCCAAGCCATGCACTGGCCCTCCATGCCACGCTGTGCATAGAAAAGGAGGAGCAAAAAGTCCCTTTCCACCCTTTGCAAGGTCCCTTCTTGCGTGCTATTGGCTTTCAGCGCAAGGCACTGGTGCCTGCAGCAGCCCCCTCCAAGTTTTGCCAGTGTTTCCCATCTGCCCCCACGTGCGGTTCAGGATCTCACCAAATGCTGGGGGGCCAGGGGAGAGCCAGCCCCAAAGTAGTTTCACAGCAGTTACCACAGGCAGGAGCCCAGCACTGGGTATGGATTACAGAGAAGGGGAAGTCTGCGGGAGCACTTGCCTGTGCAAAGGCTGCGGGCTCATGCCGTAAAAATGCTTGTGCAAGATGCGAGGGAGGACTACGGGACTCGATGGTGTGCAACTTGGGAAGAGGGAAAGGTCTGCCTTTGAGGCATGCAACAGCTTAAGCAACGCATTACAGCTTAAAAGAAAAAAAAAAGGGGAAAAAGAAACACCAAGCTTACAACAGGTCTTCGAGGCAAAACTCTTGCCTTGTAGGGCTCCCGCTGTAACTGCACCAAGCGTGGCTGAGTTTAAACAGATCATTATCTAGCACCCACTGGGAAACGTGGAGGCTTACTGTGCAAGTGCCCAGCATAAGGACCGAGGTTTTTTTCCCCTACACCTTCAGTTGCTTTAAAACCCATTTTAACCTGCAAAACCATTGCAATAATTTTGTTGATGGGCACACTTAGAGCTAATAGAGAGGGAAAGGTTTCTTTTTCCCCTTTCTTGTTTCACTGAAAATGCAAAACACTCAGTAGATTAAGGGTGATTCGCGTATGTTTCTGCATGCATGTGGCACTTGGCATGAGCAAAGGAAGAGGCTTCGTTTGAATGCTGTAGCCCAGGAACCTGATTATTTTTCCCCCACCAATACTCACCAAGTTTCCTTTGCAGCAAAGTGCCACCTCCTACATGTCTTTCTCACACAAATATCCCCACGACCATGCTCTGTTTACTGTCTGAAATACACATCTTTCCTTCAGATGTCCAAGAGAAGTCCTACCTGTCTGTTAAATTCCATCTTAGGCATCGGTCAGGCAAGACCTATCCTGAGATAGGTCCATGTAAAGGGTCTTGGTGATAGCTATTTGGCCTTGCAGTAGCCCTTCGCACAGGTGTATAGCCATCCAGACCCATTTAAACCTAGAGTAACCTACCAAAATGAAGGGAAAACAGGTTCAGTCAAGTTCTCATTTAATGGAGAGTAGATATTTGGCTCAAATTCCTATTAACCTTTTTCTTCACTGTAATTATAACTTAATAATGTTGTCAGTGGGAATTCTTTTGATTTCTGAAAAGAATTTAAATTATCATTTCAGCATGTGCCGCTAATTAAAAATGAAGAGGCAAAGGAGCCAGGACAAAAATAAAGGAAAACACCAGAGCGTGAGGTGTTTCCCAGCTAGACCCTGTAATTCTCCAACTCTCCCCAGTAAAGCATACTCTACGCAGAGAGTCCCAGGGGGTTCAAATCCCACAGATCTGACCTATGTGACAGCTATCAGCCTAAACTGAAAAAGTGCCAGAGCTTGGACTGGTTTGGGAAAAAAATGTTACAGCTTGAATGAAAGAGCCAGCCTTTGTAGGTAGGAGCCAAAATAACAAGTCTGCTGAGGGTAAAGCACAGAGCACAGCATTGAACATTCTGTAGCACAGAGTGATCCTTCAAAAAAGCCAGAAGAAAAGGGGTTTTTTCTCAGTGTTTGCAATCTTGATCCTCATCCAGGCCAGCTAAGTCAATGGCTACCAGCCCTCCTTCAAGCCCACAGAGTCAGGCATGTAAGTAAATGCTGTTTCTGTAGGGTTGTGACTGGAGCATCATAATCATCATCTCCTCTTACTCCTGCCACATGTAATTGTATTTCTACCTCAGCCCTGATTTGACACAGGGGTGATGGCAAAGGACAGGAAAAAAACCTGGTTCCTAGAGATCTGTTTAAAATATTAAAAAAAAAAAACCCAAACAACCAAAAATGGAAAAAAAAGCATGTTAAAAATATTTCAGGAAAGAATGGGTTTTGAAGAACTGGTCTGCATCTTGCTTGCCTTGTCCCCTAGCACAGTTGGAGTCAGTCCATAGCCCAGATGTTGCTCAGAAGCAATGGTGGTGGTTTGCTTGGGTGGCCAAAAGACACTGCCCAAATCTTCCAGTCACCAGGCTAATGTCTTAATTCAAGCAGAAGTCATGTTTCCTGACCAAATGCACTTGTTCCCTTTGTTTGTCTCTTTTCTTTGAACTTGACTTCAGTGTCTCAGCAGTTTTCACTGAAGACCCTAGTACCAGCATAAACTTGTCTGTGACTTTTTTTGCCCTTAGTGACTGATGCAGGTAAGATAATGAAGATAGACCGTAGAGGTCCAAATTCTGCCTTCAGCTGTGTTTGCAAGCTGGCAGTGGTTATAGATCTCATTGTTAAAGGCTGTAAAATGTATTCCCTCTGCTGGTATTTTTCCATACATTATTTGTGATCAGGTTGTTGGTTTTTTTACAATCCCTCTTGATACGTGACATTTCTACAAGGCATTTTTCCAATCCACTTGAGTATCAGCACAATTGCTGATTTTTTTTTTTATTTTTTTTTTTTAAATAAGCCTCCTCAGACTGCACAGGTCCACGTTTACAGACTAGCTCAACTTACACCCGAGGAAATTTCATTTCATGGGGAAACAACTTTTACTACTTGATTAAATAACTACTCATTGCTACAGCTCCAAGATGCGCCCTGTGCACACATCTGTCAGAGAAGCCCTCACAAATGGCAAAGAAGAAAGTTTCAGGAAGCTCTCCCCAGGCAGGTTTCTACACTAACCATAGAGACCACCTCTGCATCTCCCGGTTCCTGCTGGCCCAGCTGCAAGCCTGCCGTGGCCCTCCCGATAAAGTCAGCCCCGAGAGAGTCTTGAAAGGGTGCCTGCAGGTGTGCTTTCCTGCCAGTGCCTATCTCTCCCCGCTGCCTCTAATGTTTCATTAACTCTCTCATCAGCAAACATCAGCATAGGAGTTATCTGAAGGTGAAGGGAGGCCATGACTATTTAAGTGATAGGTTTTTGGTATCTGTGTTCCTACAAGCTCAAGGCGGAGACCTCAGAGGCGCCGGCTCAGCCTTCCTGTGCAGATAAAGGTGCTGCTAGGCTGTGCTGCTGGCAAGGAAATGGAAATCTGCACGGGTTTATAGCTCCTACCTGTCCAGCCAAGCCTTGCTGCACCTAAGAATTAAATAGAGAAATGGCCATGGTTTGCTGCAAAGGCCTAAAATATCTTTCAGTGAAATAATAAAGAAAAGAGATGATAGTTTGCTTTTCTTTTCAGCTCTGCTCAGCCTCCTGGCATCCTCTCTGCCCCTGTAGTTGCTTCTGGTGGGCTCAGCTCTCTTTCACCAAGGCACACCCCCTGATGGGGTCTGGCCCAAACCTCTCTGAAAATTGATTGGAAAAAGTCGCTGCTCTCCATGACCTCAGTGGGCTCAAGCCCATGCTTTGTGAGGGTGGAGAACATGGATCATTTTCCTGCCCATGGCTGATGGGCCCCTGCCACCCCCCACTCAGGAAAGGCCTCCACACGCTCATGACAGTGCTCCTGTTATGCCCTGGTTCAGGATCACCTTCACTGAAAACCGAGATTTTGTCGTCTCTTGAGTACCTTCCTCCAGTCAAGCCTCATCTGTGCACAAAAGCCTTTAACTGGGAGCAACTGACTCCAGGCTGGGGCACCCACCAGGAACAGGCAGGACAGGCTGCCTGCCTGCCCTGCCACATTACACTCAGCTTTGACACCCTCTCAGCAGCTGCCCACCTGCACAGGATGGGGATGCGTTCTCCTGCTGCCCCGTGAAGGTCCCACGGTAGAACCCCAGGAGCAGCAACTCATGGGGAGACCTCTTGAGTTAGCACCGACTCAGGCACACCCTTAACTTTCTCTAATCAAAGAGGTTAGAGTAATCCTTTCCTCATCAACCTCTGATTTGTGGCCACATCCTCTAACAGCAAACCCATAACAAATACAAATGCAGTTTGTATGGTGATAAGCTACAGAACCGATGTGATAGTCACCCCCTCATCACCGCTCTAAAAACCATCGCTTCCTAGCACAGACTTTCATTGCATCCCATTGGCATAGCTACTGTTCAGATCTCAAAAAAAGCCCTACTGCCACAAGAGAGGAGTCAGCCCAACACACACCTGCCCTGTGATTTTGCCACAGGCATCACAAAGCAGCAAACTCGCTTATATGATGATTAAAATAAGCTGCTGGATTTTTTTTGCCCCCCATTGTTAAGTTGTCACTTCTGAGGTTTGCTATGCTGTCTGTCTGACATCCAAAAAATACCTGTTACCATCCTCTCTGGCAATTGATCAATGGAGCAACTAGGTTTTTATGTGACAGCCTGAATGGATTAAATGTGAAATTTTAAATGATACCTTGGTTTGCCTTCCTAACTGTCAGAGTGGTACAAGCTCTTCCTTCCTCTTTAACACCCATAACTGACTTTTTTCGAAGGATTTCCAATAACAGAAATCAGCTTTTGTCTAGAGCACAGGAAGTTGTCCAGAAGGCTCAAGGTCCCAAACATGCTCCTGCACTCTCTTGAAGCTGATGCTGAGGGTGCTACAGCTTCGGTCTTGCTATGCCAAAGCGGGTTTTCATACCCTAATCCAAATTTTCCAGTAGAACCAGGCTTTGTGGAAGAAGGAGAGCCCAACAGCTGCACAGATAGGTTTGGACTTACCAGATTTCTATTGGCTGTGTGCACAGGCTGGCAAAGGTCCCCCTAGTTCTGGAACAATGTTCAGGTGTTACAGTGATGAAGATGTTATGAGAAGTTGCATGTAGAATAACACAACCGAGCAACACAATGTGTTGTTGCCCTGGCAGTTTCCAAGCCCTTGAATCTCCTGAGGAAGTTTGTGTTCGTTAGAGAGTTGCTGCAAGTCAGCAAAGAGGAAGCATTGACTTCCCTGGCAGGTGATGATTTTCCTTTACATTTACTTAGGTTAAGTAAGTGCATGCAAATACAAATAAAAATAAAGTAAGGATGTTTTATTGAGGAGGCCCAAATCCCAACCAGCAGTCTGAATCTATCACAGGCTGTATATCATGTGCTTGGGTCATGGGGACTTGGCCACCAGAACAAAAATCGTAAAGGAAAGAATTCAGATAAACATCAAACTCCACGCTCAGAAAAAGAGAAAATGATCCAAACAAGAGGTTGCTGTGAGAACGTCTTCTGTGATGAGAACTGAAACTGCAAGTCATTGGTTTTCATTGAAAGCAATGCAACCAAGAGTCTGAAATCAGTCATGTCACCCAACTGATGAGTCGTCTGAAATCTGCCACCTTCCAGAACACATGGATCCTGAGATCTCTCAGCTTCCTCATTTGTAATCACAGATTTCTTTAAAAGGGTATTTCATGATTAAAATCAAATTAATAATAATTAATAAAGACACCACGGAGAAAAACATGCACTGAAGTTGTCCGAGGCATTTTCTTTTCCCCGGTGAATAATAGATTAATTTTTGAATTTATGTGGCAAGAGATTTCACACAAAGCCATTTATCTCTAGAAGGTAGGTTGTCAGAGGTTTGTCCAGATATGCTGCAGTTTAGAGTGGACTGGACTTAATTTCACAACCGTGTTTTAACCTAATTCTTCCATAACTGACGCAAGAGTTTCCAGCCAAGTCAATGGGAGTAATCATGTGAATAACACACGCAGGTTTCGGCCTGAAAATCCCTACCACCCTCATTTGTGGGTCAAGGTTGGTCTGCTTGGGGAAAAGCACAATGCAGTGCCAACAGTGAATGGCCTTTACATGGTCCATTTCCGAGAGATACAATGATACCACCAAACCACCAGGACTGTATGCACATAATGAAAAGTGACAATGCAGTCATTTGTGAAGGATATAAGACAGCCACGGTAGTTAGGGCAACATTTGCATAATCACATTAACTTTAAGGACCTACTTTAAAATTGACCTAACAATGGCTGTCATTGTTTAAAGCCACAGCTGTCCATGCCGATCGGACAACATGCTTGGTCAACTTGTGTCGCAGCCATCTTCTTCAGGAGGATTTAGAAAGTTTGACTGAAAAAGTTGTGGGCTCTAGGACATCCTGTGAATGTTTGGCTTCCCATCGTGGTTCAGCTATCTGGGAATCCACAGCTTTCAGAGCTGCACAACTGTTGCATTTTCATTGGGACTGATGTAATTTATTACACAGCTTTATTTTTCAGAATTGTTCATCGAGGTTGTGTGAAAAAGCACACACAGATTACTTATTAGCTGCTGAGAATATTACAAAACACGGATAGTCTGAGCCCTGGTTATTTTAGGCTTGCGGGAGTTACTGCTAAGATTTGAAAAAAAATAGGAACTTGTACTCCAGACATGATGCTTCAGCCTTCCTTCTACACACAGGGAAGAGTGGACCATTTTCATCTTCATGCGTGCCTTGTACGCTCATCCCCTGCTGCAAAATTGCTGATATTCAGCCAAAAATGTACCCGGCAAATGTTCTTCAGTAGAAAAATATTTACTTAAATTATCAACACATTTCAGGGTAGTTGGTCATATGCAAAGTTCTGATGAAAAACTAGACTCTTCTTAGCTAAGATTTTTTCTTGTTCTTATTTGTTTTAGAAAGGCAGCCTTGTCCACCTTGAAAAACATGTTTATTTTAAGTATTTTCAGGATTCTCAGACAAGCAAGGTGGTACTGGATTAGCTGCAGGGAACTCGAAGTTTCAGTTAGAGTGTGTCTTCTTTGAATAACACTAACCACAGGTAGGAGAATGACTAGAGCACATACTCTAGACTGGAAAACAAATAAAGAGAAATATCGAAGAAAAAAAAAACGGTTCAGCCCTTTCTGAGAATGAGGTTGAGGAAAATTAGTTTCTCCTTGCCCTGGTAGGCCTAGTTAGCATAGCTGCTAGCATGAGTCCATGAACTTTAACTGACTTTTTGTTTTGCATTGCATATACCCGTGATTAAAAATCCATTTAGGCTTCCCACTGTCATTTGGTCTTAAACCATGATACCCAGTTAAAATATTTTTACATTGCTTTCAATTAAGAAACTCTTGCCTCCACGCTGTGGATCAGGGACTTGAAATTTTATGCAGGAGTGTCATTTGTGACTCTTATTCCTATGAAGAGCCATATAAATTTGACAAGGTCATGCCCTCTAGGCGTTTCCTTTGGCACAGGAGTACCAGAGGCTTGCTCCAGTCTGGCAGCTCGGCTCCTTGCAGACCCCCTGGGCAGCACGCACCACCCATTGGAGGCTCGGGGGCTGCAGCAGGGGCCACCTGTGACCGTGGTCCTTGCCGTTGGGACCTGTGCAGTGTCACACAGCGGCTCGGCTCAGCTCATCTGCCTCAGCCTCCAAGAGGACCTCCCGCTGCCCCTTGCTGAGCCTACATGGGGAGAAGGAGGTTACCCGACATGAATGCGGAGGGATATGGAGCAAGGTGGGTGTAAAGGCAAGTTGGAAGCAATGGGAACTACTGGCTAGGAGCCAGATGTAAATGTGTGTATGACTGTGTGCACACACATAAATATGTGTAATTAAGATTAGTATTATAATGCATATACAGAAAAGTGGAGAGTGAGGGGAGAGTGAATTAATTGCATGGCGAACCTCAATTCTGACTCCCCTAACTTTGAAGTACTGCACTCCCAAGCCTTAATGGTCTTTTAATTTATACTTTAAATGATAATTTACCTTTTGATTATTCAAAAGATGGGCAACATTTTACACCAACACTTTACATTCAAGCAAAGTAATTGAAAAGATGCAAATGCCTTTACTGAACAGATATGCAGAATGCCCTTCTGAATTAAGCACAGGTAAAGTGAACAAGTATATTAATATAGGCAAAGCTTCACTAACCACACTGTTATTTATGTTTTAGGCACTTAATTCATCATGAAGATCAGCATTCTTTCCTCATACTCATATCTGAACTTATTAAGGCTACTGGAATAGTTCAATACCATTACAAGAGAACTGCAGATGGAGCAAAGATAGGGATGAGATCTGTGAAACTTCTTCAGAAACACCTATGCTGTTTCAGTGCTTCTATACTGTTTCAGTACTTCAGAAAACCCTATACTTTGGGACTGAAATAAAATACAGCTTCGTATCACTTAGACTCACATACATTTCCCATAGCAAGGAAAGCCTCAGAGGTGAGTACTGTTGAAAGAAAAAAATGCAATGGTTGTACAGTACTGTCTTCTGACAGTCAAAATCAACCTTTGGCAGGGAAAATGTTCTAACACCTTCATTTGACCTTATTTTAGGTATTCCAAGAACTATGGCAGTCCCTTTATCTTAAGTCAACATCAGGATTCATTATGTAATTTTTACATTTGGAAATCAGCATTGTGCTACTTGTACACTCCCATTGATTTGGTTACTACTGAATGCAGTTCTATTGCAATGAGTTAACTAGGTATTTCATTACACAAAAAGTCTTGTATAGGTTTGTGTGGGGATCTAGGATTGAATGGACATTTTTCAATATGGCAAGGATGACATTAGTAGCCCTGGGATTTCTGTCTAGAAAACATCTTAATATTTCATAGGAGAGACTAAAATGTGTAAAGCACAAAGGGATGAACTAGGGAATCCATTAAAGTGCTTGGGAAGTGGAGTACCAAACCCCTCATCATCATCAGACATGTCCAGTACCACCCGTCTATCAGGAGTATTTCTGCATTAACACTACAGAACACATGCCATTAGATGGCATTCCCAGTGCACCCTCACATACAAGCCCATTCAATAGGGGCTAAAGACAAAGCTTTGCCAAGTGAAAGGCTAACAGCAAAACAGCATAGCATTTAACTCAGGCCTTCTCCGCTAGCTTGGCCCATCCAAAGTTGGTACATCTAAAATGGAAGTTCTCTTCAGAAAATCACACTTGCCTTTCAGGCTCAGTCCATATGAGGTAAAAACTTGCTCATTTGTATAAGCGATCAGCATCCACTTTCCTCAGTTACCACTATTTGCTGACAGATTGGAGTATTTCAGGTTTCAGCTCCACTGTTTTACACAGACTATACCACTTACACTAAATGCATGTCTGCACTGGAGAACAATTAGAAATTATGTCAAATATGAACTCACAACAACATAAAATTACCTATTTACAAATAGTACGTATGGTAAAAAGTACATACTGTGAATGTTACATTAAATTCAACCTGTCTGTAAGACGATAATTAACTATTATTAATATATCCGGATGTAAAATAAGGCATACGAATAGCATTGTAACTGCTTCATGTAACTCTCCAAAGCAAAGAGAACTAGTGAGTCATTTATCTTAGTGACATCAATATTCTGCCAGACATAAGATAAAACTGCAGAGTGTGGATAGAAAGTTCAGAAACCCATTCAAGCACCATGCAACATGCAAGTTCTCATCAGCTATCACAAAACGTGATTCATTTACAGCAGAGTAAGTCAAAGTTTATAGGGAGAGCAGTGTTTTTATTAGACTACCTGATGCAGCTTCTTAGACCAATGGTTGAACTAATGCAAAGACTTTGATTTTCTCCATAGCAGAAAACAGAATCTCACTTGCACCCTTAGGCAATCACAGCTGCAAGAGCCTTCATTAATTATATGACACACACGGGACAAAGTGACATGACTACATATGAAACTAGTGGTGCAAAATGAGTATTGGCAAGACCCTCCTACACAAAGTTAAATGTGGCATTAACACCACATGTTAGAAAGTCTAAATAGCACAGATGCGTAGGAGCACAGTGTATATATACTAAACCAGGTAAGAACTTTGGTCCAGCTATTACCCTATTTTGCCTTACACAGCAGATGGTGGTACCTGTTGCTGTGAGGTAGAGACAGGTGAGATCTATCTGCAAACCAGCTAAGTATTTTCTGCAGTGGTGGAGAAGAGGGAAAGACACTCTTTTTGGGGTACTGCATGCCTTGACATGTGAGATTTTGTTAATCTTTCTTAATACCAAATGTTATTTCATAGCCAGCTACCCATGTTATGCACATAAATATACACTGCTTAAAGACAGATTAGCATTAGAAGGTCATAGGCAGCTCAAAATAAAATTATAAAAAAACCCCAGCTACCTCCTCCAAAGCTCCCACGTAGCTCATTGCAATATGCATGCGGGTTATTTTCAGCTGCTGTAACTCGCTGATCTCCATTTAGCAACTTCTGTATTTTTTCCTCTTTTTATGGCACTTTGAAGGTGTGGGTTTGTAGAGCAGTGATGTAAAATAACAACCTTAGAAAACAACCTAAATGAAGCATCTGTTCATATCCTTGAAAAAAAGAAGGAAAAAATCTGATATCTTTTGCTTCTGATGATAGTATTTTCAAAGCCCACACAAACAGTGCATAGTTCTTTAACTTTTCCATCGGATATTATGGGGTTTTCCCCTGCTAGAAGTCCTTTCATGGAGACTGTTATCCTACAAGTCTTATATTCCACTTACATTTCAATATCTCAGCTCTTAATACTGCTGTTAAACTATTGTTTATTTCTATCACAACAGCAGTCAAAAATATCAAGGAGAGGCTTATTGTATGACACAGTGTAACACAACCCCAGAAAGTTCCCACTGTGTCAAGCAGAATTTGCTGTTAGGAGATTTATTTAATAGTATTGTATTGTCATGAGAGGAGATAGATCTTGCCCCTTCAAAGAGTCCATGCATTATCTGCTGCTCTGCAACAGGCAATGAAAGTAACTTCATGGACAGGTGGGACTATTTATTTTCATCATACACTAGCATATTATGACATAAATCTATAGGGTCTCATGAGAACTTCTTTTGTGAGCATACTTCAAGCTGTACAGTTAGAGGTCCCGAGCGGTCCTTTGCCTTGTATTGGATTATTGGAAAAGCTACAACAGCTCCTCTGTCGAGGAACTACACTAATGATATTGCATGGTATGTGTTATACGGTGGCAGCTTGTTGCTTCTGTGTACAGTCACTCAGTTTGGGATTCCTTCCATGCATTCATTCTCTCTTCCAAAAGAAAAAAAAAAGGAAAGAAAAAAGGGAGGGAGGGAAAAAAAATCTGAAGCTATTTTTTTCAAGTGGAGACCTCCACGCGGTGGCTAGGCACACACAGCCTGTTGCCTGTTTTTTGCTCTGCCATGTTTTGTGGCAATGCAATAACTTTGATCCCTGGGGAGGTGAGGCGGAAGTTGGTCTTCACCATTAAATTTTTTTATAGATAGCAAAGTCCATCCTTCCACCTGCATCCAAAGCACTGAGGCAGCTGGCAGAACAAAGCGCCAGAGAAAAATAGTTGACCAGAATCTATCTGAAATTGCCAGCATACAGGTGCAGTCTTGTTTTTCATCTCAGTCGCAGCAGTCCCCAGTGACTGTCAATGTTTTACTGAGACTAATTAACCCTTTTCTGCCCAGGATGGATCAGAGATAAAAACATCAAAAACCCCAGCAACCTGCCACCCAAGCTTAAAATTACACAGGTAGAGAAATGCAATAATTATGCCTAGTCCAAAACTGTGCCATGAATAAAAAGGCTGCTATAAAAGTAAAAAAGAAACAGCAAAAGTATCAGGAAACTTTGCATCTTGGGATTGTTGAGACTGTTCCAAGGTTAGCATGTTACTTCTAACACCTGAATGAAGTGGTAAAGATAAACAGAAAAATCACCCACTGCTGAAGCACCGCCAACTCCTGAGCGTAAAGGAGCAGTTGTTAAACAAGGAATACTAAAAATGAACAATAAACTTGGATAAGCATTGTAGACAGGAAGTCAGGAAATATAAACAACTGAAACTAAAGATAAGAATTTGAGGATAGATAAGAATTCCCAAAGCTGTAGTTTGGCTAAGCCGTCAACATTAAACATTCCTTTGGATCCTCAAGGAGAAGTGGTGGCCAAGGAGCCTTATGACTTAACTTTCTTCCTCAAAGAAGCCAGAGGAAATTCAAATGATTGGTGCAAAAGGCAGGACTGTTCCCTGCAATGGGGTGCCTCCTGCTTCTTCTCTGTCTGGTTGTTCAAGTCCTAAATTACGGGCTTCCACTACTAGCCTGAGGAGACGATTCCACAATCCCAATGTTAGGATTTTTCCATTTACATGCAGCCTAAGTTTTGCTTCTCATTTTCATCTCATTCCTGCTATTTATACCTCCTCCATTAAAATGTCCATCGTTATTACTTGTATGTTCCAAATATTTACCTCATTTTCACATCCTCTCTAGCAAAATGGCTGTCATTAACCAAGGTATATTTAGTTCTCTGACAGCTTCTGTGGAAGCCACCGGTCGGTGACAGCAGAGCTGTTCTGAATCCCTCCAGCCTGGACTCCAGGGCCAGGCTCACCACGGCCGCAGAAGGGGAAAGGTCCTTGCCTCTTGCTGCAGTCACCTGATACCTCAACATGGCCCTCTCAAAATGCACCGGCCTTTTTTTCCTGCTCCAATCACATGATGAGCACATGTCTAACTTCACTAGCAGAGAAGTTCCTTCCCATGCAGAAAGTATATTAGGTCCAGGTGACTTTTTCCCCCAGCATCAGTTTTTCCACAGCAACTCGAATTAAACCTAACCATGTCTCTGATTTGTCACAAACACTGACAGCTTCCTATCCACCACCAAAAGCCAAGTGATGGCAGGACAGAAAGGTCAAACAGGCAGGCAACATCTGGGCTTAGTTTTACCCTCATTCTTCGGTGTGACCACGTTAGGAGGAGAGACAGGAGTATGAATTAGAAATAAGGTCAATGCTTGCTGCCTTGCTCTGCGTTTCTGCCAAGCTTTCTGCTTTTATGATTCCTGTGCCTCAGCTTCCACGGTGGAGAGTTTGGAAGGATGCTCTGCGGCTGCTCTCCAGCTGTGACAAAACCCAAACTCAGACCCACCAAAGCCTCTGTAGCTGTAAAGAAGGCAGTTTTGGTAAACAGAGAGTAATGCATAGGTCTGGGACGAAAAGGACAAGGCAGGCTGCAAGAGGGGGAAATGCTCAGTGGTGCTGGTACAGCAGGAGTCCAACACTGGTGTCAGAGCTGCTAAGCCCTGCCTGATTCACTTCAAACAAACCAGTTCAAAACACCTCACCAGCCCGGAGTTGGGGATTCTTGAGCCGCAGTCACATTCCTGGCCCTCAGCAAAACCGCCCACTCTGCTTCTTGGGAGCAGTGTCAAGGAAAGTGATGCCTCCAGACCCGAGAGGTGGAAGCCTGCCACAGGGCTGGAACTGCTGGAAAGCTGGGCCATGATGCAATGCTTTGGCAATTGTTGGCTGTGCTGCAGTTAAGCTTGCCTGGCTGTGCCAGTTGTGTCTTCCATATCCCTCGCTTTGAAGGATGCCATGCGCAGACTCAGTGAAAGGGAAAACATTTCCCTTGCCAAGACAATTCAACAGCAAGTCTTTGACATTTTGTTGGCTATGAAAATAGAAAATACAGTTGGAAGGCATCTCAAGAGGTCATTGTGTTCATCCTCATGCTTTTAGGCAGCATCAAGCCCAAGAAGCATTCATGCAATAGATTTGTTTAACCTCTTCTTGAATGTCTACAGTGGCAGAGATGCCCAGTTTCTTCTGGCCTCTGTTCTTCACGTGATGCTTTCTCAAAGTCTTACCTGAATCTTCCTTGCTGCAGTTCAAGCCCATTCCTTCTTTTTTGATCAGGAAAATCATGGAGAATAGTTTGTTATTTTCCTCTTTGCAGCAATGTTAATAGTTAGTGTTAATAAATAATCATCCTCTAATGAAATGGAATGAGATTTACAAATATCAGTCATTAGGAGCCTTCAGCTGAAAGACAGTACAGCTTGGTAATGTAGCATGACAAAATCTGCTCTCTGGCTGTAAAGGGCTCTTAAGTCTAATATTTCAGGATTTAACTGGATTCACACTATGAAATTGAAATTGCACAGCAAATGGAATTCTAGGCTTGCAAAACGACTTCCTCCCATTCATGAATCATATCACTTTGCATATATTTGAATGGTCAGACATCTATTTAGTCCCTGGAATGATTTGTTCTTTCATTAATGGAGACTAGATGAAAGTTGCAGATAACAGCTCATAGTGATTGAACATAAAGTACAACTCCTTTAGTGTACAGGATCTGCAGTCCGAGCACCATGGCAATAATCTAATGATGCCAAAACTTGGATGCCCTTCAAATGCTTCAGAACAATAGGTGCTGTCAACACGACCTACATGAGGTACCAGCAACTCGGAAGCCGAAGTCTGAAGTTACCCTTTCCCTCTGCCACCGTGGGCAGCATGTAAGGGCAGCGCCTCAGGGGCACCCAGGAAGTGCTGTGCATGCAGAAAGTTGGGCAAGGGGCCGGTGCCACTCAGGTCCAGCCTATTTGTGCTCCTCTTTCTTATTTAGATCCTCTAAAATCCAGCTGCCATTGAAGCCGCAGCTAAAACTCAGGCAGAGGTGAATCAGAGCCCTTGCTAGGATATTCCAGGGCAGTTAAGCCCAGCAGCTCCCACTGACTTCAGCAAGACTTGCCCAGCAATGAAGCATGTAAATATTTATGCTTGCAGAACTTCCACTTTTTAAGGTTAACAGGGGCTTGGCCTGGGTAACGAGTGTGGGATGCAAGTTATCTCTAGAACTGCTCCAGCACTTTGGAGCAGACAGTAGAGGAGCCTTCTCAGGGCCAAGTGTGCAGTGCACCACAGACAATAAAATCTATTGATTGAGTGCATTCAGCTGTACAACAGCAGCCCCTTTAGAAGAAATGTCCAGCTTCTGTCGTTTTCCACCAAAACCCAAATTATTTCAATGGCTGGTGGGATTACTCAATGTATATGCCATAAAATCCATATGTACTCTGTCCCACATAAAACTAAAATACAGCCAGAGCAAATACATTTTACTTGTAAGCAAAAAGTGATTTCTCAGACTAATACTTGGAGTAGATTTGGTGCTTTCAGGGGGTTTGTGGGAATGGGAAAGGATGGGGAAAATAACCCAACCAAAACATGGAGTAGTTAATTTCCTGACTATTATTTACCTCCTTTCTGCCAAACGGTTGCATTCACTGACTACATTATTTCCTGAAGAGAAATAGTGTTAATTCTGAGTTGCAGAGAAAGATTCCCCCGTTGAAAAAAAAAGTGAGATCATTACGAACCATTCACTGACTGAGATCACAAAAGAAGAAAAATGGACATGAAAAAAGGCCAAGATCTCCAACAATGAGACATTTCCAATTGGGCTGCGGTATTTATTTTAGTTTAAACATATTGGTCAGTGAATTAAGGAACTGAAGGTGCATAGGTCAGGACCCACCAGGAATACCCTCCTCTCCTATCATAGTATCAATCTGCATATTTTCAAAAGCCTAAGTGGTTACAGCCTTTATTAGTCCTGTTTCAATCTAAAGATACTTCCACTCCTTAATGAGGGTGTGCTTACAATTGAGATAAACACTGCAATTGCAGCATGACCCCCTGATCTTTTGATATGGCATTATTATTTCACGTACTGTAAAATAAGTATGGTCTCCTCAACTACTTCTTACGGCATTTCTGTTTTGTTATCAAATCAGCACACCATCCTATACGCTAGGCAGGCATTCCTGTTTGTGGGGGACAGCAACTTGGGTCCTTGCCTTGCCAGCTTATCCAGCATTTATCTTCTCTCTCTGTTTTGATGGTAATTATCACTTATGAATGCAAGAAACCTGAGGGGGAAAGTAACCTCTCTTTCCTTGCCATGGAACATACTTTAACGCTTTGAGTTTTTCTGGCCAGACTCCCATCCCAGATTTTTGGAGCTCCAGTGGGGCTTGCTCCACAGTCTATTCTAGCTGCCAGGGGAGGGTATATTGTATTAAGTTATAGTCTCCAACTACAGCCGAATAATCCACACTGACAAACAAAGGCCTTTTTCAGACCTCTTTCATCTCGTGTCTGATATTGCCAGCGCCAAAAATAAGATAATCAAAATTGCCTATCCAATCCATAAGACTGAAAAACATGAGTTTACAAAAGTACTTTAAAAAAACACCCTCAAAACTTAGTCCCACCATAAATATGGACTATTTTCCCACTACTTACTGAGTCATATAGTTACGTGACAGCTAAACTTTTAAGATTCCGCTACGCAAGGGCTTGAGGACTGTACATTGTCAAGGCAGTCTTACACAGATTAGCTCTCAGGCTCTCCGCAGGAGAAATATTAGTATCTCCAGCTAAACACAAGGAAATTGAGGTGGAGGTTCAATTTACCCAAGGCCATGCCATAAATCATCAGAACAGCACGATTAAAACTGAACAGCCATGGGCTCATGAGTTCTGGAGAAAGATTCAGGGTCAGGATTTTTGCTCCAGTTAGAGATTTATGACAGAGGAGATAATGAATAAAACATTTTCACTGACATTTTTTCTCAAAGGAAAGTTGTTAAGCACCATCACTGATCTAGTGGGTCTTACAGATGCTATTTTAGAGGAAGAAAAAAGCAACTAATAATAGTACGCATAACACAGAGAAATAAAGGAAATATATGACCATCTAATTTAAATGGCCCCAGAAATACTTCTTTTCGCTCTGTCACACTGCTGTCAGATAAAACTAAGCTTGTCCACAAGAGAGAGAGAAAAAATAATAGATTTGCTTTGTAATGAAGTCACATGGACATAGACCATATCAAACAGGGCTGGCTAACCTCTTGCTTTCTGTAAAAACCTATGCACTGTTAAGCACTCCTATCATGTCTCCCATTCCTTATCTCATTTCTGCACTAGCAAATCCAATTCCTTGCTCATTCCTCATAGGTTTCTAAATCTGTTGTTACCCCCACTGCTGATCCCTGGACCATCTTCAGTGTGTCTACAGGTTTCAGTATGTGGTGCCCAAAGCTAAAGGAAAGTATTCCTGCTGAAGCTTCACCAGCATAACTTGGAAAGAAATAATCATCTTCTGATCTTGCACATTTCATCCCTGCTAATATCAACACTCAGATGACCTTTTTTTCAAACAAATATAGTGTGTTGTTGATTCACTTAGTTTGTGTTTGAACCTATCACCTTTAATATTTTTCTGCAATAAAACTGAAAAGGCATTTTATATTTTTGCCTTTGGTTCCTTCTTCCTCTACTTAGCACATATCTGACTGGCTACTATTTTACTGATTTGCACCATTACTTGTATTTTCCAAAATCATTTTTAATTCTGATCACATCCTGCAAAAATCCTGCAAACTCCTGGTGTCACGCATAAGTTTTATAAATACTCCTACATCGTCCAGCTCATTAATGGAAATAGTGAATAGAAGTGACAGAGAACTGACCTCAGGGACCTCACTTGCAATATCTCCCTGTATGATAACTAAACTTGGGTAACTCTTTTTTGAATGCAGCTTTTCTTTTTTCATTAGTTATGCATCAACTCCTCGTGATAGTTTCATCTAGACCATATTTCCCCCCTTTGCTTATAAAAAGTATCATATGAGACAGTATCAAAAATCTTACTGAAATCAAAATTTGTCACACTTATTATGCAGTCTTATTCACTTAGACCAGTTACACTGCCAAAGAACCAAATTCATTTGAGTATTCAACATCAGTGTTTTTCATACAAATATTTTTCCTAAAAAATGGTCTTTAAACAAGCACAGAAGTTCTCTGTAAAAAACTGCCAACATTGTCAACATTTCCTGTGACAATGTAATTACTGTTTTTTTGAAAATTATTGTAAAACCACTGCTGGTATTTTTTAGTAAATACTGATAGAACATAATTTAGGCTAATGAATTAGGTCATTGAGTATTTAGAAAACAGAGTCAGATTAAAGTTAATGAATCTGATTTCAGTTAAAAGTCACAAAACCAGTTGTAAATTAAACCCAACAAAATGGAAACAATCATTTCAATATCTGTTGACAAATAGTTTTCTTGGTCTTCAGACAGCACTAAGATTCCAGATCACAACTTTAAATTTACTTTTACAACTTTCCAAAGCATTTTCAAATGCTTTTTATCCTAGAGCAGATACTTCAGCACCTTAGGACAGAAGCAGCAAAAACCAGTTCTACTCACACCTCTCTAGTCAAAGAAAGCTATAATGATAGTGGCGAATAACCAGCCAACCAACCTAAACAAAAAAGCCAACCTTCAAAAGGGCCGGTGCAAAACAAAGCAGCTATATCAATATTTGCACAAATATGTCCAGGAGTGAATAAGTTCTTTGAGTTACATGATGCATGAGTGCATGAAGAAGTGAGTCACCCCGGGGACGGACGACAGCAGGGTGTCCATCAGAGAGATAAGCGGCGTTTGATGCCCGGGCATCTGGCACGCTGCCACACATCCCATTTCTCCATTTCAGCTGGAGTTTTACAGAGGAGGCAGGAAGCCAGCAGGGAACTGAGGGCGGGTGGGAGGGAGAATGGGAGCAGCACCACAAATTGTGTGTCCTTCCAGGAGCCTTTAATCCCGTGTGACATTTGCCACTGCTTACAAGTCCGCGTGTAGCAGGGCCTGTTTTCCACACTGCTGCACCGTGCAGCAAACAAACTACCAGTGCACCACTCGAGCACTTCTCTGCTGGTTTTGCGCAGGTTCCAATGACAAGCAAATTCTCTTTTTCGCTTTTTCTTTCTTACTAAACTCTTACTTAATGCGCAGGATTCAGCCTGACCCTGCAAGATGTACTCAGGCCAAGAAACTCCAAGTTACAAAGGAACTCTGCAACTGAGGTTAACTACTGGTCAGCTACAGTTTCAGGCACAAATAGTGCATCTTCAAATTTGGAAGCTGTGCCGGTCCGTTGTCGGGTCCTAAGAAAGCAGGTATCTAAACTTAGCTGAGTCTAGCTCTAGGAAAAGATGGCAGTGTTCCAGAAAAAGATACCAACAGTTCAAACAAATTAGGAACAGGTTTCTTCAACGATACAGAGATAAGTTTCCAATATGTATTACCACACATTCAAAAAAGGAACAAAACCAGAAAAAAAAAGATACCCCCAAAACATTCACAGATGTTACAGTGCTGCTCTTAGCGTGGGAAACTGGCAAAGTTCAAGTGACTCAGTGAAGCAACCTCAGCCTACAAAAAGACCAAACCTTGACAGTGTTTGACCAGTGTGTCAACCCCAGTGTGCTGCACCAGTCACTCTTTCCTCTCCATACAAAACTCATTCTTAGAACAAGCAACCTGAGCTAAACATTCAGTTTATCATCTTTGGTGGCAAGCCCAGTAAGTACATTTAGGCTGAAAGGGATTTGGGTCTTACAGCTTTCTCCTCTGAGTTTTTCATGGCTCAGGAGAAATCTTTGTTGGTAGTGGTATGACCTGACTGTCAGCATTACTAGTCCTGTATTGCCTCCTGTTTCACTGGCACGAAAAAATATCAGTGAATGCTAAGCACTGTCAAAAACATTAAGTCTCCTGATGAAGCAAACCGAATCAAGCTGCTGCTAGATGATCGCACAAAGCAGTCAGGAGATTGTCCCTCAGACCCTGTCTACATGGGTCTCTGTCCTTCAACACAGAACCTGACCAACAGCCAGAACCATGGAATAATCAGACGTCTTTTATCCCTCTGAATTCAGGCCCCTCAGGGACCTAACTGGAGGGAGCCAAGTCTGCGCCCCTTGGCCCACGCACCTGATGTCAAAAGCACGGCCTCAAGTGCGCCTTGGCAAGAGCCGGGTGCCCAGGTTTCCAAATGTGACCTGAAAACCTATGCTATTTTGTGGCTGAAGAGTATAAAGGGCAAAATGCCAGAGACGCTGAACTCAAAGAGCTGCCATCGAGGGCTTTTTCCGCTTTCAGAGAGAAAAATCTAACCCCTGACTGAAAGAATGGCAAGAAAAAAGCGTCTGCAGCTACCACTTCAACCAAGCGTGAGGCAAAAAGCGTCGTCCTGGGCTCCCACCCTCCTTCCCCGTGCCGGCTGGGTGACTGGAGCGCGTCCCTGGGGAGCGGGAAGGCCGACGGCAGGCCCTGCTCAGCGCCAACCTGCAGCCCCCTCTCGGAGGAGCGTGCCCTGGGCGCCCTCGCTTCGCTCTGAGGGGCGAGCGTGCCCTGCCGCCTACTGACCTGCCCCCGGGGCCGCCCGCCTGGTTCTCATCCAAACCTTTGGGACGCAGGCAACAAATGAGGAGCTTTGGGGTCTAAACTGGGAGTCCTGATGCCGGGAGGTTTCCTTCGGTGAATAGGACCTGCAAGGCCATCGCCTTCACCGGGCAGCAAGCCGGCGGAAGGCCACGAGTTGCTCCGCACCTTCTGTCTGTCTGTCTGTCTGCCTGCGCGCATCCGTGCTGCGTCACCGAGGAAAGCTGCCCCGAGATATTTATTGCGCTGTAGCATTCTGCCTCAGTTAACAGAAAAGCCGTTTTTAGGCGCCCTCCGTCGTAACCCGGGCCTGACCAGCTCCGGTCACGCTGTTGGTTAAGCAGGAGGGATGGCAGGAGCCCTCGGCCACGCGGCAGAGAGCATTTACTGCCCCTTCTGCCCTTTCCCTGATGTCACTTTCTCATTATAACATTATACCGAATCACAATGGGGATTAACTGCCCCTGTATAAGCTTATTATAGGCTTATGCAGGCTGCTGGAGCTTGGCTTTAGGTGGCATTTATTTTAATGAGCCTCGGGCTGATATCACCACTACATCCATGACCGTATATCCCCATTAAGTGCTAAAATTAATGCGGAACATAAAATTAAGTTGCTTTATACAGTGTCTATACAAAGGTGTCAAAATCCTGATGACATACACTGAAAAAAAATGGCTGATGATGCAATGGCAAGATAAAAACGTCGAAGTGGAACTAAGGGAACAATTACAATCCTTAATAAAAAAACACTGCCAAGTGAGTAACACTTGATGATGATAACTACTCGCATTTACTCTGCACCGCTCACCTGCGGCAATGGATACACAAAGGCTTAACTTGTGCACATTAAAACATGCAGCGCAAGCAAGGAAGCAAACCAACCTACTCTACTTATCAAAATTTGGGAGGGAAGAAAGAGGATTTTTCTTTAAATTATGCACTTTTGCAGTGCTGAACAGGCTATATTTAGCTGTGGATTAATAGCAGGGTATTCAAGACTGAAGGCACCCCCAGAAAAAGATAAAATTCGGTATTTCTTCATTTTAACTGAGAGCCGAGGCAACAGATTCAGAATAAGCAGTTGAATGCAGGGAGGACCTACTCTAGCCACCTTTGTAAGAACCAAGCAGTAAGAGACATTAAAAAATTAATTTCTGAGAAATTTGTACTAATTTTTTTTTCAACTCACGGACAATTTCATTGGAACTCTCTCACTATTATTAAACAAAACTGAGTGTTTTTAACATGGGCAGAGATACAAAAACATGGACTGACCAAGAAGAAAGTTAAACCAGCACTGGGTGTCTCAGATCCACTTCTTAATTTCATCACCAAAACACATGGCTAAGGCCTGCACTGACTCACAAAATGTGTGAGAAGAGGTTCCTCAGTTGAACATGTCCACAGAACATCATTAATTCTCCTTCTGACTCGCAGAAGAGTAGGACCTAAGCCAATATATTCTGCAACAATTTCCTTTCCAGCTAGTACCTCTGCCTGCACTAACTTTGCCATGGACACTCCATGATGTTGGCAAATGTGAGTCTGGGAATGATTTCTAGATTCAGAGAAATAATGCTAATATTGCGCTGTTGTCTTTTTTTTTTTTTTCCCCTTTCCAGCTATACCTGCATTTTATGTGACTACAGAGTTTTCAAACAGCTATATCATAACAGTCTGTCGCAAGTGTATTGGGTGTTTCAGTTTGCCAGACCTGTCATAATAAATTAATTACAGGATGTTGCAGAAATGGCTGAGTTCCAGCAGCATCTTGCACAGTTTAATATAGCCCTATTTCCCCATTTCGATGTATTTGTGGTTAGATAAATCCTCAGAAAATTTACAGCTGCTACACACTAGTTTATTATACTCCCTGCCTGTGCAGGCGATATAAGTGCAACAAAAATTTGATGTCTGCTCAGAGCATAGATTTTACTGATACTGCTTTACCGGTGTGGAAACATTTTTCCGCTAAAAGTGGCATCTGCAGTTTCTGCTGAGTATTTGCATTAGAGCATTAGACAGGACTTGTAAACTTGCTTGCCACAGCCAAACATAGCACAAATTCATTTGGCCTGACAAAGTCCTCGCAAAAAATCAGGTGGCAGGAGTTTTAGATGAAACGCAGAGCTATCATTTTTGAATGCAAGCTAGAAAATATTTTTCCAGTCTTTAAAGTTAGTGTACACTAACGTACAAACTACAGCCATGATGTTGCTGCTGAAAGCCTAATCCTTGCTGACTTTGCTGGAGCTTTGAGTATAGGGGTCCACCTACTCCAACCAGCTTGCAGGAATGGGACTCTATGTATATGCATCACTGCTGGAAAACAGACCCTTCAGAAGGGGAAGGCAGCAAGCAACCGGCATACAACAGACTGAACAAAGGACAAAACTCTTGCCAAAACCACTGTGAGTAGAACACATCTACACATAAGAAAATGATCATATGATATTTAATGTTCAAAACAGCAGCTCGATGCTTGGTGTGAAATTCTCATCTCTGCTCTAGCTGTTTTGTGCCAGGTGAAGAGGCTGGAGAGGACTGAATCAAGGCAGAGGTGCATATTGCAACAGACAGCAACTACAAAGGTGCCCTCTGAAGACCTGTGCCATAAATTAGGAAACCAAAGCTTCATCTATCCCAACAGCACTGCAAGTCAGTGGACCTTTCCAGGCTGTAGCTCAGAGTTAGGACAGTACCAAGTTACAAGTTACTGGAGAGACACAGGAGAATATTCCTTGTGTTCAAGAAGTTCATCCAAAAAGCTCCTGTAAATGGCACAAAAACTTAAATGTATTAAAAAGTGAAGTGGTTAAATATCTTAATTTCTAAAGTCTAAGAAACACGACTGAAGCCACCAGAGCTCTGCTATAACACGCCTTCTCACTATCTTCTGTTCCTTCTTCTTAAGTTCCAATTTCTAATTGCCACATTCTTGCAAGTCTCCCCCAGACAGCAGTTTTCTTCTTAAGTTGCTTATTTCCCTCTCTCAGACCTCCTCTCGTTTCTACTCCTTACATAGAGCAGTTTTGTTCCTAACGCACATATTTTATACTCCAAGCAATAAAACTCCTTGAACTAACACAATATTTTTTTACAAGTGCAGGTGTACATCCATAAATTAATTTGTCCAAAACATTCTGAATAGTCATTGGACAGAATGCTAAGGGGAAAACCTCAGAGTACAAACCTGTACATGAATCTTTCCAGCCTCCCTCTGCTATTCAGAAGATAGTTCTATCCCCTCCCAATTTCCACATCCATAAAATAGGTTGCACTGCATACATACTAATTTCATATGTGCTAGAAAAGGATCATTAAAAAGCACCACCACTCTTTGTGTTTACCAAACAAGTGTTTTTGCTTTAGTCTGTTCCCGCCTTAAATGAAGTATTTCCTATTCACCTTAGTAATTAGAGCAGAAGGATGTAGTGAATGAAGTGCCTCATTATCAAGTTTGCAACCACGGTCTCTGCAGAATGGCTACCATGCCGGCTATTTTTCATAGCTGTCTGCTTTTGCTTGTAATGGGCCATTGTTAACCCTAAATGATCCTGACATTCAATTCTCCGTCAGACAATCAGGTCCAGCCGGCAGATTTAGTTCACTAGTCAACAGAGACTTTCAGTTGTCATGTTCCTCTGTGTTCTCATTAGCCCTTGTTCGACTGTGATCCATCCCCTACTGCCTTCTGAATTAAGTGATGCTACAAATACACTTACTGTGTTTTATGATGTCTGTTCCTCAAATTATTTTAAGGAAAAAACTAAATGCAATCTGATGGCTACTGGGAAACACAGGAAAAATATGCCACCCATTCTTTTCTGTTTTGTTGATTTATGCATTGTTCTCGATGTCTCGGCCATATCGTAAAAATGTAATAGGGACTGTATGTTGTAACCACAGACACAAAAATTCTAAAAACACCAGAACAATGAAAGACCTACTATGCTGTTATCACCAGGCAGTTATAAATATCTAATATTTACTCTTTTTTTAAACAAGGTTTTATCTGCTTTGTTTCAGCAATGAACTTGTATCACCCTCTAAAGACTCCTCAAACTGACTTTTATAACTCTTGTATTTTAATTCATGGCTCAGGGAGCAACTTTGCAGGGCACTCATGTTTTTGGATACTTAATGGAGCTCTTCAACTAAAAAAAAAAAGAAGGAAAATTTTCAGTAGGTAATCTGAATCCTTCCGGAATTCTTTTCTTCCACTGAAATTTAAGTCCTTTAAATACCTGGACAACTTTCAGCAGACATACACAATGCTCATTTTAAAGTGATTTTAAGAAATATGTAGGTTGCATTAACACAGAAACAAGAAGCATTACATAAATTTTAATTTGAAAACTTATTTTTTTAAACCATTACCCTAAACCAAACTGTTTAAAAGTTTTATCCTTTCTTCTAAGTTTAAAATCCCAACAGCAATGTCTGAACAATAAGGAATCTACTAACACTGAAGAGAAAAGCAGTTTTTCTTAAAATGATCATATCAGCCATATTTCTGAACAAAAGGTAAAAACTGTCTTTGCCATTATGCCATGTTAATAATTTGTTAAGAGATTTTAGACTGAAGGTTCTAATTTGAACACTGAAGGATGTTATCTTTTTTTTTTATTTTAAATTTCAGATCTTTTTGTTTCATTTTGTGTTAAATGAATGCAGAAAACTCTAGTACCACAGTGACATGGTATAAAGCAATAGAAGTCACTAACCAACCATGTGGTAGGGAGGAAAAAAATTATAAAAACAAACCAAAAGCTATTGCAATTACAAGAAAACATTATGAAAAGTTTATTTTCAACTCCCTGCATTTTCATGTTTGGCTCTTATCTGATTCCTTCTGTTTAATTGTTATTTGGAACTGTGCCTTGGAAGACACTACTGCTGCCTCTCCTCTCAATTTGGAAAGTGTGGCAAAGCAGCTCTATTCAGCTTCAGAGCAGTGAACATAATTGGAGCCCTAGTTCGCAAGCATGAAAGGAGGTGCTGTGCCTTTGATTAGAACTACCATCTCTCTCTGGTGTTTATCTGAAGTGTTATTTCTGCCTTCAGTCTCCACAATGCCAAATTAACATTTTACAATGCTTTCCAATGAGCTCCCAGATCTTGGCTACTGCTCAGCTCTCCCTGACGTGGATGGAGCCTCATGCCATGCTCTGCCCTTACTTTAAATGCGATCCAGGACAGTTTAAGAAACATAAGACATTGACATTTTTCTCTTTTATAAAATCTTTAAATCCCACATGTCACACAGAACAATGAGTTGGAATATATCACAAAAGCAGACAGATAAGAGGCTAGGAACCTTCCTAGAATTGGGCAGTACCAGGATTAAGGTAATTTTACACCACCTCCGACTGGGGAAAGAGACATAAGCCTCCAGTACACATATGCAAGCCCCATTTAGGGCAGGACTCCACACACATGCTCTAGGCAAAGAAAAGCTAGGGACTGTTAGCAAAGAACAATTACCAGTGGGGCAAAAAAGAGTATCTGCTGCAGTGCTTTACTCAAAAGAAACAAGTTTACAGATTTTTCTGGCTTTAAAACATGGGCAGGGAAGATATTACAATATATAGCAACTAGTCCTCTGCATCTGGGTGCATTTCACACATCAGTGCCCAACATTGTTATTCTCACTTCTTTTTTTAATGGAATCAAGTGCCCTGTCTACTAAATAAGGGCTTTCTAATTTTATGTTATTTATTGCTTCAGAGGGGGAGGAGGAAGAATTTCCTAGCAGAGTAAAAATAAACTGGACATCATCAGCCAGAAAAAACACTAACTGATAGAAAGTGTTTTGTTTAATATAAAACATAAATTATTTAGCACTGTAGATAATTAGGAAAGTAATTAGTAAAAGTTCACAACATAATACTCAAGTAAAAAAATAGAGTAATGACACTTACAAGTGAATAAGAACTACAAGTAAAACAAACAGCACAGTTGGATATGAAATATTTCATTCAGACGAAAGAAAGTATATTTGGCAAGACTGCTGCCAAAGCAGCCAGGAGCTCTGACAAAACTGCAATGCATCTTTATTATGTGCAAAAAACCTCATTTGAAAAATATAACTGCCTGGAATTTGCAACACTTATTTACATTGGTAAGCATGAGTAGTCCCACAGGGTAGTTGCATAGGTAGTTACTCAACAATTTGCTTCAGAGCTGCAAAATGCAGTTCAAGTGAATATCTGATGTCAGGAAAATATTTTTAAAAAGCTTATGTTTTCAAGTACACTGCAACGCCAGCGTTCCTTTGTAATTTTACCATTCTGAACACTCCTCTATTTTACTTACAACACATTTTAAAATGCTAATTTAATAACTTATGTAGTAGTTGGGCTTGTTTTGCTTTAGATCACACTTTTTCACTTGATTCTCTGCTCCCAATGGATTGTTCTACAGAAATGCCTAAGTTAAGGTGTAATCAGATATTAAATTGGTTAACATTGTATTTGACAGTTTCAGATTTTACCAGTCCAGTGAGGAGCTGAACATGCAACTTCTGTTGATTTCAAGGAACCCAAGGCAAAAGTCTTCCAAACTAGGTTTACACCATTGGTTAAGTCACAACTGGTGCCATTTTGCATATTTTAATATTTTAATTTTTTTTGTTTATTGTTAATCCTTGAAGTGAGATCATAGTTGCAGCCTTCAATGCGTATACTGAATATTACACCAGTATTTGGAATTAAGTTATGACTGTATGTCATAGCTTTCAGGCTCAAAGGCAGTATTTGTCTTTCCGTTTGTACTTAAATTTGAGCCTCTCGCTGCCTTTTTCTTCTTCTTCAGTTTCACCCCATGGGCTGTAGGTTCATTTTCAACACCGTTAGCTGTAACTGATGATACGGGAGTATCGAGACTCATTAAGTTGTGCTGATTTTCCCTCTCATTCCTCTGTATCCTTTTCTTCTTTTTCTTTGCACCTCTAGAGGAAGGTGGATATAAAAAGAGTAAAAGAAACACAAAGTTAGTCCAAATTTAGAGCTTTTTCCACTCACAGCTGATGTGTTAGAGGAATTGTCTGCCTCTCCCCCTTGAGTACAATGCTGAAACAACTACAAAAACTACTGTTCTGCAGCAGAACAAAGACTGAAAAACCAGGAAGACAAAATATGAGACCACTCCACTAGTCTACTTTTTAACATATCATAGCATTGCTTTGAAAAGAACTTCTCATGATTGTAAAAATCAGCTAGTCTTGATCAATAGTCAACAGATATAATTAAAAAGTACAAATTACCAGTCTCCTCCTCTCATAAAAGAGCCACTGCATTTTTTTTTTCTTTCCTAAGCTCAAACACTAAAATACTTGCAATTAAAGAAAGATTCCTGGTTTATTTATTCAACAAGAATAAGACAGGCAGGCAAAGTGCATGGATTAGTTTTTCCATTTTAATTTACCTGAACTATGACAGATTTACAGAATCAGAAATCACTTTAATGTCTATTTATGCTTATCAGACTTCATACAATGCCAAAAGCATCAGTCAAGCTCCTGTATCTTTCCCAGTCAGTGCCTTTAACAAGGGAATTAGACTGGTCTTGCAGATGATGCCAGGGGTTATGCAGACGTTACACCACTTCTACCCTGAATTCCCACTCTTGGCAGAAGTCGTAACTTTATTTAACTATAAATACGTAATAACACTTTGACTATAACCTTTCAAGAGCAGGTACTGTCTTTGTTCAAAATTTGTTTTGTGCCTAGCACGAGGTCTTTGTTTGTGAAGAGAACTGTTATGTTGAATGCTGCTGAAACACATAAGCGAGTGTATGAATGAAGACTAAAGAATGTAATGAGATGTGTGCAGTTTCCCCAAAAAGGGTGCTGCAAAAGCATTACTGTTGGTGATATTGTCCTAATGTAATCGTATTTTATAGATGAAAATGTTTACACATCAGCCTTGATAATGGACTGATGACTGCCTAAAATTTGAATTTTTTTTTAAGCTAAATTGTGTATTCATGACTACATGAATTGCTGCAGCTCTAATACTGGAACAGCCTGAAGGAAAACATTCTGGAGTTCAAGACTCTCTGTGTTAGGATTCCTGGAATAATTTGAGAAGTACTGCTGCATGAGAAAACCAGGGAACAAAATCATAATTAATCAGTAATATGTACCAATCTACCAAACTGAGTGTTCAGCTGGGTTTGATGTGTAATCACTTGTAAATTTATGCAGAGAGCACTACCTAGTGTAGCTCAACAAAACTGTACAATGGGAATATATCTTAGGAGATAATGTCTGTACTGACAAATAGTAGCTAATCATTGATATTTGACGGGTGAGGCTACTATGCAGAATTTCAGTGTAAAGCTACTCAAATTTTGAGAAGTAGTTTTCATCTTTTTATTATTTGAACATCAGATGTGATGACGTATCAAAACCTTGAGATACTTCAATAAAAACGTTAGTATGCTTAGCATCTATTATGTGGACATTTCTCTGTTTCTTCTAGAGTCTGCAGAAGATAGGTTAACTGCTTTGCTAAGATAAAAATCTACTACCACCTTGGATAAAATTTGTTTTCCTATTGCAAAACCGTAATTTCCATCCAGACAGACATGTCATAAGGGCTTGCCATTCACTTTCCTTTACAGCAGGTATTGTGGCCATAATGAATACTGTTCTAGTAGGCAAAACAGCAAACATTCATTTGGAGGCTCAAAGAAAGGCATATTAAGTTGTGCAGGTGCTAACAGTTTCACTTCTCCATATTGAAAGTGCGTACTTGGCAATCACATGTCACTTGATCTAATGAAGTTTATTTACTGCATAATTCCTACTATATACTAGAATGTGTCATGGATAGTAAGTGTATTTTCACAGAAAAAGGAAGATAACAGAATGTTTTAGGGGGAGCAACTATTTAAGTACAGATTGAATTGGACCTCAAGTCATGTTGATATTGCTTTTAGATGCTAAAATAGAAAACTTTTCCAGTTAAGATCACAACACTTGCATGCGTGTCTGTTTTTAAGGTTATTTCAAGACACATCAACTGCAGTGAACAAGAAAACTACAGTTCTGTCACAGGCCCTGCAGGGCATGGTTTCAGGTACAAAGAAGTGAGAGTTTTCATGAAAAATATGCAGCCATGTTTCTGAAATGTTTTATTATCTAATCTGTACTATATAGATAGCCTATGAACAGAAATATGGCACAGTCTTTCAAACTACTGGCATCAGAAATACCAGATCCTTCTCTCTTCTAGCTCTCAAAATAAGGCAAAAACTTGTAATCTCTTCTGAAAAGAACTTGGTATGTGCCGTCACTGCTATGATTACAAAGACAAGTGAATCACATTTCATTATGTTCTAATTCATGGAAGAGCTTGCAAAGTACATACTTGCAGTACATATCTGACATTACTCAGATTTGCATTCTGATCTTAAAACATGTAGTGACAACCGCCCTCTCCATGTCAGACAAAACACAAGCACTGGGGACAAATGCAGCAAAAACGTAATAAAGCCTAGAACGTCCTGTACATAGAAGAAAAATGCAGCGCTGTGTAGTACTGACATGTCTATATTCTTCCCTTTCAAATTAGCTCTCCCCTGACAAGGTATAGCGTCAAACGCTACCTCATGACATCTTTCACTAATGATCAGGTATAAATGGCTCAGTACTCTGAAAGCTTGTGAATGATGCTCTGCAACACTGCTCTTTTGCCCAGATGGGACAGCAATGACATGAAGCATGACTTCAGACTGGCATCTACATGATGCTCCTGCTCCCTATAGTTCCAGAGATGGGAGTACATTCCAGGGACCCGGGCACGTAGGTGTCTTCTCTCACTTTTCTGAAACGTAGCTGAAGTGGGTTTAGGGCACTGTTTCTTCAGCATGACACTTCAGTGTGACCTCTTCTCAGGACAGCTTTAGTTTCCATTAAAATGAGTATTTCACATTTGACATGACTCAAAATTCTTGAATTTGATTTCTTGATTTGTGATTCCACATTTTAAATCCGTGGTCCCACATTCTTCAGTGGATGTCCTAGAAAGGTCACTCAAAATAATTGTTTCCTGAAGTTCTACGAATGGAGTTGAGTCATACAAAATTTTTGATACTAGCTTCTAACAGACTGTATCAACCATCACAAGTAACTGTGCTTTAAAAGTATTTCCTTCCTTAATGTATGTCCTATCAGAATAGTTATGCCCAAAATTCAACGCTCAATTCTGTCAATGTGTAGTTATACAGACCATTCCTCATCATACATAAGGGTTAAACTTTCCACTCACAATTTATTTTCAAATCTAGATACAGCTGGAGATAGAAAATTAAGATTTAAAGATAAGTTAAATTTAGATATGTATCTGCATCTACACTGTATGTGCACAGACTATTTATATGGGGAGGGGACCAGTCTGGAAAATGATCAGTGAAATAACTGCTTAGATGACAGATACCTATAATGGTAAACACAGGAAGTATTTTCAGATGTATTTTTTGAAGTATAAATGGTTGCAATAGCTAAAGATATTGTGGAAGCTCTTGTTCAAAATGCTGAGATTGTATCTGCTTACAGCTTTCACGCAACGAATACACACAATTTTTAAAAAATGCAAGTGTCACAAAGATGCCAGCTTGCACCTTCTTGGTATGTGACAACCTCCTGCAATTTATATTAATTAATTTTTAGAGGGTGCAAAAATAGTTCGCAGTTTGTAGCAACAAAACCTAATACATAGCTAAAGGATGCCACAGGGCAATCCCATACTCCTGAGCTTTGACTCTCATGTACATTACAGTCCTTGCTCTTTTGGGGGGAGAAGGTGTGTGTATGCATATGGATGTGTATACATATATGCAAACTGTTATTTCCTTCACATTTCAGGTGGGAAGCACTTTCTGAATGATTATCCTAAAGCTAACTTGTTTTGCTTGCTAGAACAAAATAGCCCTTCCAACATTTCTCACAGTTTTCTAACAGCAGTTGTAGAAATAACACTGCAAATTGTTTTAAGTATTTCTTGCTTACTGTGTTGCAGGTGAGTCTCTATCTGTGTCATGCTCCGAGCTAAATTTTAGGTCCCCTGACTTACTCGTGACTGGTGACATCTGTAAAAGAAAAAAAAAAAATATGAAAAAAGCAGGAAGGTAAAAAGAAGACAGACAATGGGGCCAACACACATACATAGAAAACCCACCAGCTTCCTGAATAAGGAGAGAATATACCTCGTTTGAAAAAGAATGTCTATCAGCCATAAAATGTTAACTCCTATGTGGTTACAAACAAGGAAACAGTACTCTGCTTTAAAAAAAAAAAAACAACATCATCAAACTACTTGCAAATAAAAGAAAGTTTTCGGGTATGTGTAGAAACAAGAGGTTATGAATCTGCTTGAAGAAAGCTTAAAATACACATGGTCTGTAAAGAATTAAGTTATTTCTGCTACTGCATGAGTGAAGAGAGAATGCTAAAAAGTCATCTTATTGCATAGTTTTACCATGAGAATTCTGTCTCTGTTTCAACCCTGCAAGTTTCAGTCAAAAGCAGTTCAAATCACTCCAGGTTCCTTTATATTTCAGGGATAAAACATACCAACCAACCAAACCTGGAAGAGTTTAAGTAAATTCTCTAATTTCCAATCTAATTACTGCATCTCTATGCAACTCACTCCCTGTATAAACAAAGCTCTTCTAATTCTAACAAGTCTCATAGTTACTGCAAGAATTCCCGTAAGGAAATGTGAGTGCACTTCCTGAGTTTACTGTCTTCAGGGACAGATTATTTTCTCTACATTCTTCCAGGCTGTTCACAAATACCTGGTAACTACCCACATAGTTTCATTTTCAAGGAGGGCAGACGCCAACACAACTGATAGGCCTTACGTCTCACTCAAAATTTGCTCTTCTGGAACCAGGCATAGACTACACATCCAGCCAGGAACTTCAGGCCTCCAGAGCACCACAACCAAGGAGAAAAGCTGTGGAAAGCAGTGCAGCACACTGTAGGTTCAGACCTAGTATCACAATCCTGTCAGTGAAAAACTGTTGTGGACCTCTACTTCAGGTTGACAGGACAGGACTCTGTAAACAGAGTCTGTTTGGTACTGCATGCATGGAAAATAACCCAGAAGTTATATCCAGGCAGGCATTGTAAGAATGGGGACCGGTTCCTATGCAGATCTTGGAAAGCTGGAGGAAAAGTCTCTTTCAGGATACTGGAGCCCTAGGCCAGAGAAGGGAGGGAGAGATTAGATCTGGTACTTCCCCCAAAATAAGATTTTTTTTCTGGAAGTAAAGGAGAAGAATGGGCTTGAAACTAACTCAACCCTCAAAACTTGGCCCACGTTTCTGATTTTTTTAAGACTGCTGAATTTCAGATTCATAGCCAGCCTAAAGCAAAACCTACTACATTGTTTCTGAATTTCTCATATATCCCTAGTGTTAAAAAGATCAGCCCATGCAGTTCTGCCAAGAACAGAGGTACTCATCTGCTTGTGAATAAGATGTTTAATGTTCTGCTATCAGCCTGAATTGCTCCAGGAAACAGCCAGTTACTGACATTACTGTCACTTAAAACCCCAGTTAAAAATGAGCAGTATTAGGAAGGGAGTATCATTCAGCAGCTCTGGAGTGCCTAACAACAACACAGCATCTAGAAAAGTAACCACAAAGTCAACAAGAGCTTTCTGGAAGCAACAGAGAAGAAAAAAAATTACAGTGCTTGACCCTCTAGTCTGCCAATTGTTCATTTCATTTTGCGTGACCTCACAGGCAAGGTGTACCATGGTTCTTTCGTATTTAACTTAAACAGAGAGAAAATAGAGGGTTGCTTCATGGCAGTTCTTTTTATCACTTAAGCATTAGTTTTGGTATTTTAAAATGGAACAAAAATACTTTCTTTTCAGGCACTAAACTTATCCATCACAGATTTCAAAGCCCTAATGAATAAAACTTAACATTCCCCTGTAAAGTACTATTGTCCAATTTTAATTTGGGATGAAGTGAGGCACAGATGAAAATTGTCTTGCCACACAGAAATGAAGACCATATTGGAACCAGAACCCGTATCTCCCAAACCTCAGTTTCAGGCCTTGAACAGTTTAATTACTTTCTTAAACTCTAAATGCAATTAATTAAAAAACCCATATAGTCAATGTTAGTAGTTGAATGAAATTTGAACTTTTTTACCTTGGTCCTGCTCCCTAGTTTCATTTTATTAGTTTAATATTATTTTTCTGCTGACTTAGAAGAAACAGGATCAAGCTCCCATTGACTTACTGAATTCATATAAGCACACTGCCCACAACAACTATGTTCAAACATTAGTCATTAGAATTAGTCTGCTGAAATAACACAGATTGCTAGATTAGTTTAGACAAAAATCAGCCTATTAGAATATAATAATGTAGTATTGGCAGGGAGAGGAAGACAAATCTTCTACTTCACACGCAAAAATCCTTGTTAATACAGTAATAAACCTGAGACTAAGTAAACACAAAAGAAGGAAATACAATGCCACTGATATGAAAATACAAGGGAGTGCTGTAGAGGGAATGACTCTAAGTAATTAATACTTCCTTCAGCATTCATAACCTCACGGTTCCTTGCCATACACAATCATGACTTCACTTCACTTGCAATCAAAACAAAATCTTTTTCTGAAAATCCTATATGAATGATGTTAAATTAGGTTTTTTTATCCTCCTTTTTGAGTAAATACAGCAGAATCTCAACATTGTACTAATACTATAATCAAATACGGACCTTTCCAAAGCACAGTTTGGTAGAATTCCTTTAAGTGCCACTACAGAACTGACAACTCTTATAAAAAATAGACTAAGTTTTTTTTAATACTTACAGACACCTAAACCCAGAAAATTATCCTTGCCTTACAGTTAGAAGATTAAAGTATCCACTAAATTAAGCTGCCTAACCAAAGGTTCTTATGATCTGTTCTAAAAAACTACTCATCACATAGGCTTTCATTTATTCCACCACAGCATTTCAGTATAGGTACCAAGGAAAGAAAAGCACACAATTAGAGACTATCTTGGAATAGCTGTGTTCACCTGACATGGCAACTAATGAGAATTCCCAGGGGCTGTAGGCAGACTCCCAATTCTCCAGAGTACAGTTCAAGTATGATACCTTTCTTACCTACAAATTTTCAAGTATGTAATGAGGCAGGAACTAGATAATAGATCTTTTTGAAGCAGATCTCACTGCCACCACCTTCTCTTCCCTATCCCGTATACCTTTGTGTCCCTCAGCTCACTCGTTGAACTACCTTTCCCATCCCAGTGATGTGAGTAAGCAGTTGCAGTACTGAAGGAACAAGTGGGGTCAGCAGCAGATGCAAGAAGGCAGTGCAGGAGCTGGTGCAACAAGGGGATGATGCAGCAGGAGGAGCACAGCGAATGAGTGAGCAGAGGCTGGGAAAACAGGCAGGAGTTATGTGGCTAAGGAGGTAGCGGTAACACTTTGACACTGAGAATACATCAAGGACATGCTAATGTAAGGAGCAAGCTACAGAATTCTGGAGTACGGAGGGGCTGAAGAGTCTTGATCTCTTCTTTCCCCATTTCTAAACCTCTCGACCTCTTGTTATGCATGGGCAGATCTCACAGGAAGCTCCAAACAGCTCTGCACTATTGTCACTGTTTCTGTACCAAGATTCAGCAAACCTAGCATTGTAAGAGATACCGTGGTAGTTATTAAATCGATCTAGATTGCAGAGCTTAAATATTATTACAGAATTATTAGGGTTCTGTCTGCTGTAAAGAAAAAACTGTGTCAGATAATTATAATGAGTATCTCGAACTTTTCTGTTCACAAAAACAAATACTGAACAGAGTACAAAATATAAGCTCCTTTGTATAGTGCCACTAACGGCGTTAAATTTTGTTGCCATATTCTAATCCTCCACTCTTTGAAAGATATAGCCCATCAGAAGGAGAGAACATCAGTTCATATCAACTGTAGAAGCTTAGATTTTCTGGAGTTTCTTTTGCTTTGTTTACTATCGTGAAAATAAAAATTGTAATAAAATATGTACTTTCCTTTTCTAGAAGACTTGCTTGCTTTACGGCTCATTTGGCCTCTATTTTTTGATATTTAATATTGTCTCAGTGTTGCCACAGAAGAGGCAACCAAGGCAAAACAAAGGCGAAATACACAAAAGCATTTCAGTTCCTGACCCCTGCTGTAGAATTCACAGCAGTAAGCCAAGCACTAAACCATCCCTGTGCAACTTGTAGAAACAATCATATGTATCAGAACGCACTTCATAGCAAAACCCGAAGCAGAGGTCATCTAAAGGAAATATAAGGGACAAAGTCTCATCCCAAGTCTACATCTTTGATAGTGCTTTCCTCTAGGCTGTGCAGAATTGTCTGTAAGACTGATGGTCTGCAGAGGTTCTCTGCAGACTAAGTAGATGGAGAGAATGGAGTGGTGCAGGCAATCTATTTAGGTGATTCAAGCCATGAAAGTAAGTGTGCTTGCTCTATAGCCTACTCTGCACAGGGGAACTCTCCCTCTCCCACAGAAGCTGTTTCTACAGAACTTGATCTAATTAAAGATTTGTTGGGATCACAGACGGCAAGAACGAACATGTCTCTATGTTTTTTTCAGACGAGTCTTGTGGACATTAAACTCAGTATTAAGTTTGTATTTTGTTTTCTATTACACAGTCCATGGTTAAAGGATTTACAGCAATGTACTTAACTCCCCAGAACAACTTGATGCCTCCTGTCAAAACTGTTCTAACACGTCAAGTTTGGGAGAAATGCTGTGATACTATGCCACACTCGTCATTTTCTTTCCTGCTATTCTGCACCCCTCCACACATGTGGTGGATTGACCCTGGCTGGGTGCCAGGTGCCCACCAAAGCTACTCTATCACTCCCCTCCTCAACTGGACAGGGGAGAGAAAATATAATGAAAGACTCATGGGTCAAGATAAGGACAAGGAGAGATCACTCACCAATTACTGTCACAGGCAAAACAGACTCGACTTGGGGAAAATTAATTTATTACCAATCAAACCAGGGTAATGAGAAATAAAATCAAATCTTATAACACCTTCCCCCCACCCCTCCCTCCTTCCTGGGCTTAACTTTACTCCTGGATTCTCTCCCTCCTTCCCCTGCCAGTGGCGCAGGGGGACAGGGAATGGAGGTTGCAGTCAGTTCATCACATGTTGGCTCTGCCGCTCCTTCCTCCTCAGGGGGAGGACTCCTCACACTCTTCCCCTGCTCCAGCGTGGGGTCCCTCCCATGGGAGACGGTTCTCCACGAACTTCTCCAATGTGAGACCTTCCCACGGGCTGCAGTTCTTCACAAACTGCTCCAGCACAGGTCCCTTCCAGGGGCTGCAGTCCTTCAGGCACAGACTGCTCCAGCGTGGGTCCCCTGTGGGGTCACAAGTCCTGCCAGAAAACCTGCTCCAGCGTGGGTTCCTCTCTTCACAGGTCCACAGGTCCTGCCAGGACCCTGCTCCAGCGTGGGCTTCCCACAGGGTCACAGCCTCCTTTGGGCATCCCCCTGCTCTGGCATGGGGTCCTCCCTGGACTGCAGGTGGAGATCTGCTCCACCATTGACTTCCTTGGGCTGCAGGGGGACAGCCTGCCTCACCATGGTCTTCACCATGGGCTGTGGCGGAAATCTCTGCTCCGGCACCTGGAGCACCTCCTCCCCCTCCTTCTACACTGACCTGGGTGTCTGCAGGGCTGTATCTCTCACATATTCTCACTCCTCTCTTTGGCTGCAGTGATGTTGCACAGGTTCTTTTTCCCTTTCTTAAGTACATTATCCCAGAGGTGCTACTACCATCGCTGATGGGCTCAGCCTTGGCCAGCGGCAGGTCTGTCTTGGAGCCGGCTGGCATTGGCTCTGTCGGACAAGGGGGAAAGCTTCTAGCAGCTTCTCACAGAAGCCACCTCTGTAGCCCCCCACCCTGCTACCAAAACCTTGCCACGCAAACCCAATACAACATATTTCCCCATTAAATTAACAACTGGCAGGGAGCTTTGCTAGTGGAATTACATATATTTCTTTTGCCATGACCTTCCTATTTAAATTAACTTATAATTGCTTTTTCTCCCCTCTCTACTGTTTTTAAAGAACAAGTCTATCTAAATCAGATTCACCATATTGTAACCCTTAAGTCTAACAGTATTAACTTAACTGTGAGTATCTAGCAGAACTGTGGCTCTGTATACAACAGAGACATTGGCATGAATTTCTATCTTTCCCATAAAGAACAGCTAAACCACTGTAGTGTTTAGGACTAAGCCAACACTTACTAGCTTCTCCATCCATGAATGTCAGAGCCACAGGCAGAGAGGACTTTGCCTTGTCTAGTCTTTGAAACTGCAAAATCCTAGGCCTGTTCAGTAGTCACGGCTCAAACCTGACAAATACCACATCTCAGAAATCAAATTAACTAGATGACTATTTGAGGGACACCAAAAGAAAGAGGAAAAAGAGTGGAGACAAGAGACTTCAGACTGAAGCACTACAGTTTAGAAAAGCTGTTTTCAGTCTTGAAGTCTTGGCCTCTGGGAATTTATCTGTGGTTACAACTTTGCATTAAAATTTGCATAAAAATAGTTCAGTCCTGTTCAGAAAGAAGCTATAAAGACCTAAGGAGAAAACAATGGGGACAGAGAAGTTATCTTGCTCCTGAGAGCTATCTTAATAATATAAATGTCTGTCAATAGTATTTTTGGGTCTGCTTGACCAGTTCAGGGGCTCAGCCTGATTCTTCCTATCTTTAAACAGACCAGTCACCTACAGCAAATGACTATGGATGTCACTTCATCTTTTCTTTTTTTCCTCAATAGGAAAACCAGATACCTTTTCTTTCAATGACTCAAATAATACTACAGACAGAGGCACAAAAATTTTTTCAGACAGAACACATTAGGAACCACAGAGGTGGTTTTGGAGTTGAAAAAGAAAGCTACCAGCTTAGAAATAAAGTAGCACCACACATGCTTAAGAGAGAGTAATTCAACTTGAACGGTACAAACTGCATTTTAAAGGGAAAACAGAATATCTAAAAATAGGAAACTACAGAACTAAAAAGGTGAAACATGTTAATGTCGGGTAACATTTAAGGAAAATGGTCTATTCACTGTAGATAGTACCATACTAACATTTCCTTCAGAAGAAGGATTTCTTCAAGAATAATCAAAGTAATTACTATTTCAAAAGTGGGATTTGCAAAGACATCTCTATTTTATAATGCCTATTCAACAGTTTATGTGGAAGACCGCACAGGAGCTTTGCTGACCAATTCTAGAAAAGCATAGTTTCTTTCAGCCCAGATGTCAATGCCTTTAGAAAGAGAGATCTGTAATCATATTAGGCATGAATGAAGCCCAGAATTATAAACTTTACTATAATACATTCTAATTCAATTGAATACCACATTTTTGTGGGTCTGCAATCTCTCTGAACCTTGAAAGTGAACACGTTTGATGACGTGTTGAAAGTCTTCAGCTCTATGCACTGCAAGAGTTCCATCATATTAATTCTTTAATTAACATTATCACATCTTCCTCGTCTCTCCTCTTCCTAAAAGATTATCAGACACTGATGTGTCCCCTAGTAACCTGAAGAAAGGCACCATTAAAGGAGAAAATAGAAACAGCACAAACTATAAAAGTTTTTTATGAAACTAATAGAAAAATGTCTAGCTAGTATTTTTGGAAATATTTTTGAGCAAGTTTTCTACATTTTTAAAATTTTTAGATCCAATAAATAAGCGTTGAGCCCACAAAAACACCCACATTGAAAGAGCTCAAGCCCAGGGGAAAAACATCAATTGCTTGGCAGGTTGGTTTCAGACACGCTAGGCTAAGTATTCAGAAAGTCTGACAAAAACCTACTCTAGGGGAAGAAGAGTGAGAACATGAATTATTTATGTGAACAGTGATAATCCCAAACTTTGTTTAAATATACATGGAATCAAGTTTTGATGATCTCTGGGTAGATTATCCAAATCGTGCAATAATAATGTAGTTCTTGAAGGTAACCCTTTTCTTTTCATGCTTATGACCATTGCTTTATACCTTAACATCATTTTTCAAAGATAAATATACTAGAAAGAGTATTTTTTTACACCTTTAATGGAAATTTTAAATTACTGTTTTGTTTTTGTCTATTACTACTTTCCACTATTCTCACATAATGTAGAATTGAGTACTTAAGATTCAGAATCCAATTAGATGCATTTTATGTAATGAGTGGTAGGCCATCTTAAATTATAAAACATATTCATGAGATTTTTATAGACAGCAGAACATTTCGGGGGGGGGCAGGGGAGAAGACACTTTATTGACTTTGAAATGTCTCTGATTTGCCAAAATTTTGCAAACCCCAAATTCTGGTTTCTAATAGAACCCTATCTGAATTCCTAACTTTTCTGCCTTCATCTTAAGGAACCTGAAAACAGCACATTTACTAGAGCAACCAGATGACAGGTCTGTCTCCATTTCCTGGGATTCTTCATCCACTGCAGCGAGAACCTCACTCCATGAAATTTCTATTGGCAGTTTACATGTATGTTGTAATTAAAGATGATTATGACCTAATTTTGTGGCTCAGGAGTTAAGTAACTCATAAGGCAGGAAAACAAGGTTTGCATAAAATTATTATGTTATGAATGCAAAGCTGATGGTAGAAAGCGTTTTGAAAGCAGGTTCTTTGAACTACAACTTTTTTTATTTGCAAAGATTAATATTGGATCTTGAGTACTACACCCTCTTCTAATGTTAATGATTCCATTTTATTCACTCATCATAAAATTCTGATGATTAGCTAGATATGCATTTATAATATCTGCAGTTGGAAAACTACTTTTAATTAGACTATCTGGTATTCTCAGTAATTAAAACCATAGCAGTATTCTGTATTTTAAGTGTCCTGTAGTCTCGTATGGTAGCAAAATCTCACGAGTAACTGCTATGATGATATTCACAGTAACTGTGTTTTGCAGTCTTAACAGAGCTAAATATTTAAGTATTCCTCAAAAAAACCAGAAAGAACAATAGATATAGCAGACCTGGATATAACTAGGTATTTGGGAAAACATGCTTGTGGCCAAAGAACACACAAAATCAAAGAAATCAGTTATATTTTCCTGCTCGTGGGAACAACTTAAGAATTCAATAAATGTTTCTGGATTAAAAAAAAAAAGCTTCATTTTCTGCCAAAAAAAAGAAAATAGGGTATTACAAAATAATGATTTTTCTTATTTCCCATGTAAAAGAAATTGGCATTTCCTTTCATCAGCTCTTATACTGAAAAAAAAGTGAAAGGAATAGGAAGAAAAGTTGCTGTGTCACTGCTGCAACACAGGAACTGCCATAACCGATCAGCCCCCTCAGTGGTCTTCTTAGCAGTTTTGTCTCAGAAGTATCTGGTATTGCCTAAGGCCAAAGTACTATAGAACTTTCCTTCATTAAGACAGACAGCTGAATGACAATTTGTTTCTTTTATGCAGCACTCTGCAGCTTTTGTAAAACCATTACACTTCAAGGCATCGCAAGTCTTACAGAGATTTGATTCATCATTTGATTCAACTCACTATATTCTTGGTGATTTATACATGCTAATGTAACTTGAAATTAAAAAAAAAACAGTCAGATTTGTGTTTCCCAGCCATTCAGATGTTTTTGGAGTCTCAGTCATTACCTCAGCCTAAAATGTGTTACTAAAAAAATTAAACCCTGAGCACATAAGTTTAATAGTGTCTTGTAGTAGCTAGGTTCACCAGGTTAACTAAGCATGGCATAAAAAAAAATTTTCTTCTACCAATATTAGATGTGTTCTATTCCAGCTTAATGTTCCCCGATCTTGTTTAACAGCAGAAGGAAAAAAAAAAAAAAAAGAAAAAGAAAAAAAGAGTACATCCAATTCACCCCTCTACATCATGTACTATTTTACACAGTCTTCATTGCTCATTCTTTGCTAATTTAATCTTGTAAGTATATCCTCTTATACCATTTTTTCCAGGACTTGTAAACGATTCATTACTTTTCTCTGGACTCTTTATGATTTTGTAGTGCCCTTGGATGCCATGCAAGACAAAAAGCAACATAGTTGCTTGGTTTTGGACTGTTACTGTACACTTCATTCATTATGTCTTTTGAGTATCTGTATGTACTATATAGAATACTACAAAATTCCAACTAATTATTTAATATGCAGTCATTTTAATTCAAAGTGCCAGTAGAATCAAGTAAAGAATATTTTGATTAAATATTACTGTTACTAAAAAAAGTGCTACTAGTAATACAAAAACTATTATCAGAAAAATATCAGCTCTAGGCACTTGAGAAAACATAAGCAATCAAAACTAATCAAATGTTACTTCTCACAAAGTTGAATAATGAATACTGGTTGTAAATGTCCGTAACATTAGTTGGTGCACATAAAAGTATTTTGATCCAGTAAATCAAGTAGATTCCTATGAGATTAGAACAGAAAAAAAGATGTGGATAAAAATGATGAAGTCTTCAATGACAGTAAGTACCTCAGCACTTTTCCCTTCTCTGCTCTGGGTATGACTGAAACTGGGTGAGTGTAGCAACATATTCCCTGTGGGATACTTTTGTTGCCTCCAGCAACGCAGACAACAGATGAAAGAAATATTCATGCTTTCCAGTAATGTTGTAATTTTTCTTATATTTGTTCCAGTCTGCCTTTACAGGAGCATCTGGAAGTAATGCACCCTTGTCTTTCATGGACAATGGTTTGGGTATGAGTTTCTCAGCCACAAAGAGGTAAAAGATACTTCAGATTAATTATTAGTACTCACTGTAGTAATTAATTCCATTTTTCAAGTATAGTTAGAAACAAAACACTTAGTAATTCGATTTATAGCAGTTGGCTTCAACAAGACAGCTGGCTTCAACAAGACTGCCAAGTGAGTAATGTGTACTCAATAATTTATTAAATGCTACCTCTCTCTATTCACCTATTAAAAACAAAAGCTACACAAAAAAGGTTAATAGAAGTAGCTTTGAGTGTTTTAATCTTGAACATTGCAATATATATTATGCAGCAAAGATTAGATAAATCATCTGAAAAAAGAAAAAATTGTAACTAAGCAACACAGCGTAAGTTTTGAGTCTTGCAAATCAGATGCAGAATATTAGATTCAATTTTAGAAAAGTACATGGAAAAGTCAAGTAATTTGAAAGAAATCTGAACAAAAGTCACTTTTAAAGTAGTTATGTTAGTACCATTTTACTAAATGAATAGCTGTGGAAAGCATGCTTAAGAAGGATACAAACCTTTTGGAATAAAAATATTCTTAAATCCAAACAGTTATTGAACTAACTTCTATCACTTTTTTTTTGCTTACAAAGTTTCCCATGTTTTAAGACAATCATCAGCCTTACTTCACAGAAGGGGAACATAAGTTATGCAAAGTTTCTAATCTCTTTGTCTGGAGAAGTGAGAGTCATTTGGCCTGCTTTGCACATAGCAGTATCTCTACAGAGCTGAAAAAAAATGAAGTAAGAATCAAGCCCCTATTTTTTTCCTTGACTAAAAACTAGCTGCTGTTTCTTTGTCCTCTGTATATACTGTATTCTGACTGCTAACTGAAATCACAGAAACAGGAATGCAGCCTCTGCGTACCATATAGTATGTGATACGTAAACAACAACATAATGCCATATGCAATTGCAACTCAATAAGTATACGGTGGGAGTGGAGAGATATTAGGTATAGTCAAGACAAAAGCCTTTCTTTCCTTTGTTCCTTCAAACTGTGAAGTCTCTATAGTCCACTCTCCTGAGCAACCTACAGGATAGGTGCAGTCATTCACATCAGAGAACCATCAGAAGCTTTTAAACAGAAACATCCATTGACAAGTAAGCACATTTAGATGCAGCATATCTCCTGGTCTGGTAATAAGGCTTTATGATCACAATGTATATCTTTAATTAGGATATTATCACATGGACTGAAAACCTCTAGAGAGAAAAACAGTATAGCTTTTTTCTAACCAACCCAATAGGTAAGGAAATTTCATGGCAGAAAATGTGAAGAATCTGTGGGCAGTGCATATTCCAAGAATGACAGTCAACTGCCCTAAAGTATGTCAGGTTTTGGCAAATCCATGTTGTTTCTTCAACTGTCATTTACATCAGGTAGCTGTGAGAGACACTTCTGTAAATCTTGGAGTCAGTGGGAGATTCACCACTCATTACAATGATGTAAGGCAGAATATTTAATTGCCACATGATGGAACAGCTGGTTCCACACAAGACAAACGTTAGACATCTGCTGAAAATCTAGCTGCTTGCCTGGAATGAGGTCTACACATAAGAAATTTTTCCAAAAAGGATCTAAAATTAATACAGTCCACCTGGCACACAAAAGACATACTCCACCAATACTTACAGAATCCTTCCTTCTCAAATTATTACCTTATGTCTTAGTGTTGGAGAACCTTCCTCTGCTTCTGTTGGTCCTTCAGGTAGGAGAGGAGCAGAATCTGGCACTAATCCTGAAGGTTGTTCTTCATATTTTTCTGAAAACCGGATCCATAATTCACCATTATGAGAGCCATGAAAGAATTATGGAAGTATCTATTTTATGTGAACAAACATGACATTACAATATAGCTAAAACCAGGATGTGGACTGAAACAGGTGAAAAATGTTTGAAGCCAAACTTTGTATGAGAATTTATCAAAATTTGCCCATTAACTTTTATTTATATCAGTAAGCTTAGATTTAAGTTTGATTTATATATAGGTAATTATGTAAAATAAAAACAATCAAACATTTACATGACTAAGAACAAAGTCTATACTGATAGCAATGCAGCTGATACATTTGTTAAGTATCATATGCATTTCTTTTGATTCAATAATAAGATGGTCACCAACTGAAATAACAAATTATATACCAGGTTGGTTTTTTTTTTTTGCACAGTTTGCACAACTTGGACAATCGCCTCAAAAATTTTGTTTTGTTTTTTTAGGAACAACTGGCCATCACTGAAGACTTCCTACAGACTGCTCTCTAGCTTATTTTGCAAGGAAGAAAGGAAGGAGAAAATGCACAGGATGTGCAAGGGGAGGACAAAGGGGAAGGGCAGTAGTTAAGCTAACTTTAATTACCATCATCAAGTTAGCACAGTGTTATGTCCATGTTTTTTTTTAGGAAAGAGGCATAAATACTAGACCTCACTTGAAAGACAGAGGGAGGAACTAGAAAGTGGGGGAAAACATCTTGAGAAATGTTGGGTTAAAAGATTTCTAAACATCAGTATAACTGATAGTTTGATAGTTTAGGAAGGCAAATTAATTTCTTGTGGCATGCAACTACACACTACATCCATAAGCTGAATACTAACAACTGTCAGGACACTGAGCATCTTTACATCAGTTGACTCAGTAGGATGCTTACTATATTATTTGTTCAGATTCATTTAGGTTTGTATTAGTTTAATCAAAACTCATGACAAGGACCTGGTAGCAAATTCAATGCTCAGATATGACATTTAACCATTACTGTTCTTTTAAAACTTCATACTGAAATCCACTTAGTTGGGAACTGAACATTCTCTATTAGAGTAGGGGGAAATTCAAGAGTTTTTACAGAAGTAGCTGATTACATCTAACAGAGGTTGCCTAAGAAAAACTTAAGATGTCTGTGAAATGCTTTGATGTGTCCTAAAACATTGCCAGGGTAGGGCATGAACCAGGTGGCTATATGTAAGAAGAGATAAAGAATCAATCCAGTTGAATGATAATTAAGCCAGTACTATATAAGCTGGAATGTTTAACTACATGCCAATACCTTCGTAAGTCAGGTATGTCAACGTGCTAAGTGGTTAGCTAACTTTATACAATTTCTGCATTGCAATAAGTCATCATTATGCCATCTGTGTGCTACATAAATTTGTATCTTCAGAACAACAAGCAGTACTGCATGGTAAAATCTTGGACCATCAGTTAAACCCACACCGGTATACCAGGAAGACAGCAGTAAACTTACTTTCACCAGCCACATAATTAGCTGGAAAATAGCCTTGCTGTCCATTTGCTAGGCTGCCAAACCACCAGTTATCATTATCTTTGTATAACACTTGGATAATGTCACTGCGATGGATGGTTAGCTCATCTGATCGATGCGCTGTGTAGTCATAAAGAGCCACTACCTAAAAGAGAGATAAGAGCACCACAGCTTTATCACAACCATGCCACAGAGAAAAAAGCGCAACATTCACTTCCTCTTGCAGAAAAGCAGCTGAAACCAAAGCTGCACTTTGGTAAAAGCTGAGGCTGTCTCAAGTTTTGCTAATGGGATCAGGGGTGGTGGGAAAGCAGCAGGAGAGGCAAGATAAAGGACTGTGGGATTGTAGAAATGGTTAAGAACATTCAATTCACTAAGATTAGCTTCAAAACAGCAGCTGTTAGTTTTATAAGCAATTTACTTGTGAAGCAAAAGGAAAAAAAAAACTTCATACATTCACTTTCTCAGAATTGTTACACTACCTTCAGATCCCATTCTGTGTGTGCTCATGAAGCATATGTGTTCGAATAAATACTTCAACAGTATGACAGTTTTACTGAAGGAAAAATTTAGTACAAAAATATCATTGCAAAGTTTTGCTTTGATCACTCCACTTCATTTTTTCTGCTGTTGTTTAGAAATAAGGATTTGCATATACTATTTTATAAATATCTGCCAAAAATACATTTATATTCCATTTCACATAATAAATCCATTTGCCAGTGAAATACAGTGCGTCTATACTTTTTTGGAAAAAAGTTCTAAGCGTGGTCAGCACCACGCATACTACATAGAATACATTACCAGAAGCCTGCTTTCTACCTTGAATATGAAAATATCAAGTATAATTTCTTATTTATTTCCTATGCCCTATGAACAAAAATCTGTCCTGATGAATTCAGAGCAGAAAAGACCGAAAAGAAAACAAGTGAACTGAAAGAATAAGGGAATTGCTCACTTCCCTCATCATAAGTGAAGAGCAAAATTATGACCTATTTTACACAAAGAACACTGCTTCTCTACATACAATCTTCACCTCAGATTCCTCTATGAAATTGTAAGTAAAGAGGTCAGAAACGGGTATTGTTAGGAGCGATGGGAGGTTATAGGGTATTGAAGGAGACAGCAAAGTTATGAAGATAGGGATTTGGAGAAAAAAAACTTCCTTTTTTTATTACTAATGCATGCATTTAAATCCTAAGACTGCTGAACTGCACAGTGCTTTTGATATTTGTATTTATGTTTTGAGTAAGTTCACCTGTGAGTTATGTGTGTAAAAATACAGCCAATGTCAGTTGTATTTGCATAATGTCATGTCACCAGTTAAACAGATTAAAGCATTTATGAATGGGAAAAGATGGAAATGATTCTACTATTGTAAATTCTATGTGGTAACTTGTGAGGTGGTCAGCATCAAAGAATTAGTATCAGCATAGTTCTCAGTAGACGGGAAATTTATCTAAATATGCATTCAGTAATCCTGAACTTACATAAAGAAGCTAAACAATAAAATATCCTTTATCATAACTCTCCTCCCTCCATTAGGAAAGCTAATACAATAATTACAGGTGATGTTGACAATACAGAAATATGAACTATAGAACAGAACCAAACTAAAACACACTAATGAGCACCATAGACAAACAGTACAGGACTGGAAGCTTGCATGATCATGTCCAGTAAGGGGTGCTCTAACAGTGCCCACTGCAGTTAAGTGACAATGGTTTCCTTAGCAATAATACTATGAAAATCATGAGGTCACTTAAGGTTAAAATAAAAGAAAAGGAATGTGACACTAATTACTTGGCAGCATGAAAGACAATGAAAGGCAGAGCAACAAATACTTCCTTTTGCAGTGTCTTTTGTAAGATAGTTCTGGTGTAAATGTTTTGTTTTTGGAAAAAATTACAAAAATTCAGGAACATGGAAACACTGCCAACAAACAGTTCAAACCAATCAAGCAAGTCCCACTGTCTTGTGTCCCAGAAATAAAAAAATAAAATACCAATGTGTCCTGTAATACAACTGGTTTAGCAAGCCTGACAACTTAAATGAAATGTGGAAACTGCCATTATATTCTCTGGAAACATATGATCAGAAAATGACCATAAGGGGATACAGGAGGTGCATCTCAGGACCCAAGCAGAATGTAAAACACAATTATGCCCAAAGCAATAGAATTTCTTCTGGTGTGACATTCAGACATTTGTTAAGTTCTGTCTGGGTCCAAGTTCAAGCAAAAGAAATCTATATTAATCAGAATTTTACAAAATTATTTTTCAAGAGCGATATAAAAAAAAGCAGTAAAGTGGTTATGCTGGTTGTAAACATGTTTGTAAGAGCTACAAAATCTAGGATAGCACAAAAAGCCTTGGGATCATGCTAAAAAAAAAAGAAAGAAAGAAAAAAAAAGAATGTGCTTTCAAAAGCACAGATACAGTGTAACAGGTATAGAAGACACTGAAAAAAATTACATGATACTTACTGTCTCTTGCCCGAGTGGACAACTGCTTCCTCCTCTCACCCCCAGTGCAGTCAGGCAGTCATCGTTCTAGAAGAAGAAGTTATTTTAAAACTTTAATATGAAGTACTTTGATAAACTATAATTTTGAGTATTTTCATGTCTACTGTAAAACAATAAGAATTATCTGTAATAAAATGTTTTTTTTTAAAAAGAAAAAGCAGAAGTGATGTTAAGCAACACTGAGTAATATTGGCTATGTAGATATTTAGAAGAAGATACTAAGTTTTTCAAGTATGTACACTACACTAAAGTCAACATGGGGGAAGACAGAGGGTTGATGACTATGCAGTCTAAGCTTGTTTGCATTGCAAATACTACGGTAGATGTTTAAGAAGTTATTGCAGTGAACTTCACCTCTGAACCAGTATTCAAAAGATGACACTTTCATATAATGGAGAATTTCAGGTTGGTCTTAATAACCAATACTTTCCACTTAATTCTAATTGTTCTATCTTTACCACTTACTCTTCAGATTTCCAATGAAGTCAAAGGAAAAGCAGGTATAAAATGCAATAATTATGATGATGTGCCTGTACTTATAAAATTTGATTTCTGTCTAACAATAGAATTCTTCAGTTGAAAGAAGATTTAAAATGGGAAAATTCTGAAAATTATCAGAGGAACAACAAATTAGAAAAAGGAAGAGATAGAAGTCCTTTCTGGTGTTAATTTTTTTCAATAGCCTATTTTCACAAAGGGGAAACCAGTTCCCCCTACCTAAATTTTGTGTGCGTCGAAGGATACAAACTACAATACAGGATAGAAATACTACACAGCAATTAAAATATTTTAGAAAAGAAGAATCAAATGTGAGCTTTGTACAGTAAACAAATTTCCACCCATAACAGATTGTACCACATTATAAACAACATTTATATTTGAGAACTTCTATCCAACATACTTCACCTTTTTCATACTTTACAGCCCCTCCTTTAAATGTCTTTTGCATGAACTTCTTTCTCTTCTTTTTTTAAAACATATCTAAAATATATTGCTCCTTTTATTTTCTGCTGTTTTTTTGTTTGTTTGTTTTTAATTAGGGTGATCCAAGGAACTTCATTACTGCAATCCTCAGCAGAGTAAATGGCATTCTCTGGAACAGAGATTCTTGCCCTCAATGTTGTTTTCCTAACTTAGCTAGGCTTATCACATATGGAAAGAAATCACTAACTATCCTGAACACAGAGGTTCCATCCAGTCTCCAGATTGTTTCAGTATTGCTACAGTAGTTACACATGCAGTACATACAGATGAACACAGTATAAAAGCAAACAGTTGCACTCAGTTCTTATCATCTACCAGAAGAACATCTAAGCCTACCACCTAAAGAGTTCTGAATAATTATGTGCACACACACACACGGGGGGTGGGGGGGTGGGAAGGTGTAACTGCCTGATTTGATAAACAAATTTTGAACAAAGACTGGTGGAGCTGCAGTTCAGAGTACGTGGCTTGTTCAGTGGTCTACTGGTAGTTAGCACTGCCTTACAGGTTGCAGCTAATTCTCATTTTCCATTCTCAAGGTTAAGAGAACTGTGCAAGCAATGTGCTTAGCCTGTGGGGTGGGAGTGCCTCCTGTTGCTCAAAAATGATTCATCAGAGTTATGAGCAGTATTATTTAGGTAACTAGTTCAGGTACTCACATTGCCCCATTATTGTGTCTCAATCTGTCTCTCTCTCTTTTTAATAAAGTATTTATGCGCTCTCAAACACTCAATATAAGAAGAGCTTGAAGAGAGTGAGCTGTTTGGAAATAACAAGCTAAAATCCATGAGTCATCCTAAGACTATGTTGAATGTTCTCAGACACTGTGTTAAATTTCTGAGGCAACAACAATCCCAAGAGTTTCCTCTTAAAGAGATACTCCGATCATGTCACAGGCTGCACACACACCCTGCCTCCAGCAGGACAGGGGAATTGACACGGCTGCCTGCCACAGACATAGCTACTCCAAGGCAGCAGAGCTGCCTCTGCCGTGCCATGCCATTTCTCAAACAGTGCAACTACCAGTTATACTGCAAGTAACACCCAGCAAAACCTACTGGCTTTTCAGCTTAGAAACATCATTTTTTTAATGTTGTGTCACAAAACTAAGCCACATTTTCAGGATTCCAAAAAGCAACAGACGTACTGAAGTGTATGAACACATTGTTCTTAAAACAATATTAACGTCTCCTTTTCTTAATGCAAGATGGAATCCTTTTCTTGCATTGGAACAGACATGGGGCTATAGTCAAGTTCTGAGGAGTTGGTCTTTTTGGGAGGCAGTCCATGTGTGAGAAACAGGAACAAAACGCTTGCTGAAAATGCCTGCTGTGTCACACTGATTTTGGCTGAACAAAGCTATTAGGAACTTTCAGTGTAAGGAACATCCTGAGAAGAAGATAAATAGATCCAGAAGTTGATGCAGAGTTCTAGACCACGGAGTATCATGCTGTTATCCACAACTAACCCGCTTAGTAGCCTTGACATTTCTAATATAAAAACAAGCAAAAACTGTTTTAAGACACTAATACAAAAGAGAGCATTGCAGATAAGAGTAAACTGATAAATAAGTTGCTGTATCAAGTGTCACCGAATCCTGATAATAGCACTAATTAAAATGTTTATGGCTTCTTTTTCATTGGGCAGTTTCAGTGATTGTGATAATAGAGGTTTTGCTTTTATTCATGCAGATGTATAGCGGCCAACAGGATTTGGGCATTAGATAGCATTCCTTCCCTTAGGAGAAGCAGCACTGAGTAGGAACAAGTGATATGTTATTACTGTCTTTTCTGTAAAAAAATCAGCATTTCACTTCTATTACTGAACAAATATATTTCAAATACCACAATATCAAAGTTTAAAGAAAAAAAAAAAAAGAAAAATGTAAAGTCTACCAGTGGTTTCATATGCTTCTTCCTTATGTGTAAATACCTTCTTTGTAACAGGATAAACATACAGATTAAGTCCCACTTTCTAATTAGTCATTAACTCTTAATAACTACACTTGGAAAATAAGCTTTTCTAAGATTAATCTTAGGCAGACACTACACATGCTGGGGTGAACGCCAGTGTGTGTGCATACAGGGCCAAAGCCACCCTCCCTGCTTTTCCCGTTAAGAGTGACAGACTCAGTGACATGAAGAAGGACAAACATCTATTTCTTGGATGCTGCGCAGTGCCACTGCTTCTCTCCACTCCACCTCCCTATACCGGCTATCTGCCAGAATGGAAAAGAAATTAGGAGTGTTACATTGCAAACACGCCATTGAAGACACAGGGAATGAGTGTTAAAGCTTCCCTTGTCTGTTCAGTAAATCTGTGCCTCAGTGTGTAATAGCCTAGGTTCTGAGACTGTTACTTTCTGGGTTTTTTGTTGTTGGTGGTTTTGTTTTATGGTTTTGTGTTTTGTTTTTTTAAAGGAGATAAAATAAGAAATGAACTTTTAGTGCTCAAAAATCCACGACTGGCTTAAAAGTGAGACAATATTTAAAATTTTTAAACAGTTTACAGAATCAATTCAAGCTTTTACAGTTGCTCCATTGTTTCATATTTCCTTATGAACCCAGTGGTTAGAAATTTATTTAATCCTCTCCTTCCCTAAGAATGCCACACAATCTCTTTACCCCAGTAACTGAAGCCTTAAATGAAACACTAAATAAACTGACACTTAACATAAAATAATTTAATATTGTTAGCACTGTTGTATTACTGTTCTTGTTCTCTGGTCCAATTGTCAATACGCTCCTAGCTCAGGACACTTAACTGTACAAATTTAGTCTATGGGAAATAGAAGTACAAGGACAGGACAGTATTAACAGTTAAATTAAAATGATTCTAAAAGTATTAATTGCTAAGAATAATGTAGTCCTCTTTGGTCTTAATTAATCTGTCTGTAGACACTGTAAAGTTACTTCCTTAGGCTCCAGATGACTACAATTCTTATTTGATTACAGCCCTTCAATATTTAATGAGCATGGGAATCTATAATCTGCCTAGAGGAAAAAAACCAAAACTGTGCCAGGCTGTACTTTATTGAAACCTGCAATGTACAAACAGAAAACAGAAATGCAAACACAGCTGCTGCAGTAAAGCCTACAAGGATTAAAAAAAAACCAACAAAAAAACCCAAAACCAAACAAACAAAAAAGGGAAAAAAGATCAATTCAGAAGCACGTGAAATACTCCAGCTCCTGAAATTATTCAAAACCTCTTCAACTATTTTGTCATTTGTAAATATGCTACTTTCTTGATATAAATTACTCAGTTTACCTGCACTTATAACATATATATTACTGCATTTATAACAGAAAAAGTAACAAAAATATTCAAAACCTTAATTAAACCCTCTCAGAAAAAAATATTTTAAATTAATTGCTATTTAGTATTTTCCAGAACAGTTGATCCTGTAAATGTTTAAAGAGCTTGCTATAATGGAGAACATCAAAATACTGATTGAACAATTTATATTTTTTCCTAAAAATTACAAATTGATGGCTAAAAAATTGAAAATGTGAAAACAAGAACCATTTTGCCACTAACAAAACGCAATGTCAAGCCGTACTTTCAAAATTTCTTGGTGAATCCTATGTTATTTACCAGCTTTCCACAACTCTTTTAACAGATTCTCTTAAATAAGGTAGGTCCAAAAAGCCCCTAAACCAACTCAAACCAAAACCCTAAATCCAAACTGTAGAGCAGCTATAAATGATCCAAGTTAATTTATGTCCACTTGTAATAGTTCTCTGAAAAATTACAGTTAGCATGCAATTGAGACAGAACATTAAATCATGGCATTCTGTCCATGTGTGCAGGAGAATTAACATCTCCAGTACAACAGGCCTGGCTTTCTAGAGCCACACATACAGTATTCAGAAGCACCACTCGTTCTTCCATCAGTAGTCTCTCCATTCATTTTGTGTTTAATCCAGGTTCATCAAGTGTATAGTTAGAATTAATGGCATTTATAGATTCTGTTGGATTTTTACTATGGTGATCAGGAAACCAGAAATAAAGGAATAAATATAATTACTAGAAGTTTCCAATCAATATTTAGCAGATAAGCAATTAAACAAACAGAGGATAGCTGTGATTTCACTTGTTACAAAAAGGTGAAGTATGAGTAAACAATGCAAGTGGTGGTGCTGTAAATAGGATTCAATTAAAAGTTATTGTCCCGGCTTTCTCTCCCTACTTACCAATGCCTGTATTCTTAGTAAAAATCAAAACACAGGACTATGATCTTAGCTTATTTATTTCTAAACAACAAAAAGTAAACCATGAAAAAACATAAAGCTTTTCATTTGCAGATATCTGATCTTGCTACCAGCTGGCAGCAGCAAAACCTTATTTGCCCATGTAGACAATTTGCTTGAAGATACCTCTTTTGTGAATAAAGACAGGATAAAAAAAAAAAAAATCCTCTCTACAATGAGAACTTGTGAATAATGACATTTTATAGTTAAACATCAATTTAAAAAAAATGCAAAGATAGAATTCCTTACCGTCTGTAGTCTACCCAATAGTGTTCGGCTAAGAGGATTTCCTACTGGGCTGAAACACCCTGTGAAAAGAAAAGGCTGTGAATTTTCTGCTTGTTATCCTTTTCCATCGAATAAACCATTTTATTTTAAAATCATTATGTTAGCAGGATATGTTTGACAAAATTCTAATGAAAAGCAGCAGCATCTTTCAGTCACAACTATGCATCCTTCAGTCAGGAACAGTTGGAGGGTTTATTTAACTAACAGACCTGACACAAGGTTAACTAATCCAATATTTCCATTCAAATGATTTGGAGAAATAGCTCAAGCTATGTCCACATGCCACCTCGTGCTCAAAGCTGACACTATTATCTAGGCTGTATTGCTTTTCTCTTCATTGAATTTCTGAGTAATGCATACAAAGTTTTCCAACAGAAATGATCACAAAAACTCTCAAAGGAATTACTTCCTTATTTTATCTGAAAGAATAACTATGCCTATTCAGTAGTTCCCTTTGATCATCTGAGTTCCTATCACAACACATCTTGCTGTTTATTTTATTCACTCTCTACATAGTGCATTTGAACAAGTACTTGTAAATTCTTTTCTTTTCAAACTATTATGTTAACTACTAAGCTTAGGAAAATCCTTTCATCATCTATGGATTTATCTTTTTGTTATTGGTCTCCTCAGCTGTATACTTAAGAAAAACATCTTAAAAAGAAAAAAGACACAAAAATCAGAAAACAGTTGAATATGACAGTGAAAAATGCTACCGCTTCATTGGAGAATGGTTTCTCAAGTATAGAGATGCCAGACAACACAGAGTTAAGCTCACTGGATTTTCTCTGCGAGACACTAGATTTGAAACAAGTCTTGTTTCCAAAGAGGAGTAAGTTCTAAAAACTCATTTTCATTTGCCACTCCAAAAGTCTACTCTCGAGGAGTCCAGTATTTGAATAAAGAGGACTTTTCAGATTCAGATTCCCATGTACTGGCACAGCTCCACAAGGAAGCTTGCACAACTCCACCTACAGTATACTTTCTAAAGCCTAGTGGTTTAGACTTTCACAGGAGATTTACTCATAAATGTTTAATCATTAAGATATTTAGATATTTCTAAATATAAGAAAAGCTGCAAGCTCAAACAATCACAGTTAAACCATGCTCCTGCAGATATTCTGCATGTGAATAATTTTGTACTTGTGAGAAATGCTAAATCAGTGCAATAATTGATTTTTCAATTTTGCATATGAATAAAAAAATTTGTGATCTTAATTTAAAAAAAGCTTGTATAAATCCTGAAATATTTCATTTTGAAAGGCTTACTTTGATTTTTATTAATTTTTTCCATCTCTTCTCAGAAAAGGAAAGAGATGAGAATAGAAACAGTTTTCTGAATTCAACCCACACTCAAAGACAGTACACCTGAAGCTTACATTTTTTCAAATAAACTATGCTAAACATTTGTTCAGCACTAACACCAAAAGTCAGTGGGGATATTACTCTTATTAATGCTGTTATCTACATACTCATACAGTACAAAACAAGTTGCTACAAAGATGGTACTACATATGGATATACTATTGCATACAAGTGTCATATCAATTCTTTGAATAAGAAAGTCCTAACAAATTCAAGACCAATAAAATGTCTGCATGATTAAAAAAAATATTTTTCTTTAGACAGCTAATTATTCTACCATAGGATTTTCAATTTGAGCATTGCATTGTTGTGCCAGTTCACACAAACCCATTCTAAGATAAAAGCCATATAAAATATATGATGAAAACAATTGCTTGTTTGGAAAAATCTTCAAAATTTAATTAAAAAGAAAGCAATCTGTATTTTTATCAGTAATCTCACTGACTTTCCTGTTCACCTAAGGAAAAGGTGTATTACCTATAAGTACGTCTGGACTATAGGTTTATGTATGTGAGTACTCCTGTGCAGTCTCTATATTTAGCTGCTTGTCAGGTGAAAATTTATGGTTAGACTGATATCCCCAATTAAGCCTCAATAAAGGGCAGTGCAGACCTGTTCTGCTGCAAGCGTAGGAAAGAGACAGAAGTGTAACTCAAAGATATAAGGAGTGCTGTACTGAATTCTAGCTGCTGGCACTGGTTTTGACTTAGTGTTTTCCATGACTAGACCCTTTTTGCAAAACAAGCAGGAAATTCTTATTACTTCGCTTGAGGTGTAAACATTAAACAGACCACAGCACACTTGGGTCCAAATATTCTACGGTCCACAGAGCCAATGCTGTTTGTTCATATTGATCATACCTATTGGTTACCCCAAACTAGTCTTTAGTGTTATCTGTTAATTGTTTTCAGTGATCAAGCATTCCTTTAGTAGCTCCTACATTCAGAACAGTCATTAAAAAAACCCAAACGACCCCAAACCCTGTTCAAATCTTCCTCATTCACAAAACAAGGTCCATTCAGCAAGAAAGGGAATATCCATCCCTTCTTTCTCAAATGATGCAGTAGATTTTTAAAGCAATTTTACACAGCTATTGGCTTGACATGGTTCCATGCTTGATGAAGCATGTAAATGACACTGAGCAGGTGTGACTAACAGCCTCAGCACTGCTTGCTTTGGTTATCTCTAATCCAGGCTGTGCAAACTTTTCAACTACTATAGTGAGGTATTGAAATTGAGGTCAGGATTGCAGAAGGACATTTCCACTTCACCCAAAAATAAGGTTTACAGGACACTGTGATCTGTTGAGACTCTCAGCCTGAGCTTATACAAAGGTCATTAAATCCCTTGTAAGATCAAACCTGAAAAAAGCCCAACACCCAGGTTAATCTAGACTGTCATATCTTAAGGATGCTTCAGAATTACTAATGGAGAAGCATTTTTATTGATTCAGAGGGTTTACCTGAACTCTCCAACAATCTTCCTTCTTAACAGCATTTGCTGTCTTCACCTTCAAAACTTGTACGTCTTGAGAAGCTAATCTTCCCTATGAAATTATAAACATTTGAACTACTGTATTTCCTGTTACTCTGCATTGATTTTTCAGTGGCCTCCTTTATATGGAATTGTACATGAGAAGAATAAATTATTTCTAGAAGAACCTACTGCTAATGTCTAAATGTGATGTCAGATGTCTCAAAATGATATATGCTGTTGCTTTTTCTCAAATTATCAGAATTTTCACATTGACACAATTTAACAGCAGGACAGCTCTTCTTCATGGGCCACATAATCCTCTCACTACAATTATCTTCTGAGTCCAAGCATGTGCTGACTTTAGGTAAATGCCTACCAGAGAACTGGTATTTTTTGAAAAACCGTGTAGGTGTCTGCCTTGAGAGGGAGTCTGAAACTGTATTAATTTCCTGTATAATTTGAACAGTGAACTGGTAGTCTATCCTTAGTTCCCCCAGGTCACTTCTGGTGATACATTCTCTGCCAGTATAACTGCAACTAAAGAGAAAAGAAGACAGAAACCAAATAGTTGTCCTCCTGTCCAAAGCACATGTCTGTACTACCAAGTTCCCAGTTTTTATTGCATGCTTTCACTGAAAAACTACCCTCTCCTCTAGATACGTGCATTAGTGTGAAGTGATCAAATTCTAAATAGTTGGGCTGAAATACACAGGAAGTAGATGAGTTCACTTCCAAACAGATTAGATTTACACAGAAATTTGTAACAGCAACAATGCCCCAAAACAGCACTTGAAATAATTAAGAACACTTCCTTTTAAGTAACAGCATCTTTAGCTATTATATTTGTTTTAAATTAATAGCAAAAGAGCCAGAACAGGGGAAGAAAGTCCTTCTAGGGAGTCATGTAATTCCACTATTATCCTATTGGATTGTCTAAAATCACCTAGTATTTAACGTTTATGTGAAAAATTCCTCTTTTAATAGAGGCTGAGAGAACATTCATTACAGAATTTATGTTTTAATTAACTTTTCAAAAGAAGGCTTTTTCTCCCTTTGTGAAATGCTCTTGATAAATTAAGTCTTTAATAAAGGTATCTGTGCATCATAATTCTCCAAGGATTCCTGTCTCGTGGAATCTACAGTTAATGAAATCATCTAGAAGTTCATCCTGGAAAATCCTCAGAAAAATCACAGAACACCAATGAACAAATACATAACTAAGAAAATTGAAAAAAGTTAATATTCAGACATTTCTGCGATGAACCCCTCTAAAGCATGCAGAGTGGAAAAAAAAAATCTTACCTATTCCAGTTCCACATTGTTGTATTTTAAATTGAGTTTTACTTTCAGTTTACACTAATTATTAATGTCTAAAAAGCCCACAAACAAATCCTGAAAGACATGAAAATAAACTATGCCTCTAGGAAATGGTATTTTGTTATTGCAGATACTGTTCTTATAATTTATATTGTGGCTCTTGCAATACAGCATAGTTAAAATACACCCAAATAAACAACAAACACTGGGAAAACAAAGTCAGCTCAGATATGAGATGAGTATGTATATATCAGCTCAGTCCTTCTCCTACTCATCTTCTGTGGCTTTAAACTGTTCCCAGTAAACAGAACTATGTTTTCAGCACAGTCACCTGTTCAAAAGTATGACCTCTGTGACCAAAACATATTTTTAGTATGCAGTATAATCTCTACTTTAGGCTTCAAAGGAAAGTTTTGAGTTATTTTAAAAGTAAAAGCTTTCAGAGCAGCATTACTCAGTTTTTTTGTGTAATTTTATTTTTCAAGCTATATCTATCTCTCAATATAAGAGAAAGAAGGTCATTCTGTAATGATCTAAATATATATTAATCTTCCCTCAAAGGCTTTATCCTCACAATTATATTTAATAGATCAAACAGAATTCATTAAATAAAAAGATTGTTTATCTATTGGATAAGAACCTGTTTTCCTTTACTTAAACACAGGATCACAAATACTTTCAAAACCCACCACAAACATTTTCAGATGGAGTTCACATAAAATTAAAGGAATGGATGCATCCACTTAACACAAGCTTACCTTTTTGTTTCACCAGCAAAACAGATGTTTTACTAATATGCAATGCTGTATGTAAAAACCCACTTGAAATTCTGGTCTACATAACTTAGTCTAGAACCTATGATTTTGAACATATTCCAAATTGAACAGGAGAATGTATAGGACTAAAGTGTATTGAAAATTGTTTCAATGAAGTTTAATCTCTATTATAGCTTTTAAAACTACTTTGGCTGTACGTAGACTAAGAAAATTATATTCAAAAGCAGTTAAGTGAGACAAGGAACAGAGTATTTTTAGCATTCTTTCTAAAACAGCGTTCTCTTTGTAACTAATATGACGCCAAAGGTTAATTCTCTTGAGAGCCCGCATCTTGGAAACCATTTAAAATGTATATTCTCAAAACAGTTCTCACATGCTATGTTTAAGTGTGTATATACAAAGTGCTGTGATGGCATCACTACTGAATGCAAAGGAATTCTACAAATGCCTGTAAGATTTTTGCAGTGTATTCTGCACTGACAGAAGTCTGCTCAAAATCAGGTGAGCCCATGCTGTACTAGCCCTCTCCTTGTCTTTTCCCCACTTTTTTCTTCTATCAGAGCATCTGGAAAAGACTGAACTATCTCCTCAATGTCGTTCTTTTCTTCCAAGTGGGCTTCCAATTTGTTAACCTAAATCTATCCATTTAAAACCAAACCACAAAATCTATAGGACAAATGAAATCCCTCTCTGTTTACTCTTACTTTCTCTAAGTTATATAGAGAAAATTCTGTTAATTTATTTTAACAGTCAGATATGAGAGCTGTTTTCATGCTGTATGCACTTAAAAAAATGAGAGAGACAGAAGCCTTAGCTCTACTGCTGCCACATGTCACTCCTCCAGTTAGTGCAGAGGTTGATCTAGATGGCAATGACATAAAACGCAAAACAAAACAAAAAAGCCAAACCCAACTCCCCTCCACAATTAAGCCAAAAGAGAGCTGTGCTGATAGCTGGAAAAACACTTCTTTTTGTTTCCCTTCCGTACCACCATTAATACAATGAAAACTTGTAAACTTACAAAATGAAAGAAACTTGGGAACTTATGTCAATAGATCAGGCTCTGGTTGCCATTCAAAATACTATACTATACAGAAAAGTCTGCACAGAAGGATAAGCTTTCAATAAAAACAGTATGCAATACTTAGCTTTTTAACCAATTGTTTACTAAATGCCAATATTAAAAACAGTTATCTAGAAAAGTAACTCTAGGGAGTTACGCGATTCAGTACCATGCAGTTCCACACATATTGCTGCAGCTTCTTTCACACCAGCACGTGATTTTCCAGTAGATGCCCCAACTCCAGGTATTAGGAGAACTCTGACTTCCCAAACCATGAGTCAGTCACAGTCTTCCTAAACTGAGAAAGACAATGGGTCTACTGTGCTTAAACACAGTAACTTTCTTATCCAAGGACTGGTACAGTTCTCTCTACCTACTGCGTCTGGTTGTCTCTGACTCCCCAGCCCAAATGATCAAGTACGCCCTTGCAGCAGAGCTAAGTGAACACTGGAGCAGTGGAATGGAGCAAGGCTTGAATTCACACCTGTAGATCCACAGAGAGATACCTTCACTGTAACATCAACTAATTCCAATCCTCATATAAGAGACCTCAGAATCAGACAGCACTAACATACAAAAAAATTATGCTTCTGGCAGTACTATATCCCACAACATAATTTGATCTACCATCAGCCAAAAGAATGCATAGAGATATTCATTCAAGGTTAGCCATCGTTTTCATTCCTGGTTCAAGGTGTACAAGGGCACATATGTATATTTGCTCTGTATCTTAGAATAATCCTCCAGAAGGAACTATGGAGATAGTCTGTCACTGGCTTTGAGGAGAATACTGTTTCATATGAATATATTTATCCTGCACTTAGGCACAATCAACAGGTAGAATTTGGCCCCTATTTACAAAAGGTATAATGAAGTAAAAACTATTGCATCACAAAAACAATTAAAAAATCCAACTTTTTAATTAGAGATTAAAATCGAATACATTTAGCAGCCTACACACCCACCTAATTATTTCTGAGTAATCTTATCAAATCATCATCTTACATTTTTCTTGCAAATGTTAAGTTTCTACAGTACCATATATAAACAATGCAAGTAGTAGCACGTGTCCCAAGCATTCTTTTGAAGTAAAGAACATTTATTGAATTCATGCTAATCAGGAATGTGCTAATTTATGACAATCTCTAACGTTACATCATAATGGCAGTAGATATAACTGAAAATGAGCAGGGGTTATCGTATCCAGTTGTTTCTGTAATGTAGAGAACAGAAAGTGACTCTACAGCAAACATCAATAAACCTGCACAGATATAATCAGCCTTCTGAAATCAGATTGGCAATATTATTTACAAGTTCTAGATAGCAGATAAAAAGATGTAAGGAAAATGCAGACTATGACACATACTTTGTATTAATAAGAGTTATTTTTCTTCCAGTCCTGCAGATATCCTGTGAAAAGTCATTATTAGTTTTGCTAAGCTCACCAGGACTATTTAAATGCAAACAAATTAAATTAAATTTGAAAAGAAACTTGTGTATTACATTAAATAAAGCTTGTAGTGTTACCCTATAGAAAAAATACTTCATGAAATACAGAAACTGCTGTCCTTTAAGAGTTGTGGATGCCCAACACTGAAGTAGCAACCTTCACTTTTGGGTTTGGTAATATTTTTGCTTCTGCATTAACTTACTCTCCCTGAATCAGAGGAACTGGAGCTCTTAAGCATGATTTATGCTTATCTGTTTCCTAAAAATTTGTAGTACAGTTAAATTTGACTTATTAATATACTTAATTTCTATGTAATACAGTTAAATAGATTTAACTCCATCTGTAACTCTTGAAGTCAAGTATCTACTGACCTAAGGTCTACTCATGTTTTTAGAAAACGTACTTGACTAGGGATAAGGACAAAGAATGAAAATTATGCAAGGAAGGAAAACAAAGTAATTTACTTTGCATGGTTCCTCTCACAGCTGAAATTCAGCAATGGCTAGTTACCCACAGTTACTTAAACCAAATTAGCCTGTTGCTCTACAAATGGAAAGCTGTAAGTAAGAAAATATGCTTAGAATATCATAGATACTTTTCAAAATCAGCCATTAACATTTTAGCAATGCAAAGTCTTCTCAGCTGAGAAAAAATAGCCAGTTACTGCATGAACTATGTCAAATCAAATCTTGACCAAAAAAAAAAAAATCTTGTAACTGCCTGAAGAACATATGCAGCATTTTTCTAACATTTGCATTCAAGGAAAAATGCAACATCATATGCAATGTGCTGGAAAAAATGAGTCAGCTTGGCATTTCAGGTCTTTATCATGACTGGAATATCCACTAGTTTGTACCTAGCCTACTTTCTCCATTAAATTAGCACTATCAGCCAGTACTGAATATTAATTTTGAGAAAATATTAGCAGAAAATTCCATGACATTGCCAAACAATTAATACATTATTAAACTTGAAAAATGCAGGATCATTGGCAAGACACTAAATCAGGAAACCATTACATAAGAACTTTAATATGGTCTAAAATCAAAAGAGTAAGAAAAAAAAAGTTCATAGCAGATATACTTACTGTGTTTTCAGAAAAAAAAGGCTATGTCTTTAAGTTTACTTCCCATTTTGTAGTTTAGAAACTAGATTGGTCAGGTATTTGAGGAGAATGTGTGTGTGGTAAAACTGATCTACCACATATGAGTTTTTGCATGCACACTTTCGAGTTTTCAGACAATTTATGAACAAACTAAGAAGAGTTTTTCTACATATCAGTGATTAGAATATGTATGAACAAGTAAGTCCTTTCTAATTTATTTCCAACTGCATACAGAAATAAAATAATGGCCTGTAGCAACTTTGGTAACAAAATCTGAATACACTTCCTTGTAAATAATATACGACAAAATGCTTGAGACTAATACTGGTGTCATCCATTACAGAGGAAAACATACTGAAAAGTTAAGTTCAACATTAAAGAAACACATTGCAGATCCAGTTGGGCACAGATTTCAATGATGCTGATCTTTCAGTGTCCTTGACCTACAAGTTCTGCAAAGTTTTCTAGAATGCAATAGCTGCCTGCTTTTACAGCAGTGGATTTTTAGAATCCTTTTTAGAAAGTATCACTATTGCTATACTCTCAGCCTTCAGCCACCATACAGATACTCTAGCAGAAGTTACACAGGTTATACAAATATGTGGATGCCAAATGTTATGCTACTTTGGAGAAAGTAAAAATGATGACTTAGCCACTAAGCACCATCGTCTAGTACAGGAGACCCTGGTAGAAAGCTTGAATTATCACTTGACAAACAGCTGAAAAGCAATCTGTTCTAGACAGATTTTTCCTTGGGTCTTAGATGGAGGATATGCAAAAAAGTAAGCATGGAAAGGAAACCGTTTGCAAAGAACATTGTTAGGAGGCAATACGCCCTTTCATTTCCAAAGCGATACCCCATCTGAGGAGAGGTAAAAGACAGAAAACCAAGACAGGCAGGTTCATAAAGAGGGACTGTGCCCAGCATTGGGCCAAGACTGTATTTCCAGAACTCTGGATATTCTGGAGAAAACAGACTTCTCTCCAAGGTTCAATCAGCAACTCAAATAACTGCAACTCATATTAGAAGAAAGTAAGACTTTACACTATCTCAGCATCAAGCCAGCAAGTAGAAGTTACAGTCCTATCCAGTGAATTTGTATCTTATTTCTACAGGAATTTTACAAACAAGAATATTTGCACAGCAAGTCTAAAGATGTAAACAAAAATATTAATGTAAATTAAATTCAGAATGAATACAGAAGTACTATCTGACTAAATATTTACTATAGTATCATGACATACAATTTGATTAAGTACTTAATATAATAACATGACAGCTTTTTTCACATCATCACACAGGTAGTGCCAAACTGATAAAAACTGCAGTATTTTAACTGTAAGCTTAATTACATCACCCATCCTCTCTGGTTTGACTAACAGCAGCAGCTAAAATCACTACTGACTATGCTCATACGGCATCTCCAATAATCCAAAATCCACATGAGAGCAGCAACTGCTAAGTTCACATAATCATCAGTAAGAGAGAGGGGATTACTGAGGTCTGAATATTCAAGGCCAGGAAATTCTTCTCCAAAGCTTATTATGAAAGTAACCCATTTCTATACAATATGCATTATGAAAGATATCTAGGTTTCTTTAAAACTGACTTAATTGCTAACTGCTACACAAACATTTGTTTCTTCAGAAGGACTAAACAACTGTACAAAACACAGAAAACTGTCTAGTAACACTGTAAGTTTGGAACTCTCAAAGCATATGCCTTAATAGCCTTGTTCACATAAAAGCACACAGTTGTTATATCTTCCTAGATGGTTTTTGCCCAGTCATATGTGCCAAATTATTAACTCAAGAACTGGTGATACAGACAACGCTGGACACACCTTGTTCTCTTTGTGTGATTCCTGGAACTTACCCCCAAAATTATTTGTTTTGGTAAGAAAATCTGATTTGCAGGAAGATTCTTAATTCAAACCACAATTTCAATTGCTGAAGATCCTTTACCCATACAAGTAGACAAAAAAAGATGGAAGTGTCCTTTATGCTCTTTAGCACAAGGAAACCAACTTTCCAATAAAGTACTGTTATCAAGGTACACGTGATGTGGTATATTATACATGTGTATTAAGTGGGCACTGCACTCCAGATTTTCCAAATAACAGTAGCACAGTTACTTTTCTTCTGTTGGTTCTGCTTTTTATACAGAAGCAGCTGAATCTGAAGCAAATATAATTGGGCTGAACATGCTGTTAGATTGCACTGCCGGACCCAAAAGGTGAAAAGTTACCACTAGTTAATCAATATGTAGTTCAAAACACAAGTTCTGAATACATTTCTAAAATGAAAAATGCCAAGAGTGTGACTTGGTGTCCTTAAAGAAGATAAACACCAAACTCAGTTTTAGCTTGTACCTGGCTTACAAGAGAAGTTCTTCAACCAGCAACGTGCACCATACATAAATCATTATTAGAGAGGTAAACTCTGCTTACATGTGGTTATCCATAAATGAAAATTCAAAGATGCAAGGATTAGGAAAATAGAGTCCATTTATGATCTTCACCTGAAAATGACATCTTACAAAGTGAATCTTAGCACTTACAGTCCTTGCTAGGAAAAAAACCCAAACAAAACACCTAGGGGAATTACTTCTTATGCTCTACTGGTGAATAGTGACAACCAGAAATTTGGTGACAGAATTCTCAGAACATTTTCTGCTACTAGGCAATTTATCACACCAAAAGATGCTCAACATATATTATTAAATAAGCTCCAATTTTCTATATTTTATTCTTTGGTGTATTAGCTGCAGCAGTCTGCTTGCTTTGACCACTCAGGCTCTGAATGGATTCCAGAAAGACCTATATCAGCATATGTCACTGCAACATCCCTCAGCTAATCTGGAAAAAAAACCCCCAAACAATCAATGATGCACCAGAAGCTAGCATAGGCAGCTGAAGTAGACACAGTGGCCCTCTATTCAAAACAGAAGATATTGACAGGAATAGGAAAAGGGGATGTGATACCCAGAGGCATATGGGGATGTGATATGGTAGAATCAATCTTCAGATGAGAAATACAGCTTCAAATACTATCTGTTATGCAGTCTCAGTAAAAGTCTTCTGCAGAAAGACTGCCTGGCATGCCAGAGCAAAGCCTGGGGTCAAGTGAGCAAGAAAGACTCCAAGAAATTTTTTTTAATTTGCCTATGTGTCATTCAGAACTTTTTTCTCTGACCGAGGAAGTAAAAGCTAAAGAAACTGAGCCCTAATTGTGAGGGTAAAAGATGAAGAAGGAACCTGCGCAATCTGCTCCTTCACTGGAGCATGCCATAAGATTGCAGAAAACACTCAAATATAAGTTTTCAAGAGTAGAGTTTTAAAGCAATTCTACCACCTCATTTGAAGCCAACAAGCAATGAGTCACTGTTCCTTACAACCTTCAGTGAGCAAGAAAGCAACCTAACAGTGAGGAGGCAAGCTCCAGTGAAGCTCTCATTTCATCTGCATCAAAGCAGCACGTTGAGGCCAGCTCTGTAAATAATACTGAGTCACTAGGTTGTGTGACAATAGCAACATCTAAGTTACACACCCGTAGAGGCCTTCACTTCTCTGTATGTGCCTTCTGCTTTCTTAATGCTTTCCCAAGCCACCATCCTCTATCATTACTTTTATAGGACTGACATGGGCAGTATCAAGCTACACTGGTACCACAGCCTATTGCAGGGCATAATATGGACCACAGATACCCAAAGTTAATTTAAAAGGTTTTACATTAGTAGAATGAATCATGTGAGGGAAGCTTGCTCTCACTGAACTTGGTGTTTTGAGGCACCAGCAACGAGAGTAGCAACAGTTACATATGAATCCATGAAAGTCTAGTTGTTTCACACAGATAAAAATCTATCTACAAAATTAGCAGAGGGTTTTAAAAATAGTTGAAAAAGTATGTATGTATACCAAAAAGCATGGATAATATATCCTAAAAATAAGGAATTTTTTTTAAAAGTATACTTGGGATTTGCTCACTTGCCAAAACCAGGAATGAAGTCAAAGGACCTAGGTCTCCTCTTGACAGAGGGAGATGCCTCCCTCCTGTGCACTATGGCTGCTACTGGGTCTTTTGCACAGTCCTCCCAGCTCCTCTGGAAATGATAGGAACAGAAGGATTAGAGCAATACAAGGAGGGATCAACGTCCTCTTTTTTATTCACTCATGCTTATTGCTCTACAGACAGCATCCTTGCTGACCTGAACTTTCTGCTGGACAGGGAATTGATACTTTGCTGCACAACCCTCAGGCAGAACTGTTTCCACCTCTGAAACCAGCTAGAATTGCATTTAAATATGCACTTTTTTAACACTTGCTGTCTTGTAGCTCAATAGCCCCCAAATTACAGAAAAACTCTGTTTGAAAGTACAGATAAGCTCAGACTGAAAACAGTTAACAGGACCTCTCTACTTAGAATTAATTAGATTTGGTTGTTTTAGGATCCACATAATTGAGAAAGTAAGGGCACACTCAGGCCAAATCACTTTTGGCAGAGTCTTCCCACAGTACTACGTCACACCCTGATTTTGCAATCTCTATCCACTGCTGCCAAACAGAGAGTAATGCTTCATTTAATCCACACCCTTGTATAATTTGGCTGAGAGTACTTCCTTTAGCCTGAAGGCACAGCAGTAATTACCCTAACATACACCAATTTCAAGTAAATATAAATGGTGTGCTTTTGATAAAGTTTTTGGAATCTTCAAAGATTGCTGTTATTGTGCTCTGTATTTAGTGTAATTTTTAGTGAAATATTTTAATTAACTTGCCTAGAAGAAATATGAAAAATAACATATAATAAAGGAACATGTGTATCTTTGATCTCAGTATAAACAATTCTAGCAAGTTTAACTAGAAAATACAAACTCTTCTGACATTTATAACCTCTTATCAATCAGATAGAGGAAACTGGATAACCAACCTTTTAAAATAGAAGAACTATATTGTCATTAATGTTAATGGTTTTGTCTCTGTGTCTTTACTATTCTGTTGGAACATTTTTGTGGTTAGATGAATCTATTTATACACCTTTTGTTTTCAAATTAAAAAAACACTTTTTACTATTCATTTTATAAATGTAAACACTCAGCTCTCCTACCTTAAAACAAGGTCCTGTATTCAAGCCTTGAGCCAGAACTCTGACAGTGGCAACTGATGTTGGCAGCACAGCAGGGCCACAGAGCTCTCAGGAAGTTCTTTCCCCTACAGGTCGCCTGAACTGCCTGTAAGCCATGGTGAGGGCACAGCTGTGTCCTGGTACTCTTAATTTTTATTTTCTGCCAAAGTTGGCTGCAAGGTGGAACATCCCAGAGATGGCTCCAGTGACTGAGCAGGAGTAAGATCAGGGAAGTACATGCAAAGGTTGGCTGCAGGTGACAACTGAGCCTTCGTAATCTATTTGCACTGAAGAAACTGAGACACAGTTTCTTCAAAATGGAAATGGTATGGCAAAATAGCTTATAAAAGAACCAGAAAGGCATAAAAAAAAAAATATTCTTGTGATGGATGCTTCTATTGTTTTAAAAGAAAATTAACTTTGAGAAAAATATTCTTTAGTTGAATTTTTCAGTTCTTCCATTCTGCTATGAGCAAATAATAATAATAGAAAAGTTTTATTTTCTTTCTCCCTTCTCTCTTATACTTTTCCCTTAAGTAAAAGTGAGATACACGACTACCTTAAAATGAATTATCATTTTCCTCAGGGGAGTTCCCATTCAAATTAGCACACAGACATACATAAAAAACATTTTAGACCTAATGTTCTTCTGCTTTGGTAAAAATATTTTTACCTAACTTCAGTGTAGTTAAATCAGTTCACACTTGCTGAAGAGCTGATCTGTGGTGTTTAGCTGGTACTTTGTCTCTACTCAGTTCTCTTACACTCTTTTGAAAAGTAAAGAAAAAAATCTGGTACTTGATTCTAAAACTTAATCCATTATCATAATTTCTCTGTGACTATGCAGTGCTTTATAGTTAAAATAAGGCCTTGTAATGAACGTAAAGGTATTAACTTTGGTTAAGAGAAAATAAAAAAACAGAATAATATGCTGAAAAACTGGGGACTAAAATAAGCCAAGTTTATTCACTTACAAAGTGCTAGTTTTATGCACTCTCTTGTAACAGCTTTCATAAGTTATTGTTATCCAAACTGGGGGGTGGTGGAGGTGTTTAAGTAATTCAGTTTCCAAAAGATGGAAAACATACATACTTGATCCAATAAGAGTTAGAAGCAACTGAGTTCTACAAATTACAGCAAAATGTGAGAATTCTGCAAAGTTGCAATTAGATATTTGTTATAATAACAAAAACCAATTCATATTTCTACGTTTAGGAATGCAAAAGAAAATTGTAGGCAATATTTTCCATTTTTTAGAACCACTGTCCCATTAGAATAATTAAATGAAAAGGCCACATTTCAAAAAAATTCCATCTGCATAAAAATGTTAGAAAAATTCTCCTGAAAATTTTTAAATGGTTAAATTTCTGAAAAATGTGTCAGGCAGGATCAGTTCTTAAAACATATGACAGAGCAGGAAAACAGCAAATTGCATAAAAACATAGAAAGATAACTGAGAAGTGAGAGACAAGTATTGGGCACATATTTCTTCCATCTTAATGCACATTCACCCTTTTCAAATACATGACAATCTTCTATAAGCAGATCGTAGCTTGCAGGAAGCTAACCATTCTGCAAGCATTTCTTCTTATGTATTCTTAGACCACTTTCTATTTTGGCAGCACCTCTACAGGACATACTAATAGGTGTTCTGCATTTCTATAAAGTTTAAGACTTATAGACAACTGGTAGTAGACAACTAATCAAAGATATTTCCCCCACTGGACTGCCTGATCACATTGAGGCCATTGCGACTAACCCATAGTGAACAAGAAACTTGCATTTGTCCCTCTGTAGTAGTAAGGATAAATAAGAAAAGATAAACATATATCAGGCCACCAGGGAAAAAACTACTAAAACCCTTTTGCACAGACCTCAACGTAACATCATTATTTTCTTAATCAGTATCACAAAAAACTCCCACCCAGCAGACTCACTGATACTAATGAAATTGAGAGACTGTCTTTGCTTACAAAAAGGGAGTAGGTAATGTTTAATAATCTCATGTTCTCATATATAAAAGTAAGGAAAATTAGTTTCCATCATCACCTATTCCTCCTAGCAGCTTGTATTACACTCAAACCACTTTCAATTAATAGTGTGGGTACTGAACCACTTTTAGGTATGTATTTGGTACTCTTCACCACAATATCCTCCTTCCCCAATTTTAAGAAGATGTGGGGCTAAAAAGAAATATCTCAAAGTGACTTAGACAGTATGGCAAATTGCTACACCATTTCCATAGCTCTGATCCGTGCAGCCCTGCAGGCTTAATTGCTTTCCCAATCACAGCAAATCTAAATTAAGCTGTTGGGTGAGCTAATGAGGGAACACACATTACAGTTTAACAGTGAACGGATATACCCAGATTCTTTCAAGACAAAATCGAGAGTTCTTTTCTTATGATTATATTCTCCACAAGAGATCTTTTACACACACTCAAGCTATTTCTCTTAAAAAATGAATGAGATCTCACTCCTACTTTAAAATTTGATAAAATATTTACAGTAATATGTTAGTGTCAAAAAAAAAAAGTACATATTCAGTGATCTGTGTGTCATTCAATTCGCCTGAATGGATTGGATCCCAGTAAACAGATTTCTCCAACTGGCACTCCTACTGGCACTCCCACTAAACAAATATGGTACCCCAAGGTCAGCATTATCTAACTTCAGCACAGTAGTGTGGGAAAGCCGGCAATGCTGCTGGCTGTACCGCATGCTTTCTCTGAGTCGTCCTCCATCTGCCAATCAGTTCTTTCAGTCCTCTTTGAAAATGCCATCAACCTGTATCCAAACATAGCCAGAGATATCTACAAATATTGTATTTCATGTTATACTTGGACTATATATTACACACACATGCAACCTTCAATTAATATATACTGTAATCTTTTTAGTATCTCTTCAGGACATATTATTACTGTTTATTCTCAAATTAGAAAACTAAGCTATCCTAATAGTAAAACTGAATTCAATTGTTCATATGATACATTTTCAATGATAGTTTGCATGAGTCTTTTTTTCCCCTAACTATTTCTTATTAAGAGATGAAAAGAATAAGGCCACACTGAACTAGCTTTCTACACACATTCTTCCTTAAGTGGCACAAAATTATATGAGAAGCAAGATTAATACCCCCCAAAACAAACAAATAAAAACGTTCCTCCAGGACTGTGGTGGTACTGAAGATAAATGTTATAGAGTTGGGAAGAAAGTATGAAATATTGAAAAAAAGTAATCAATGATACAAACACAGGTATGAGGATGTAACTTTTGACAGTGTTTCTGCAGTATCTCTGCAAAAACTTGAATTTTGCTACTTGATGTACGTCCTTTTTCTGCTTCTAAAACAAACAAGAATCAAGATAGTATTCTAAGAGCATTTAGTTGATGCATAGATATTTTTGATATCTGTGGTGTAGAAACCTATTTCACTGTTTGCTTGAGACTGAAAAAAGAAGTTTTAAATAGTCTATCAAATATAACAGAGGACTTAAATGAAAAGCCAGTTTTGTTATTATCTTCAGAGGGTGCTTTGAAGCTTTCACTTTATATAGGTGGAAAACACCTTTGACTGTCAGTTGTGTTAATGGAAAGAGAATTTCTAATTGTTCTCAACCCTGCCAAAGTGTTTTTTTTGTTTTTGAGATTTTTTAAAGATACAAGAACCATCACGTTTCTAGCACATACGTAATTAATTTTTAAGAGCAGGTTTAATTAACTGGTTTTATTGAAGTCAAAATTTTAGTGAAAAGATCTGTGCAGTATTTATAGTCAAGCTTCAGTCTCCCACATAGTTAACAATTAGGGTCCCTGCTAATTACAATTACTTGAAACCTAAAACTTATTTTAGAAAACATGCCCTGAACACAGTGGGAGTTACTGAAGAGTTGCTGTTGAATAAAGCCTAAAAATGCAGGCTGTTTCTTTCATGGCATGCCATGGATCTGCAAAACAGTGTCTGAGAGTATAGGAATGTGATTTCGCTGTCCAAAGATGCTCACAATCTTAAGGAGGGAAGGCAAACAAAACCAGAGGGGATGTTAATGTCTCTCAGAGAATGGGTAATTGAAAGCTGGAGCTTTTGCTACTTCCTTTTTTGTTTAAAAAATAAGAACTAGGAAATGCGTTATCCTGGAAGAAGGTACAAAGATGAGAACATGACAAGGAAAAGACAGCAATGTCTAAGATGAAGTCCTGGATAATGCTATAGTGCAGTGCTGCAGAGTAGTACTGCAGCACAGGTATGATAAAATTAGCACTGAAGCATGAGCATAAGTAGAGCTATGCAGCACAAGGAAGGTAAAACCTCAATTCTGACTATCAAATACAGGTCTTAGACAAATTTTCTTATTACAGAAAAAAAAAAAGAAAAGAAAGAAGAAAATCAGTTCAGCTTACATATTACATACTTTTAGGGACAGATTCCCTAAGCAATAATCAAGTAAGAATGAGTAATCTGCTACATATGCAACATGGAGAAATTTGACTAGAGCGAAAAATAGGACCAGCCATAAGACTTTATGAATCCAAATTACAAAGGTAAAACTCAAAGGGGATGACTTTCTCCAAAGACACACATCTAGCAAACTTTTCAAAAAACTGAAATAGCTATCAGCACAGCTGCAGCTTCACTGAGGCAGACAAAAAACCCCTGATATGGTAAAATGAGTTACACTTTCAATGAAAAATTCCAACTGACAGACTATCAGGATGGACAGTAAGAAAACTGAAGTTCTGTGCCTTCCTCTCAAATTTAACAATACCTTTGTGAGAGGAAGGCACACAACACACATTTCCTTAAATTTAAATTAATTTTGTTAAACTTTAAGAAATCTCTCTAATGAAGTGCTTTATACATAATGCATAAGAAACAAGTTCATCCAGGTTTTCTATCTGCTTTGTGGTACCTACTTCTTTAATTACTGTTTGTCAAAATTCATTACTTTTTTCTAGTAATTCTAACCACACTCTTGAAAAAACTTTACATATATCTCTTGCACAGCACTCTATAGCATTGATGTGAAAGCAGTAGATGTTAACTTTGAATTTAATAAGACTTTCAACACTGTCTCCCATAACATTCTTATAGACAAACTGATGAAGTATGGACTGTGCAAACAGACACTGCAGTGGACTGAAAATTGGCTGAGCTGCAGGGATCAGAGTTTTGTAACCACTTACATGAAATCTAACTGGAGACCAGTCACTAGTGGTACACTCCAGGGGTTGATACTGGGGCCCACACTATTTAACAAGTCCATTAATGACCTGGATGATGGGACTAAGTGCACCCTCAGAAAGTTTGCAGATGATAAAAAAAACTGGGAGGAGTGGCTGATACACCAGAGGGACATGCTGCCATTCAGAGGGACCTTGACAGGCTGCAGAAATGGTCCAACAAGAACCTCACAAACTTCAACAAAGGGAAATGCAAAGTCCTGCATTTGGGGAGAAATAATCCCATGCACCAATGCAGACTGAAATACAGAAAATACCATTTAAACATAGAAAAACCCCTTTAGACAGGGTCCTGAGCACCCTGCTCTAGGTGAACCTGCTTTGAGAAGGAGGGTTGAGGCTACATGGTCTCCAGAGGTGCCTTCCCACCTTGATGATACTGTGATCTTGTCTTTACTCATCTCACATAAAAAACATTCTATGGTTGAGAAAGGTGCTGAAGCTCTCTGATGACTAAAGAACAAATTATTTAATTTAGAACAAAGTTAGGATATCCAAGTATCACGTGTAAAACTCAAGATCAGGGATTAAAAAAAACATAACTGAACAAATATCTGACAATAGTTTACAACTGGAAGTTACAGCAGCTGGCATGCAGGAACCCAAACACTAGCAGACTGCTTCACTCTATATGGAGTCACTTCATGCAGGTAACAGTTCACCTTTTTGTAAAATTAATTAAATAATCAGAATGGGGTGCTCATTATAGAACAGAGGAAAGACTGAAAGAAGAGGCATCTTTGCTATCACACTATGAAATATACAAGGACATATGAACCCAAGTGGTTTCCGAGTAACTCAAGTCTGCTTTCACAAAATAGTGTTGCTGAGGGCAGGGGCTATATTAGAATGATAAATGGCATTGAGCCATATTTTCAGTGTTTCATGAATTTTTCCTTCACATAAAATATATTTATATTTATGTTTCTTGTTTGACTGCAATGTTGTGAGAGCCTATGGACACAGGCTCTTTAGGAAGGACTGATAGGGAAGACAAGAATAGAGAGTGCTCTAGGGAAGGGAGGAGAGGCTCAAAAGCGTAGAGCTACAGAGCAGGTGACAGGTTTGTCAAACGCATATGGATCAGAATTGGAAGAGAGGTCAAAAATATGGACATTGTAGCAGGTGCCCCCCACAGACTGCCTGATCAAGAAGAGGAAGTGGTTAAAAACACCTTTAAACAGAGCAAGAAGTCTCGAAATCACAGGCCGTGACTCTCATGGAGGTTTTAAACCACCTCGGTATCTGCTCGAGAGACAAAAAACACGGGCTACAAGCAATTCAGACTTCTGGAATGTGCTGGGGACAACTTTTTGATGCAGATGCTGAACAGACTGACTAAGGAGGCTGCACCCCTGAGCATGCTAATAATGAATAAGGCAGAACTGGTTGAAGACAAAGGCAGTTCTGCCTCAGTGACCATGAGATAACTGATCTTGAGTGAAGTGAGGAAGGTAAATAGCAGAACAAGGAATAGGGCTTCATGAAAGCCCATATACATGTGAAAGTATGCCCTTGAAGAAAAGCCAAAATGTACTATATGTTTGAGGGTACACAGAATCCATCTGTTAAAAGTAATGTTCACTACTATGCCTTTTAAACATGCCTGTTCATTTTATTTGAAGCATTACAAAATCACTTACAGCTATTTCTGCAAAAATATCTGGATACAGAAAGATTTAAAAGTCAGGAAAGATCTGGAGTATTACTGCTACTGCCCATAAATCACAAAGGTGGATACCCCATTTTTCCACTGTTTCCTACCTAAAGCAAGACCTAGATAATTGTCTTGTTAAAAGAAGAAAGTGCTGCATGTATCCAGGCTACTACACTCTCCATATCACAAGACATCAGCTACAACCTTATCAAGTTAATAAAGCATGCGTATACACCAGTTACACGGTTATAAAGATTGCTAACAGAGTTTAATGCATGATGCCTGTAGGGACTTCACTGTAACGGGAATTCTGCATTTTGCTTTAAGAAGCACTAAATACACAGCAAAAGGTGACAGGAGAGTATGAGAATGAGAAGACTGAATAACTGCCAACATAACCCTCAGGAATATGTAACCATCTGCTGGACAAAAATGAAGGATCTCTGTATTACAGGCAGTTGTCAACAATGCAACATCCCAATAATGTAAGTACAGAAAAGCATACATATTGCGTGTATGAACCCAACACAGGAAAAAAAAAGGTTTTGTGCTTCCAGCACAATCCATAAATGAATAGATCTGTTTAAGTACAGATTTTCCATTATTCGAAAGTAAAACTAAACTGGCAGTTAGGAGCTATGAACATGAGCACCTATCTTCACACTTTATAACCAACGGGGAAAGGTAAAATAGATGAGTACATCTTTCTTATATGTTTCACTGAAAACAGCTATCATAGTAGAACAACTTGGAGACCTCCAAAATGACAAGGAAGTCGTTTAGGATTTTAAAATATTTTCTTACAGGAAAACCTATTTCAGTTGTGGTCCACTAGCATTTTTATGATTGTTTCCCCTAAAAATCTTCATTTTCTCATTGCTTTCATTAACTGTTAAAAGACCATTAAAATGTATGTCTTTTTTACTATACTTCCCTTGCATAAATAATATCCTGTACCTGTGGATCATCTTGCAGTATTAGTCAGTTTTGGAAACTACATTGGGAGCACACATTAACAGCTATAACATATATCTATGTTTATTCACGCTATTTAAGAAGTCTCCATCAACGCATTTATCTGTGCTTCTGCATAAAGTAAAATTCAAGACAATAAAATGCACTGGTTTGAGCAATATTAGGTACAGGCATTTAAAAAAATTTGAAGTATTTATTAATGTTCTTTAAAGGGTTAGTCCACTGATTTTGAATACTCACAATATGTAAGACAGCATATGTATTCTACTGTTTCCGTAAGATTTACACACTCTGGAAACAATAAGCATCTGTTGTGTAATAGCTGAGTATTATTTTGGCTCTAAGCTCTTTTGTTATGGTAGAAAATGGAAATACAGAAGTTACTTGGAGTATGGCCATTTACACTGTGAATTACTGACTAAGTGCGATTCTGAGACTAGTGGTCAATCTTTTAGTCCATGCTAAGGACCCTTTCCCCTGCTGCTCAGAAAAAGTAATCATATCTTGATTTGTGAAGAAAATTGTCTGCCTTTGGGAGATAATTCTATATAATTATCGAGACTATTCCTATCTTTACTATCTACATTTTAAATCTCTGTTACCTGTTTTTAGTTCATTATATATTCCACCCTCCCCCTGGACTTCTTTGTACTCTTCTCAAGTATACAAAACAAAAACACTTCAAAACTAAGGCTCCAATTTTTTGTCTTATTTTACAGGTGCCCAAAAAAAGAGAAAAAGGCATGAAATTACCAATTTTATTATTAAATATTGTGATTACCAATGCAACAGATATTATTAGCAAAGTAAGTATCAGAAAAATGCACAACTTCATTGCTTACCTTTTTCTCGAAATCTTTGACTACAAAACATCCTTAGAAACAAACCCCTAAAAATAAACACAACTGCAAATAAACTACCAAGCACTATGGTTCATAAGTGCTTTTCTTACTACTGTTTTCTTATATCAGTACATCTGGCTTTAAAAATATGATTTTATTGTTTTTCAGTGTCTGTATTTAAGATACTTTAGTAAGTATTCAAATATTATCAAAATATTAAATTAAGAAAAGGTTGCAATCTCATACTGTTCTAGGAACTTACAGCACTAATAAATAAGCGTACAGCTTAAAGAAAAAGTATTACAAGAGAACATATATCATTACTGGACTGTATCGCACTGCACTTTATAAACAATATCACATATAACAAGCAGGACACTCCCTGAAAGAGCTGCACAGCAAAATTTATAACGGCAGAAAAAAATCCTCATTTTATTACTTCCATGGGGAAGTTATTACCCATTCCCTACAGAGGGTGCAGAAATAAAGAAAGAAACTTACCACTTTTAGGAGTGAACAAATACGGAGGATTCAGGGGAGTGTTCAGAGTGCCTTGCAGTCTTAGCTTGGAGTGTGGTGACAGCGATGATGGCGCAGGAAGCAAGAGATTTGAGCTTGCCTGTAATAGGAAAGACAAATCAGAAAGAAGTGTAATTTCCTGGGTGACTTACTGATGCAATAGCTAGAAAAGAAATATTTGCTTACTGTGAATAACTATTAAATTCCAGGAAAAAAAATTAAGACTCAAGTCGATTATAAATAACAATTTCAATGATGGGTTGGGTTTTGTTTTTTTTTTTTAGACTATTTGGAAACAAAAACTTTGAAAAATTATTGACGCAGCTGTAAATTGAATTGCATGTTTACATATGGACACAAACTCTCAAGCACTGCAAACAATGGAATAGAACTGTTTGAACTGGCATCTCGTTGCATCTTTGTGTATAAAAAAAGTGACATTTATATATGGTTATAAACTTATAAACGTAAAATAACTTCTCATTTTTGAGTACTCAAAACTACACTACATCTACAAAGAGATTACTCAATATTAGAATGAGGGAAAAAAAATCTTAAACCAGTCCTAACAGAAAACTGACTTCTGCAAATCAATAAAGCCTACTTAGACCAAAACACCAGACGCTTCCTTTATGTAAGCTACACAAACAAATATCTGCAGTCCTAATTTCCATAGCAACAAAGATCATGTTAAAATTTGGTTTGCTATGGAGTTTCTTGATATACAAGCAGCTATCACAAAGCAAAAATCTTTCCAAACTTTACTCTTGACATATTATCCAATACAGCCTATGAAAAATACATTATGACAATCTTAGGTTTTTTACATGATCCAACTGAGAATTTTTCTGTTTGTTAAACATATTTTCACTGGCTGCCTTGATAACACAGCCAAAGGGGAGGGAAAATAGCCCTTAAATGAAATATTTGTAACTTTCTTCAAACAAAATATTCATATGCTATAATTTTTGAGTTATTTACATAAACCAACATAATTCTTGACCCTTTCAAAAGTCAAGCCTATTTCACAATCTAGAATAAATGCACATGATCACTTAATCCAACTAAAAGCCCACACTCAGTAGATCCCTACACCTTTGGCCTCAGTAAAATCTAAATCAGACCCTTAAACTTTAGTTGTGGGCCACAACAGAACAATGATATTTTGCAAATTTTCAATCTACTGACTTGTCAATTCTGTTTAAAGAAAGGAGACAGCTAAAACAAAGTGAATCAGTGGCTTATTTCCAGAAGGGCTATAATTTATATAACTACTATTTCTGCCATTTATTAAATATCAAACAGTTCAACAGGTTTCAATAATGCAGAATACGTGAGCATTGGCAGAGGTACTGGGATACAGGTAATATAGCACCAAAAAGTGTGTTGCATAACTTCACTGGGCCATAGAGGATATCTGCTATCATCTCCTCTGTATTACTACACTAGACATTCATCTTAATGTATCTGTTTTTTGTGTAGCAATATGGATTTAATTCTACTAAAAGAAGTTGATAATAAAAACTGTCTTTTACTAATCAAGTACTCTCTCAGCAACTGCACGCAGTTGTAATGACTATGCTCCAAAACTGACCAGAAAGAAAAGCAAGACAGAAAATCAGATCAACCATTGAACATGATAAAAACCGCATTAAACCAGCCAGATTCTACTGCAGTGTACAAATTTAACAGAATGTTAGTAAACAGTAGTTGTGAAATGTAAGCAAAATGAAGAGGCTTGTTTTTCTGAACAACATCAAAATCAATCTGCTTTTCTTATATTTACATATACAAGTGACTAAGTTTCATTAATGTAAAGTTTTCTCTGATACACACAAATAAGGTGGAAAGCCAATGGCTTATGTGTTTACTCAAACACAGAAGAATAATCTGTTCTGCAAATGTGTCCAGCTCAGCTTCCCAGTGTTTCATCTTCTTTTATCCACTCTTAGATCTAGGGAGACCCCTTCTGCAGTAAGACAAATGAGAAGATCTCGCCCCTACATAACTTGCTTGCTGAGTGCATCCTACACCATCAGTGATACAAACTTATGTTTTCCAGTCAAGTATTCTCATGGAATTCTCTTTCAAATTTGCTATCAAAAAGTTGGTTTCAGACACTACCAGGGAATGAAGACAAGTTGAATATATCAGCCTTTGGAAATCAAATTATCACAACAGAGCAAACTATTCAAAACTAGCACTTAACAGACACTTCGCTGGTTCATCCTGGAGGGAAAAAAGTATCAGGAGAAACTGGTCTTGATTGTGGTGCTTGAATGAATTATATAAGAGATATGGAACTCTGTATGTAAATTATTCCTATACAGCACTTCTCTTTATTTTCCTGCTGTATTACCCAAATACTCTCATTATACATGCCAAACAGCATGCTTTGAAATCAAATGCAATAGACACGTACATTAGAAGATTGAATGTACACTCCTGAAGATTTAAGAAAATCAGCCTTTTTAAAATGCAAAGCAAGTTCTATCTTGCAACTCTTCCTTCCTCTCCAAGTCCTTAAAAAAAAGGTAAACCCCATATTTATAAAAGAGATATTAAAAAGAAAGTTTTAAATTTAAGCAGTCTTACAGGAATGATTCATTCCTCCCCCTAATGGCAGTGATGCTCAGCACAGGTGAGCTATAAAAGACTGTCCATCCAAAGTAAACACAAAATCAGAGTTTTAATGACCCTTCTGCCACTAGCTCTTAAATATTATTTAAAACTCTAAAAGGCCCAAAGAAGGAAAAAACCCACAATATAATAACAGAAGAAGGAACCACTCAGCTAGCTAATAAGTGAGAACTAATGATTCAGCAGAACTGTTTCCAGATGAAGTGCACTGTCCTATGAAGAATAATTAATTCTCCTACAACAGACAGACATAAGACTACATACAGAACAGTGAAGCAATCTTTTTTTTTTTGAAATGCATGCTGTGGGAAGGCATTGCTAAATACCTTTACAACAACGAGTAAAGTTGGCTAAGACAGCCAACCATCAATCTACTTATTTTTCACAACAGTCTGCTTGCTTCATGCACAAACCACAGCTTTATCAAAGACACAGTTTACTACTATCCTGAATTGAGTAAAACTAAGAGTTATAACACTCATGTAGTTTTTGTAGTGAAAAAGGATACCTACATAATTTTTGCCAAGTTTAAACAAATGCATTTTCTTTTTTGTGTTAGGGCAGCTCTATGCAAATTATGCAAATATACACTTTCAGTGGAACTAGTTTTCATGTTAGAAGTGAATTGCATGAGACAAAAACCAGAATACTGAAGACTTGACAAGCTAACAATTTCTCTTTTTTTTCTTGAGAATGCAGTTTTATGATCTTTGCAACCAATATAATTGACATTTCCATACATACTTGCAAGCCAAATCAAGTTGGCGAGCTCTATACTACCTCTTAGTCTTTTAGTTTTAGGCTTCCCTCTTGAAACTTCAGGCTTCTATGACACTTTTTAAAAACAGTTTAAAAACATTATTAAAACATGATTCTGCAAGAATTTAAAAGCTGACAAGTGAATTTTAAATAAAAACCAAACACAAATTCTGCTATTTTACTCAATGGTAGAAGAAAATACATAAGCAATAATGCTTAAAGTAGGAGTACAGTACTAGTGAGTTTGAATCAAGTTTACAACTACATAAAAATGCAATCATTTCTATGACAGTAGCATTAGGAGTACTCCAATGAAGACTGGGATTCTATTGAGGTAGATGTCCTGCAATCACTTAGAGACTAATCTGTTCTGCTCTTAAGTAACTTTTAGACTAAATGGGAAAACCAAAAGACAGCTAAAATAAGATATCATCCCATTACACACAGGCAAAACCAAAATGTATTTACTTGGCTTGTCTGAAGCAAGTGTGTTCCCCTGGTGCTCCCTATGGTCCTCTTACTCTGATTATACAGATCAAGAACTCATCTACATTGCAACGTAGCTCCCTCTTAACTTGGGTGCTCCATTGTTTTCCCCATAGAAACCCAGAAGTGACCAGGGCACACATATGAAAATTGAAGCTAGAAGGTGCTTGATCCTACAGTTTAGATATAGCCATTGTCTACAGATGATATGTCTTATCACACAGTAATGATATATATTCAATTCTTTAGTTCTGCCAGAGAGTTCCGGCATTTCAATTACAGGCTTACCACAAAAGCTTTCTTCCTCTTTTTTTTTTTCCCCTTTAAAAAAAAAGGTAAGAAGAAATTAAGATTACTATATACATTTGGAATAGTAAGGTTCTTTCTTTTAGCCACAAGGAAAAACAAATTATTTGTACAAAACTGACACAAAACTGTTAAATACAGGCTCAGTTATACAGAGGCTGTATAGACTCACTCAGCCATTACGTAACAGAGAGCATGACCTCTCCTAGATTGGATAAAACTGGCATTTCACCTTAAGAACATGCCTGGATATGCACGTTTTAGCAGAATTGGCCAATGTCTTCACCAATAACAGCAAAAAGTAGATTTGTCTTGCTTAGTAAGAGCCAAGCAGATTACTACGTAAACTGTGACCTCTTCTGCAGCTGGTCATGATTCTTGCTATCAAAGAACATATGACCGGGGTGGGGGCGGGGGGCAGGCAGGGAGGGAAATAAATAATCCATGACTATAGTAGTAAAATTTTAAAAATGTCTGGTTTTGTGCAATGAAAAATGGATGTAGCCTGTGTCGCACACAAAACATACCCAAAAATACTTGTCCTATGTTTTTATTTCTCTTCCTACTAAGGAAAATAGACAACAAATTCTTCTGACTCACACCTTGTCAAATACATATAGCAATCTATTCCTCTGTACCTGCTGGTAAAAGACATTATGACATGACTCTAAATACAGTATACAGTTTCAGGTAATCACGTAACCACTCAGACATTTGTAACAACCCCCCCCACCCCTCCCCAAGTATTTGGTTAGATTCTAGGCTTCTCCAATCATATATATAATTTTTCTTTTCCACAGAGATGTTAAAAAAAAGATATATTTCTATGAAAATTTCATTATCATTCCTATCATTCTAAAAAAAAAAAAAAATTAAATTAAAATTTAAAATTACGCACTTAAATAAAAAGTGTAATCCAATTTCTTATGTTGATAAGCTCTCATTTACTTATTCCAGAGATTAACTGTAATGTAACCATTCCGAGAAAAAAAATTTAAAAACCTGACTAGATTTCCCCAGAATAAGCAGTACTTTTGGATGCAAAGATATAAAGTTATTTTCTGTATCTTTTATTTGAATGAAAAACAAATTGCTTTCCTCAGCTAACAAAAAATAAAAGGAATCTGTGAAACTTTATTAAAAAATTCTTAGAGGTTTAATCTTGTATATCCTTCTTTAACTCTCAATTTACAGTATCACAGTATTTGAGCCATGATCAATGTTCCTTTCTGCATCTGATGTTGCAAGAAACTCTATCACAGCCCTAATAACCATCAATAAAAAAAGTTGTCAACAATGTTATTAAATTGAGTCAGTGCACATTTATGGTATTTTCTGTCACAAAAAATTGTTAATAAAAGCTGCTATCTCCACACTTTGGTGACAATAAGCCAGCTGGCAGAAGGAGATGTAATTTGCTGGGTTTTACCAGCATGAGTGAATCTAGCTTTCCCTGCTTTAAAATATGATTTGAGTAAACGCAGTATTACTCAGATGTCCCTGTTTACTTTGTTCAGCAGGGAGAAAGCAGTGAGTAACTTTTCCTTAACAGTGTACAAATGTTTATGGCAAGAAAACTGAGATGGTAAAACTGGAAATAAAATTAAAGGACCAATCAGTAAAATCCACACACATTAAAAATGCTTAACATCATCTTATTTTACCCTCTGATAAAATTATGATGATGGCTATAGTTTTATGCTAAACAATGAATGCAATTCATTTCTTGTGTCTGACATAACCTTTTATATAAAACATAAGCCACTGACAAATAGAACACTGAAAAAGGTCAGTAGTGGAACAAAATCTTCTGTCACAGCTGATTGCAGCTTATTATTGCTACTTTAGACCTCTATTCAAGTAGTAATGTCAGCAAATATTAAGTAAGAATTGAAGACAGATAACCTGTGCTTAGAGCACAAAGACCTTTGCTGTGTAAGTATTACTGCCCTGATACTCTGACTAGATTCATACAGGTCACTACTTAACTTGAGTAAAAGGCTGAGAGCATGCAGATTTAAATTCCATATTCACTGTAAAATTTGTAATGACTCCCTACGATAATAGGAATCTGTGTAACCAAAGATGCACACAATTACTCGTTAACTTTTATAATTAAAAGTATAAAGAAAGAGTAGAGAAATAGTTTGAAATAGAAATTCCTTATATCTATTGCTAATGCTAAATAGAAACTTGGAGAGAGGAAAAAGTCCTTAATATAACTAAATGAAATATTCAGGGAATTCAATAAATATTCTCATGACCAGATATTTGAAACTACAGTCTTACCATAAACAGCCATTTCAGTGTCTTTATGCTCCATGTTAACTACCACCGTAGTGGAGAATTTCAGAGTTCTGGTACCAGATGTTACTCTGGAAGAGTCTCAGGCTGCATTGCTGCCAAGGTGGAAGGCATATTTATAGCACTCTACCTATTTCTAAGGTAACTACCTAGACAATGACCTTTACTTAATAGTAAAAGCAAGATATTTTACCTATTTTCTTTTATTCACTGGCTAAGTGTAGGAAGACTAGCAATTACTGCAGAGTAACTAATTGCGGTAAATCCATACAGATCAGTATGAGGACAGAATTTGTGAAACTACTCATGTCGCATCTGTGCCAAAGTTCCTTCATCTACAAAAATACAAACAAATAGTTTCCTTTCTTTTACATGTCTTTTGACTGTATTTTAAAATCCATCTGATGTTTGCTAAAAGTGAGGAATGCCTAGAAAAAAATTCTTACTAAGCAAAGAATATTCTAACATAGGAAAATATTACAGATTTTAAGGATCTGACCTGCTTTGTAAGATTTTCACAGAGGGGAAAATACCAAACAACAAAACACAGAAAAAAATAGCTATTTTTTCTGGCACAGGCAGCATAATTACAACTGGCAAATTTAATGCATTGACAAGGAAAATTCATTATAATTTCCAAAACCTTACTTTATAAGAAACTATTTCTTAAAGACATACAAAGTAAAATTCTGGCAAAACTTTCATATGCTATTAAAAGTATTTTACCTATATAAAGCTTCCAGTAATACTTCAGCCATTTCATATCAACAATCACAACAATTCAACAGTATCTGCTTGGCAAATAGAAAAAAGATTTCTAAGAAATTTTTTTATCCAGTAAATGAAATGCACGGGGTTATAGGATTTCAGATCCAAAAGTGGTTCCACCATGGCTTATAAAACACATCCTTGTAAGTCTGCAGCTGGGAGTAGCTATGTTTAAAGTAGTAATTGCAACAGAATTTCCTAGAGTAAGAAAATCATACGGGAAAAAGTATACAGCACTATTCAAAAGCACCTGTTTGATTTAAAAGCCCTCATTCCAGTGGACTGTATTGCCCAGGTCATCAGAAAAATGATTGCCTATGTTACAGGATCATGTTCTCCACTAATACAATAATTAATAAACTAAAATCCAAATCTATCATGCAGTTGGCCATATGGATCTGTCTTGAAATTGCTATAAAGATCCATCCTCACGTTTCTTCAAGAGTAAACTGTAGCAGATAAGGTGCACAAGTTCAGAGCTATCTTTCTCCTATGGGCCTTTCCAGTTGCATCACTCAACAGTTTAGGAACTTCTTGAGCATCAGCTGGCAGTAACACTGGTTCATTGGGCCAATAGCTTCTGCTGAATCTCTCCTTTACGAATTTGCCCCAAATCTCTGTGAACCCATGTACACTTCAGTGCATATCCCCACTTCAGCTGTAACAAATTTTTTTTTCCAATACTGTTCATGATTTCATATATTTGCTACAACTCTTCTCTCACTCTTGTCCACCTGCACAAACTGCAAAGCTGAGGAGCTCTAGTCAATTTAATCTTGTTACATGCAAGCTCTTCAATAGCTTTTGGCATTTGTACTACTCTTGTTTGAACTTCTCTTTTTTTTTTTTTTTTCAGAAGGGGTCTCCAGAACTAATTACAGTGTTGAATATATGGGCTCATCCTGGATTTCCTAAGTAGAAACACACAAACATCCTCCTCATATTCAGTTTGGAATGGATCTTACTTATCGTTTCGTAAAAACTATTCAGCTACAGTTTTGTTTTTAATAAGAAATAAAATTGAGTGTTCCCCCCCCCCCCCTTTTTAACAATGGTGTATGCACAGTGTAAAACAAATGGCTTCCTATTCATTTGCAAGTCTCTTTGAGAAAAACTTAAGGGAAATTTAAGATGATTCTATGAACTCAGTGAAAAAGAGGTTTTAAAAATACTGCATATTTCTTATATATATGATAGATAAGTTTACAGAATATCAGTACTTCCTCTGAGAGTTTGTAGATAAAAATTTTGTATTGCAGGCATGATCAAGTGAAAAAGCTATTTCAGCCTGCAGAGACATTCCAGCATCACAATTTCAGAGCTAGGATGTTATACCTTTAAAGGAAGCCCTTCTCCCCATATCTACATAACATATAACACCCCCTTGTTATGCAACGTTATGAACAGGTATTTTTATTGCTAGATAGAAGTGAAATTTTAGATACATAAATAGTAACACTGAATGAAAAGCACTTAGAGGAGTTCTTTCAATGACTAGATATGGGTTTAGTGTTTTCCTATCAAAAACTTCTGTGAGTAGAAACATACATTACCATTAGTTCCTTGAGGCAGAGATAAATAATAATTGCTGCCACGATTCACTATACTGTAATTGCTCTATGTGGTAAAGAAGCCGATTCTGCATTCTAGTTTCATAGAGAAATTCATATTTACTTTTTGTAATAAAGTGTCCTAGCTTTTGTGAATTGCTAAAGCTTTAGCCCAATATTCAACTCTTGGTTCTAATTACACATTTTCTGGGCTAACAAGAATGGTAATGTTGCAGAGGAGAAGAAAAGAAACTTCCTCTAACATTCATTAAGGTTCCTGTTTAGGTAGCAAAGAAGAAAAATAAAAAAAAGAAAAAAAACATTAGTACTAAAGGGACCTGGAAAGGAGGCACTGTTCACAACACAAAAAAACGGAGCTCATACAGGATCAGAATATTCTTTATTCTATCTAGCTTAAACAAAGTTTTAATGTATTTACATTACATTTTCAAATCATATATCTAAGTTGTAGACCTCCAAACTTTGCACTTACAAGTTAATTTTATATCCATTAGTTGCTGCTGTTAAGTTCCCACACATTGAACCCAGAGACCCCTGTGTTGGCAGACCTTCTGTTCAGAGGTTCCATCACCTTTGCCTCATAAAACATGACCCTAGGCATGACCTCAGGCCAGGTTTACTGCCTACAAGGTATGCTGCCAACATCCTTGTCCCAACATGGTAATCCCTATGTGTCTCTGAAAAGGCATTGGCAGGCAAACATGACCCAAAGACCAGTACAAAGCCTACATAGTTTCCAGTTCCTTTTTATTTTTCTGGTCAAACAGGTACAAGGTAACACTTTAACACTTGCGTTGTCATTTAGATTTTCATATTCCCACCCTATCACAGGGCAGCCTGCCACCCTAAATGTAGCTTAATAAAGACGCCTTTCTTCATTTTCACTTGGCTGTACCCAGGCGTATTAGCACATTCTCACACATGCAGCTGAGTGGCAACTTTTATGAGGCCTACTTTGACAAACACTTTAGCAAAGCATTTATGCAAGTATGCATTCTAACAAGCTTTCCAGCAATCCCTTCACTTACATGCATCATTCTTCACATGAAAAAGGTAGTTGCACACATGTAAATGCATATACATCCAAAACTAATTCCCAATTACAAATCAGTAGAAATTTTAAGTTTTATTATTGGTATATTATACTCTTGGACTGTCCAGAATCTCTGATAATGCAGGCAGACAATACTGCACCCATATGCAAGAAATGATCCTATCCCTGCTTGGAAGGGAGGTATCACTGTAGCCTGAGTCTCATGTTGGATTGCTGAACAGATGAGTATCAACAGTCCTTTCAATGAAAAGAAATCTCCTCCCAATATCTCAGTGGTTCATAAAGCCCTGCAAGAAAGTAGTCTCAGGTTTTATAATCGTCACTGCTATGTGACAGACATCAGACTGGATGTGCTCTTGTCCTGGTTTCAGCTGGGATAGAGTTAACTGTCTTCCTAGTAGCTGGTACAGTGCTATGTTTTTGAGTTACGTATGAGAAGAATGTTGATAACACACTGATGTTTTCAGTTGTTGCTAAGTAGTGTTTAGACTAAGTCGAGGATTTTTTAGCTTCTCATGCCCAGCCAGCAAGAAAGCTGGAGGGGCACAAGAAGCTGGCACAGGGCACAGCCAGGGCAGCTAACCCAAAGTGGTCAACAGGGTATTCCATACCATGTGATGTCATGCCCAGTATATAAAGTGGGGGGACTAGGGGCGGGGGGGGATCACAGCTCGGGGACTAACTGGGCATTGATCGGCAGGTGGTGAGCAATTGCACTGTGCATCATTTGTATATTCCAATCCTTTTATTATTACTGCTGTCATTTCATTAATGTTATCATTATTAGTTTCTCCTTTTCTGTTCTATTAAACCGTTCTTATCTCAACCCACGAGTTTTACTACTTTTCCTTATTTTCTCCTCCATCCCACTGGGGGGGGTGGGGGGAGTGATCGAGCGGCTGCGTGGTGCTTAGTTGCTGGCTGGGGTTGAACCACAACAGCTCTTTCAACTGCCATCCTGCCCTGTTTGGAAACCCATATGCTGAGAAGACTCAGATGACCTTTCTGACATCTCCCATATATATGGTCCATGGGTAGAGGTTTTAGAGGATGCTGTCCAAAACCTTGATCATGACTCTGCTCGCTGTGGACTTACTCATCCCAAACTGGTCATTGAGCAATGGGAATCTAGGGTTATAAAACTCCAGGGGCTGAAAGTTATTCTCTCAAACATGGTTGTAGGCTTATCTATTTCATCTAGCTACATGGTTCCATGGAACCACTACATGGTTCTGCTAAACAAGATTTGTCTCCCACAGCCCGGAACCCCTGGCTAACCAGGGACTAAACAGTTGCAATGATAAAGATTTGCAGAAATTCATTATCCCTTCTTCTTCCTCAGATGACAAGACATCCAGAAGAGTAAAAAAAAAAAAAATTCTTTTGCAATGTCTTCCTGGAGTACTTGTCCCAGACACAAGGTTACATGTGCCATTCTCTCCATATTTTGCCTCTCTGACTGATAAACAACTTGAAGGCACCAGGGCTCACTTGTAGATTAACAGGCACAAAATAAGCAGAAAACAGAAACAAGGCTTGCTTCCTTGTGTGAGGCCACATGTAATTGTAAATGCCGCAGCAACATGCTACCATTATGCATGTGAGCTACAGTGTGGTATTTCATAAAGGGGTCCACTGGAAGCTCACAGTCCAGAAAGCAAAGGACACTGGGATAGCTTTCTTTTGGATAGTTTCAAAGTACAGGCCTAATAGGGATGTCCAGGCCAGGGAACCAGACTAGATCTAGTCCAGAGCAAAACCCCTAAAGCATGATGAGAGTAGCTACAGCAACCTTAGCAACAACTGCTTTCATCTACTCATCTGCTTCTTTTGTGCTTCACTACTTATTAATGCAGACAAAGCCTAAAACTACATTAAAAAAAAACCCTATATGCACTCAAAAGTACTTAAAAATGAAAAATAATAAGCGCAAACCCAAATGCAGTTCGTGTCATTGTGAACAGTAATTATAACTGCACAGCGCTACTCAGGAATATTCTGCATTCTTGTCGCATGCAAAACTGTCTCAGGTTGAGGAATTTGACTTAATTAAATTTATTGCCAATTACAAAAGCTTTAATTACTGATTTGGGTATTGAGAAACAAGACAAATAGTCAAACAAACACCCAAAGAAAACACTTTTCCTCCCTCTTTGTCTGTCTCAACTTTGCTTCAGACACTTCTCCTCTCTAGTTCCCAGTCTCCTTGCTTTTGCCATTATGCTATACTCAGTTCCTTTGGTAAGGTGATGGGTGGTGCAGGAGAGTGGGGTTAGCGCATAGTGGCTTGCTCTTTTTGCCTCTCCTTGTTTCTTACTTCTTTCAGCTGCTTTAGTGTAGGTCCTCCACCAGCCGAAATCCCCTCAGGATTGTACCTGTCCAGTGTGTATTTCTCCATGGGTTGCAGTCCCTTCAGAGGAGTACCTCCTCCTGTGTTTTCTTTTGTGTGTCCTCACACATCTCCTGTCTTTCCCTTCATGCCTACTCCATTATCTCCCCCTCTATCTCCATTTGTGCATTGTTTTGTGTCTCCCGCATCACCTTCATGCCTCCTTCTGGGTCTTCTTTTGTGCCTTCTCACATGCCGCCTCCTGTATCTCCACTTGTGCCTCCTGACATGTTTCCCTTTGCGTTTCCTCCTCTGCTCTGGTATCTCCTGTCCCTAGTAGCTACTGACCTTTCTTAAATATGTTATTGCAGAGGTGCCAGTATGCTCTTCTGTTTGGTTCCAATTTCAGTTGTGCAGTGTGTCCATATTGTCCTTTGTGGAGCTGGCTGGAAAAGGCTGTACCCAACACAGGGCAGTCCATGGTATCCTCCCACATGGGTCAGCCCTGCAGCCCCCCTGCTATGAAACCCCAGCCATTTATGCCACACACAATTCTAAAGGTGAATAGGAAAAAAAAAAAGAAAGCATTTTCTAAAGCTCAGCTATAATGATCTATGGAGTAAATCATATGAATGGTAATGGGCATTGACAAAAAAACATCTCTTGTCCTCAGTACTTGATAAACAAGAATAACTTAGTTTCATATGGTTAATCTCTTCTAAAGAGCTACTTACAGATGCATTAATACTTGCGGGAGATGTATTCATTTCTGAAGAACAGATCCCAAGACTACATATATATGTTTTGTTACATATACCAGTCCCAGAATATGAACTTTGGCTGAAAAGACTATCTACTTCTGGAAATTAATTAAATTTGACTTACCATAACAGAATCCAGTTTTTGTTTCACCTTCTGCATTCTCATTGATGCTCTTGCAACACTGACAAACTGATCTGCTGGACACATCGCTGAACTTCTTTGTACAGGAATTTCAGAAAAACTGCTAAACAACTGTGGCCCTCTTGGTGCAGCTGTGGTAAGTGATGAACTGAGATCTTTTACGAGTTCAGCTTCCTGTTGTGCAACTGTAGAAATACCCAATATTAATGTCAGGTGAAGCCTTACGTTGCCATGGCAAAAAAATAATTGAATGATCGCTGTTATTTTGCTAGTCATGCCTTCAGTCAAACACCATCAGAATGTGTACTAATACCGCTATAGGGAAAACCTGAAAATGACATGAAGTTTTCCCCCTACTACCCTATTTCCCCCTAACCCTTCCTGATCACAATGTCTCCCTTCTGTTATCTGTGTTCAGTAACCTCTCACACAGAACTGGTATTTTTGTACTGCTTATAGTGTTCTCCATGCAGAAATATTGGGGGGCGAGGGGGAAGAGAAAGGAGTTTTTCAAAGGCAAAAAAGTTATAGAACTTGCAGTGAGTTCAAGTCAGCTATTTTACTCGGTACATTTCACATTTTTCCAGCCTAGTTCAAGTGAGCTTATTATACTTGAGTAAAATCTCAGAAGTTGCTAGGCATATATAGAAGCACAGAGGCATTCTTAGGAGGTAGCCTGCTCTAGAATAGGATAATTTTGATGAAAGTCATGCTCACTGTCATTTAAACAAGTTGTTTGACTTTTGCAATTTTTTGTACTGTGGTCTCAAGCCAACAAAGGTTAAAAGAATTCTTCATGAAAGTTTTTTCCAGCAAGGATATTCATAAAACTGTTGGTGTATGTAAAACACATACTGTTCGAATCTTAAAAACTGTGTCAGTGACTAAAATAAGTATTACTATATGATTAACTCTTTCAACACTAAGGCAGTAAGACTACCTTCTGAAAGCAAAGTGTGTGCTTTTAACCAAAAAAGGAACAAAAAGTTAGTAACACACAATGTAGAAAAGACCACAACCTATGCAAAACCTTACTGTTACCAGTGACTTAGTTAAGCAGTCAGATGATACAAATAACTACCAGTGTGATATCTGTGTGATCTCTAAATATACACACACATACATATATTAAACTACCCCATTAGCTTTTTAAAGACTCACTGTCTGCTGAACAGTCAACAAATTTTAAAGAAATCCTTCACCCGAAAAATTTTCCACTGCTCTCTAGAATGAAGGTATCTTACTGGGTTGAAGTTTACAACTGAATATTCATTGTAAAGTCATTCCACTTTATTTTCCTGTAAAAGTCAACCAGTTCAACAGACAAATAACCTAAACTGTGAGATTTGATATGAGTAATCTCATTACTACATGTTATTTAAAAACCGAATGTATAAAGACAGGGTTAGCTTTATAAATCTATGTTCACTGCAAATATAATTCAAACAAAAATCTGTTACAGATACGCAAAATTTATTGCATAATTCATATTAATACTATCTACTGTCTAGATGCAATATGACATCTGAAAGCATGTCCTTAATTGAAACAACAACACTACTAAAACTAACCACAAAAACACCACTATCAGAAAAGTCTGCAAAGGACAATCTGAATTTTATTTTGTATATAAAAAATTCAAAGTCAGCATTTATCACTATTTTCTCTTTAATATAACATGGGGAATAAACATCTCTCCTCACATAATCACACCACAGGTGTAACACCTGTTTATTAAAATAATCTATACTCTCTCATTAATTTCTATACAGCTCATCAACATTATTTTGTAACATAGCCAGCACAAAATACTGAGATTTCTATTAAGCTATTCATTAATTTTCAGAATGAAAGTATTTTCTGGCCCCATAATCCACCTTGATACTGAAAAGGGGCTTTTAAATATTTGTATGATGCCACCTATATATGATAAAGTGCGGTAAAAATCACACAGGATGACAGACAATAACACATTTAAAGTTGAGGCTGCAAGGGACCTCTGGTGATTGGCTAGGCCAAAGCCCCTGCTCAAAGCAGGGTCACCTACAGCAGGTTGCTCAGGGTCATGTCCAGTTCGGTTTTGGTATCTCCCAGGAGAAAGATATGTATTATCGTCAAAAGACTTTCAATTTTCTTTCAAAAGAAGTACAACTACTAGCAAATCACTTTTAAAAATAAAATATTTACAGGTGTGTTTCAAGAAAAGTTGTACTGTACCTTTATAATCATAAATGTATACAAGTATTGGCTGGTTTTGACCAAAGGCACAAAATGACACCATGTGTTCATGTGGATGAAACGCAACATCACGAAGTGGCGATGTGAAGGAGAGTTCAGAATATATGGCGACCTGATCACCTACAGAAGTGAAATGTTTATTAATACCATGGAAACATATTTGATACAGCAAAATAACAGTTGATTAAAGCTTGTATTACAACAGCGCAGTGACTACCACAGTAAATACATATTCTTCAGTTAATTTCCTTATTGAAAAGTAGTATTTGGCATAAGACAAAAAATATTGCATGCTTTTAAGTTATTCAGTAAGTCAGAAAAGTTAGTGCTGTTGCAACAGCTGCAGGAAACCCCAGAGGATGCATCAAGTTAGCTAAGGTCTCTTGTTCTGATAAGCAAGTTCTGGAAAGGTGGCGTTCCACAGTATTTGTTTGTGCTTGCATTTTACCAGAGATAGCTATCTTAGTTGTGGATTTCAATTATATAATACTGACAACAGGAGTGAAAGTTGAGCACAAAACTATTAAAAAAATTTTAAAAATTAGCTCTTCAGCTGATGGCATTATGAATGCAAGTAGAGTGTGTAAGCAAGAGTCAATGCCCAGTGAAAGCATACTAATAACAAAGTTCCTCCCTCCTTTTACTTTTATTCTTTTTTTAAAGCTTTCAGACAAATTATGTAGTGGCATAGAAGTGAGCTAATACAGTTGGAAACATGGAAAGAAATTCAAAACAGAACTGTTGGTTCGCTGCCAGTTTTAAAGTATTTACTTATTCCTTTTTAAAAATTACATAGAACATAATTGGAGACAGAATATAATGTCATCAAAACCAAAAAGTGTGTTCTGCTACCTTCTCCTGTTACTTTTGTCCCTTTTACCTCACTGTACAACGAAGATGACAAACCCTTTATCTTACATTTGCTTAACCAGAAAGATTTTGGTAGCTATTTTGAAACTAGTCAGTTTGGGGAATAATTAACAAAATATTCAGAGTCTCTGACCACCCTTGGGAAACAGATGGAAGTGGTTCTCAACAAAAGCCTAATTCCCAAATTCCCAAAAACACAACAGAGACTGATTTGATTTAAAACATTTTTGTGCATTCCATTTTAAGACCCTCATCCACATGTAAAGAATTGCAGTACACAAAAAATTGAGCTTCAGGTGCTCCATTCCTACTGGATATTACAAATGCTACCTCTGCGTATTAATTTCCTCTAGAGAATTAAATCTTAGAGATTAATAGTAGCTATTGAAAAGGTGGAGCTAAGGCTACAGGATTTAAGAATATCTTACTGAAGTTTTATTCCATATCAAAACTGTTTCAATAAAGCTTACAAAACCGTTTCCCTGTCAGCCTTGACAACCTGGCTTAAGACCATAGAACAGTTAGTTACCTGTTTCTGGATTCCAAACATAAGCCCTTCCATCTTCACTTCCAGAAAATAGGAATGTACCACATGGTGTTAAGGTGCTGTGAATCTTTTCTCTGTAATTTGTGGCACCTATGTATTTCTTTGTAGCCAATCTAAAGATAAAGAATAGTTTGCACATGTAGCAGATACTTTCAGAATAAACAATCTAACTTTGTGTGTCAGTCCACCCCTCTATTGCTCAGAAAAATCAATACACCTTGCATCCCAAATAGATATGCAAGCACCCACCTTTTGCAGGGTGCAGTGTTTACCTTTTCTTTCCCTGGCTTTCATAATGCACCTGAAATGACAGATGAAAGTGTACATCCTTGTCTTTCAGTAGCAAATGGAAATACTCAGATTAAGAGAATGGATATAGATGTAGTAATTTGCATTTTCTTGATCCTGGGCTTTGCAAAAAAATAGGGAAATTGGCACTGTTACTCCAAGCTCTGCCAAAAAAGTTTTCAATATGCTTCCTAAGCTTGTTTACATCCCAGTAGTGCTTAAATTTATCCAGTAGCTCTCTTTAGACTAATGTCTCCTTGGTTAAAAAAAAAAAAAAAAGCAACAGTAGAATCAACAAATTTCAGACATCAGTGTTGATTTACTATTAACATCAATATTTTTAGTATTATTTTGCAACTTTGGTATCCTAATCTTAAGTCAGTGAAACACTACTGGTCAGCGTAGTAATAATGACCTACCAATGAACTGTCAAACAGTCTGTAGGCATCAAGTGAGAGAGAACCTACAAAAGGATTTAAAGAAGCATAAGTGAGCTTCTAAAAGGCTCTCTCAAACATGAGGTACAGCTTGGAAAAAGATGTGAAAGTTCAAAATGGAGACTAATACTGCAGTAATACCACAATGCAGAATTCAAGGCAAGAAAAATGGCAATAGGCCATGACAGCCCTCAAAGACAGAAGACAGTAATTTTTAAAATGTGTTACTGCAGAAACAATGGATGTATGCTGGCAGAAGTGCAGAGCAGTTAATAGGACAGGAAAATTATTTTGCACAATATTCTGAATAAATACACCCTGCATACAATTCTGTTTGGCAAGCAAGAGAAAAGGATGCTTTAATGATCACAGCGCAAGACCATATTAGCCCAAATAAGAGTTTTTGCTGTGTAAGATAGTATCTCTGAGATGTCATGTAGAAGAGCTCTGCAAGATGTAAAACTAGCCTGCATATGAAACCCTAAGGAGAGGTCTGAACCAAAACCAAATCACTGATCACATACTTAAGTGACAGGACAGCAGCATTATCCAAAAAGATCAAAAAAAGCAAGTTGAAAGAGGAAAGTTAAGAACAACTAGCTGTCAATCAAAGTGAATTGTGTTGATCTGTGACCTCCACCCCCTCTTTTCTCATGTAGGGAATGAACAGTTAATGCTGACGTGTAAAATTATCACTGCTGAGTATCTAACCCTGTGGTTTATTGATAGACTTAAGCCAATGTAACTGTGGGCTGCAGTCAAAGCAGCAGTCCTGCTGCTGTCCTCTCCACCCTTATTTTCCCAGGCTCTCCCTCATTTCTTCTCTAGTGTTTGGGCAGCTATCAGATGAGTTAGATCAGATAGTTGATTAAAATGAAAATTAATCATTTGTATTTGTAGGCTGATTTTCAGTCGGATCAGTTCACTGATTTGACTTACCCTGCATCAAGAGATCTCTAGAGCTGATAAAAAGGAAATGCTAGGAATACATGGCCAAAGGTGTGGGAGATAGGAGATGGTGTGTCCTATGGATAAACTGGCTTAAAATAATTGTGAAATTGCACACCATATTAACCCTTTCTTAGATATTAATATGTATGTCCATTTTTCCCTCTCAAACTAAAACTCTCTGCACTTTTTAGGAATGGTAGTGATAGAAGAACACTATCTGCTTCAAAAACTATAGGCTCCCTCTGTTAATCCAACAATTTCATGCTTCAGTTGAGTGGATGGTTTAGCCTTCTAGAATAGTCATTATAATTTATCATTTACAGTAAAAGATGAAGAGTGCACTATAAGACTGGAAAGTCTTCAGCTAGTTCAAACATCCAACCCATTATATTACTTAGGAGCAAGATTTTCTGAGAGAGTATGTATATGTGTATGTTCTAAAAGAACATAGTTTCTTGTGCTATGAGAGCATAAAGATATTTCTCCCAGGTAATTTCATGCAGAACACCAGGGACCTTTGATTTTCTGCATGGCAAGGGGTACAAGGGAACCCATGAAATTAAGGATCAATCATTTAGAAAGAGCATTCATATCTTTAATGTGACTTTCCAGAAGAGAATGTTCAGGTGCATCTTACTAATAAGTGTAACTGATAGGAGTGAGAGTCTTCTCAGTTTCACCCAGTAAAAGGACAAAGGGGAATGGACACAAATTGAAATACAGGACATTCTGTTTAAAATTAAGAAAAAAATTCTTTTACTTTGAGAGTGAATGAACACTAGAACATGTCACTCACAGAAGTTGTAAACTCCATCCTTCAGGATATTTAAAACCCAATTGGACAAAGCTGAGTAACATGTTCTCATACTTTGATTATTGGGGTCAGACTGGACACTCTCCAACCTCAACAAACTTAAGTGATTCTGTGACCCCTTGTTTTTTATTGTAGTTTATTATTAAAGAATTATGTTCATAACTATTAAAAATGAGAAAATCATCAAAAACTAAGTTAAAAATATCTCACAGCCTGCTTAATATACCATAATACGTACATCGCTGCATTTTTCAATATTTACAAATACAATCTTCATTCCATTTTATCATCAAATTTCCAGAGTCTTAACAATGAGAAACTAATGCACAAGTAAGTGTTAGAATTTCAATGTTATTTTCATGCCCAGATTGCATTTTTAAAAGTGATTTCAATCTTCAGGAGACTAGTCTTCTCCTTCATGCCACCTTAAGCTCCCAAGTAATCTAGTAATTTTTGGATATTCTACTCTAAAAGACTTACCCAATATCATGCAAAAGGTCTGTAATACAGCAGTGTTTTGAAACCATTTCCTAACCCTAATATTGCTATCCTTGATTATTAGGACATCTTTCTTCTCCACAACTACACATTTAATAGTTTTATGGTACTTTATTTCCCCAGGTAAATTTTAAAACAAAAAGGAAGTACGCATTTGTCACCAAAAATCTACTTACATTCTGAGATCCATGATTCTCAGGGTACTGTCTTTGGCATGGATTAATAAACGCCTTCCATTTGGATGCACCTCCAAATGATTTATTGGTGTTCCTTTAATATCATTTTCTTTTATTTCCTATAGAAGGAAGGAAAATAAAGTAAAAAATTTATCTTTGTGTTTTAAAACTCATGTTTTTACACATTATTATTAATTTTTCTTTTGCGTTACTCTTTTTTTGCCCATTTAATTCTATTTGGTTAAGGAAGAAATTTGTTCCTATATTAAGGCATTATATCCTAGGCAATCAACTTTTCACAATGTCAAGGCAGATTCTGCTGTGACTGAACTTCTGAAACAGTTGATGACAGAAATGCTGACTAAACATTAGGCCTCTAAGGTATGAACAAATGTGATTTGTAAAGCCTGTAGTCTATTTTCTTGCTGTGTCTAGAGAACAACCTAATGCATTAGCTTTTACCTGTTAATACAATGCTATTAAGCCTCAAGCATTTTCATATTTTATATACAAAAAATTGAAGTCACAAAACAATTCAAAAATTTTAAGTCAGTGAATCACAGCATGTTCTGTCAGCTCTTTTGTACCGTTATTTAAAGAAAATACATCTTTTCAGTTAAACAAAAAGTTAACGTATAAAAAAGTTTGAATTCAAATCAAATGACTTGGAACAGTTCACATAAAAATTACAATGCTAGTTTAAGAAACCTGTATACCTTATTAATTCTCCAGTGTTGAAAACTTCCTTTGACAGATGTGTCCCAAACTATTATCAGTCCTGAACTATCTCCTGAGAACATGTGGAGCCCTGTGAAATAATAATCTTATAAGTAGAAGAATACAAAAGAACTAATACAGAAAAAGATGTATGAACAAGAAACAACTTTTTTCTATTATTTTTGTGAATGGGCGAAAACCAGTACTTTTCTCTCTTTTGCTATGATACACTCATTGCAGCTACATTTTGCTCATACTGTATGACATAAGTTGATATTGTAAATTTGGATTCAGCACATAAGTCAGATACTGGGATGCTGAATGTTCTTTTAAGTTTTTTCATTTTTACTCATATTCTAGAATCAGAAAAAATAAGCACTTATAGCTCAATGAGCTTCACATGACAGCCTAATGCTTACCTATACATTCACTGAGAGCATCCTGAACAAGAACAAATAGTGTTTTCCAACAGTTGTTCTTAAATTAAGCACAAATACTAATTCTTTATAAAAATGCAACTCTTTCCTCTTTGTGGCACCTACTCCAGTGAATACCTCCCAAAATGAACCACCTAATTACTAATAATATCACTAATACCAGAAAGTCAAACACTTCAAGTATCTTATTCATTTGCCCATCTTCAAGTCTTCCCACCCTCCACTAGTACATGTCAGTACCTTTCTCTCACTTGCTTTCAGCTGTTAATCTACCAGATAATGTTGTTCACAAATGTCAAATTTCTGTCCTTTTCTCTCAGTTTTTCACATTCTCTGTTAATGTTGAAAAGTTCATCGCCTTCCCACTTCTTCAGTCTAGCATTAAAATTCTCACAATCTAACTACTACCTCATTTTCTTTATCTTTGTATTAAGTTGATAACTTTGAATGACAATATGGTGGAGCTATCTTTGCTACTGTTCTGATCATGCAATCTCATGTTCTGAAGTTCTGTTCCAAGAGTTTTCCAGAAGCTGGCTTCAGATTTCCTGCATCTGCTTTTAAGCTGGCACATAATTCTTCCACCTAGATGAATCCTAGCCAAACCTGCCTTTTTTCCAACTTACCTCTCTACACTAACTGCTAGGCTTTTCACCTGCATCCTGATGCATCTGTCTCCTCTGAACAGCAGCATTTGTGCTTTTTGTTCTGCTAATTTCAGTTTCAATATGTACAAAACACTAGCTAACTAAAAATAGCTAGTTATAGGGACCATGAAAACTACACTATGACCAAAGTTTGCCCAATCATCATTGCCCGATCACTACGCATTTGTTTGCCTGTCCTTTCTACACTTACTTTCTCTGATTACTCTCAATTTATATCAGGGACTATGTGTCCCTTTGTGTTCATCCAAATAATGCACCATACTGACATATTAATTGCAAACACAGCTAAAACTATTCTATTCTATTATAGCATTTTACATTGCCTCTATGAAATAAACCAAACTAGTAACACTTACATTGGTCTTCAACTGAAGACTATTTGAAAAAGTAATACCAAATACACACCTTCTGCATCAAAACAAAGTGCGTTGATGAAACTTTTGTGACCATCAAGCTCCTGTAGCAGTTGCCCATGGATTTCTTTCACATTTGCATTCCAGATTCTAATCACTGAGTCATAACATCCTGTCACGACCAAGGAGTCAGCAACTGGGTGGTACTTTGCAGTGTAAACAAATGAAGGATGAGGGAACACTCTCACTGCAGATGCTGCCTGCATTTCTATTTTCCACATTCTAAAAGGAAAGGATGTTAGGATATCTACTGTATAAAACAATCACATACACAGGTATAACTGATGCCATATTTCGTGCTAGTGCTTCTAGAGGCACATGCTTGCAAACACTTAGCACCACCTGTTTATCCTACCAATATGTTCCACCTGTATTTAATCCTTTAATATGGTACTTTCTAACAAGATTAAGATAAATTTAGTACTCTGCCATCAAAGTAAATTCATGACTACTTACTTATTTTGCACATTTTAAAATACACATAAAGAATTCCATGGAATGGATCGGTTCGTTTCCTTCAGGAGTTATAAACAAATTAAGACATTCTGGGGTATAATTCGTTTTGCAGGGAAAAAAAAAAGGTAGAACAAAAATCCCACAAAGGAACATTTAGGACTAATATAAATATAAAATTATAGGACTAATATAATAGTACTACTAATAATATAGGACTAATATTTAATAATAGGACTAATATAAATAAAACTCCAGAAAGTTTTAAAAGAACAATTACCTACCACACAGTGATTGCGATCTCAAGGATGTTTTCTTCACATAAATTCAATTCTTACTATTCAACTATTTCCTATCCTTTACCACCCATAGCTGTAAGATCAGATTTTTCTTAGGAAGTGTTTTTTGTTTGATGTGATACATTTTATGATTGAGCCTTCCCCAAAGATGAGCCCATAAATAATGAAATGGTACCTGGATCATGAAACACAGGTGGGCAGCACATTTCAGAGAGCGCTCAGTTACAGTATGGAATTTAATTGTTTGAATGCCCCCCTTCCAGGTGGGGTGACTACCTCTGGTGGCTACTGAAAGAATTCTAAGCTTACTCTGAGGTGAGTTCATTACAAAATTGCAATCCCTTATAGCAATTAACTTGCAACTTTATGTGCAAAGGACACAAGGAGTCTACCTATCTTTTAGAATGGTTTTGCCCTAACAACATAAAAGGTAATTTGTTGCTCACAAGTAATGTGAGACTAAAGCTTCGGAAGGCTCAAGGGTAACAAAACACTACATGAAGAAGAATTTACATAAATTCCCAAATCTCAGTTCAAGTTGCCTTAGAACTCAGCATGAGAGGTGATCCAAGTAATAAACTGATAATGACTTTAAAGCAATGGGGTGCCTTTTGGTCCTCATCCTTCAATTCTACCATGTTTCAAAGGCAAAGTGCTCCCAATATGAAAGAGAAAAAGAAACTCCTTGCCTAAACTAAGACTTTTTAAGGACCTTAAGCAACAGACAATAAATACAGGAACTAATCATTTGTACAGTGACTATGCATAGTACACAGCAAAGGAGGCAGACCACTACAGTTTCAACTTGCTGCCACAAATTCAAGAATTGAGGAACAGCTGGGCCTTCTTACAGGTAACAGAAATGACTGAAATAGATATTTACTTCAATACAAAAAAATTATTTAATGTCTTCCAAATAGAAAATAAAAACATGAGCAAAGGTCTCAAAATACTCTTTTTATGCCTACATACAAGCAGCAAAAAAAGGCAAAACAGTTCCACACATACAATATATCATTTAACAATTCTTCTGGTATTTCATTTATGCAACTGCCTGTAGCATTACTGAGTTGCATAACAGAAACAACAGATAGGGCTCTGAAGAGCTAAAAAAAAAAAAAGCCCTATGAAAACCTATGAAGTTGCTCATAATAAAATTGTGCAGTGTCACAGCCATATTTTCATGTATTTCTACAGTTTTGAGTGTTTTGCTTTTAAACCTTGAACAGATTAATATTTTAACATTAACACTGCACTGAAGTACACTTTTTAATTGTAGAGGAAAATGTGTACACATTCAGTCTCAGAAATAAAACTATCAAGTTTCATTTTTAGCAATTTAATTTGAATTATTTAACTAAGTGCCCAAAACCTAAAATACCTACAAAAATGCAGTGTGGCCAATTTACACACATAACTTGAATCTTAAATTTTCAATTTCCTGCCTCACGTTCAAATTTGCAAACTTAATACTGCATTCATAATACAACAATTTCTCCAAGGAAATATTCCAACTGTTTCAGTGACTTTTTGAAATATGAAGTCTTTTAGTTTTTTGCTGCACTGTAGATTTAGACACTACAGTTTTTGGAAAAGCTTTGGTCTCAAATACACATACATTAGAAACCAATATAGTCAATAAAGTGCGATTAACTCCATCACAATTTTTATATTATTATAGAGTAAGTCACACTGTAATCAAATCTTTAAATAAAATGTTATAGCAGTTTGTAGGAAGACATGAAATCGGACCACTTTCTTTTCTGCTTCTGATGCTACCTGCCAGAACATCTGCATCATACTGACCTGACAGTGCCATCAGAGGATGCAGTAAGAAGGTGTTGATTGTCTTTTGACCAACAAAGATCATACACTATGTTAAGGTGACCATAAAATTCTCTCAGGAACTGCCCAGAAGGAATTTCATACACTAGTGAAGTTTAAATAGGAAAAAAAAAAAATCTGTAAGTATTTACAATCAATTTTATGCAACTATTAGTGCAAAGTTTCGTTTAATCTTAGGCTGAGTTTCTGCTAGCCTAAATCAGCTCATTATCTTCTCAGAGAACAAGATCAAATAGTTGCTAGATATGCATGGACACCAAGCATATACTTCCATCTAGTGGTTCATGGATGTCACAAATGTCTTAACCCTTAAGAAACAGTTTACTTGCTTTAAATTATTAGAACCAAATTAGGATTTTTTTTTTTTTTTTTTTTGACAGCTACCTGACTAATCTTTGAAATAGATTAACATTGAGATCATTTTCTGGGGCTGTGTAATAAAGTAATCTAGACTTACTGTTCCTTGTATTTAAACATCTACTTTGTATACACTTAAAATGCTGTTCCCTCTAAATCTCAAAATTCTTATGCAGGGCTTAAGAACTATGCAGTTGAGGCTACCATGAAAAAGCAGCCTCAAGTTTGAGTAGTAAGAAATATCTGTATTTCCAACTGAACTGGACCATGGAAGACAGCAGCCTCCATCAGTCTATCTGGAGATGACAGCAATCCAGGTATCTGACTTTTCATGACAGAGTAGCAGAAAAACTTGCAGAAAAAGTGTGTGGGGTGGGGGCTGGAAAAGTTATTTCACTTAAAACCTTATTATCAGAAAATATGTTCCTTATGCAAACTGCTTTAGTATTTCCATTAGACCTCTGTGTAGAAGTAGTGTAATTTCATACCATTAAACTGTATATATATTACCATGTATGAAAAGCCAGTTCCAGCCCTATTAACAAAGGAAGAGCATTTTCCTCAATGTTCTTTAATGCATAGAACAATTTGCAAAACACAATTATAAAACAAAACCTCTAAAAAAAGCAATTTAAAAATACATCTTTCGTCCTTTAATTTCAAACTACATGAATTATAAGAAAAAAACCCAAAACATATTTTAAACTTACAAACAATGGGATAGCCATTCTTTCCTGCACATGCTGCTGCCAACGTTTTCCCATCATGAGAGAAACGAATACAGAAACAGCCCATATCTCCACCTCGCAGTGAAAACAGATGCTTGTTTGGTAGGCGGCAAGCCTAGCTTTTCAGGTAAAAATTGGGATTACACAGTTATGAATATTAACTAGCCAATGCTTAAAACACCTTCTTAGTTCCTATCATGCATAAGTTCTAAAAAGCTACTAACATCTTAGGGGAATCTAAAAGAAAAAAATCAACCTTATAAACAGAGACAGTTCTGCTGCATAACTTAAGCCTCATCTAGTTTGTATATTGGTTTCAACGCCATTACTACGGACAACTAGAAAGTTTTAAAAACCTATGAAAATTTAAAATTGAAATAATTTCCTTAATCTTAAGAAGTGCTTAATGATGACTATCATCAATAATATAAGCTGTAGAGTTACAGTGTAAGTCAAACTTTTTTAAGGAATCTAAGCACAACTTTTAGTAACTTAATGATTCCAGTGTGAACTCAGAAGAGTAACCACAGGCACTCAAACCTCTGGTCTACCAAATCACCCTTAGTGTTCCTCATCTGTATTTCAATTCCTGAATTTTTAAACATATCTGGAGATGAAACATTTCACAAAATTGCATGGGTATTATAGTCCCCCTTCCACTCTCCCAAAATATTCCCTCTTTTTCACCCAAGGGCTTTTTTCCAGAACTAAATGCAAAGTTTAATGGGAATTAAAATATCCTGAGTAGTTATGTGATTATTTAACCTAAACCTGATTTACCTTTATGAATGAAAAATTCGTATGAACAGATTCATATGCATTTAAAATATACAAAACTAGGAGTTAGGATGAAGTCAGCAAGAACCTTCTTAAGATTCTTCAATGAAAGTTCCTTCTGTTATACTGTAAAAATAACTTTAACTGAGGGAATTAAAAAAACAAAAACAAAACACAAACCCAAGCAAGAAAATATATTTCCAATCAAGCTGAAATCTGAGAACTGGTTTCTGGTCTTACTTCTACTACCCAAATAGCCCTACTCTTTCAAATTACTAGAGAATTCTGGAGAGAAAAATACCTGACTGTTCTGGGAAAAAATGGTTAAATCAACCATATTTGGCAAGAAACTAAGCATCCTCTACTATTTCCGGGAGTTCCTTATGTTTTGTATTTTGTTTAGTAATTTTTTTAATTTGCTTTAATGAATGACTTGCTTCACAATACTTAGATCATAAAAATAAAGTTATAAAAAGATAGTAGATCTTTAAATTATTTTCCTTTAAAAAGCAAAGAAAAACACTTCACCTGTCCAGGCAATCTTGTCCATTTAAATGGCTCCTTCTTCTCTGGAAAAGGTTCACATGATTTTTTAGATCCCTCTCTCTGGAGCTCACATAGTGTTGCACTACTTTGTTCCTGCTGAACAGCTATCATAGAGCGGAAAGAAGGAGCAACCTTAAGGCAAACAAAACTAAGTATCAGGAAAAAATATTTTTAAAATAAGCAGTGTAATATCTGAAAACATTAAAAGGTAATTTTGACTTCAAATGCATTGCATTTTTACATCTGAAAAATAGAGATTAGAAAAAGCTTAATACATGAAAGCTGTGTAGCAAAGATTTCATTTAAAGTAACCAGCAAGTCAGAAAGTAATCTGAGCTTCCACAGTTATGTCAATCAGATGGTATCAAAGATTTTTCAAATAATCTATACTTTTCTATTTTTATTAGCTATCCAGGTCAGTAAAAATTAGTAATACTGTACTATCTAGTGAAGACGCTGTATTAAAAAAAGCATTTCAGCATGTAAATAGTTCCAGTGACATTATCCTACCACCTTCAAATCAAAATACTGCTTTGGCAACAAAATCCATTCATGAGATGAAAAGATATTACCAGGGTTGTGTATTGAACAAACTATGTTCAAGTGTTGCAAAGGAAAAAGGAAGACTGACCACATTTGTGATTATAATTGTAAGTAAAGCATATATACTTTCCAAACTTCTCTAAGTACACTACTGAACCTTACCTACAAGTTACACCAAGCTTGAACACACAGGAAGCCTTAAGCTGTGAGGCAGCCTAGCAGCCCCACAGCTGAGGGGCACAGAGGCCATTAAGCAGCAGCTGCAGTTCTGCTTGGTTTCACTAAGACAGGTCTCAAACACATCTGAATACCAGGCAAAATTACTGTTTTATTCCAGGCTGACAGTTGCTAGGTATCTACTTCAGGGTGGATAACTGTCTAGGTTTCTATGACTGAAAAGGGAAGCTGGACACCTACTATGCAAGTAGAAACCAACTTAGGAACCTAAATCAGTTGTCCACAAATAGATGTCTACTTCCATGCAAGATGCCCTGTTTTATCAGAGACATCTTTTTTCGTATCTACCAGCCCATGCAGGAGGTATGGGAGATGTGGGCCCTTCTGGAGAAGCAGAAGACTAGGCATGATCTGTAACAGATCTTAAATGGAAGCAGAAATCTATGCATAGAAAACTGTATCATGCCATGGCTCTTATCTGGAGCTCAATCCCAGCCTTGGCAAATCTGGTATTTATCAGACCAAGAACAAAATAATACCAGTAGCCAATGGATCCAAGTCAAGCACAGCTCAGGCGGCCTACACAAATTTATCACATCACTTGAATTTCACAGAGGACTGTGAAGTAGGGACAGCTGTAAACCAGCGATAGCACCTAAATATACCAGAAAAACATTCAGACCATGGAGAAGACAGCCTCAGAACACTTCCAGAAAGATGAAGCACAGCTGCTCAAGCAAAGCGCATAGAATTCCTAACAACCTCAGCAGCTGACAGAGCAAGAGATCTGCAGATGTCATTCCAGTATATGGATTAAAAAAGTGTCCCAAAACCATATGAACTAATCCCACAGATTAGCTTGGTTTTGGACCACATCTCAACAGGCTTCCACATATCACCCTTGATTGTATGAACAGTGAGCAAAAGAAAGACTTATGACAACTGTAAATATATAAGGAAAGTTATATAATAGAACAATATTGTACTCACACTGTAGAACAATAAATGCCTTGAATGCACATCTCAGCACATACCAATGTAAGTCTGTCTTTAAAGGAGTTTTCATTTGAGAAAAAAAAAAAAAGACTCATTATAGCTTGAGGGCGCAGGGAATCAGACTTAAGTGACTTACACCTTCTGTCACTTATAGAATTTACACACCTGCATGAGCCCAGTGACCTAAAATGGCATTTCTTCTAATAAGAAGGAATATCAATCTTCAGGAGAGTACCCTGAAAGTTTCCTGACTGTCAATGGCAAAATACGCAAAGTTGCAGGTAGAAAAGCATGTCTATTTTTTAAAGACACCTATGAAGGAACAAGTTTGGAACATGTATCTTAAGATGCGAAGCTCTTGTTATAGCTATTATATGCAGCATATAGAATAGCTAGTATACAAGTACAGGTTTTATATACATGCATACAAACACATACACTCACATGCTCAAGGTAGTTACTAGTTCCTACAGAAAAGTCTGTGTATTTGTAAATATATTTATACATTATGTATTTAACTTACATGATCTGGCAGTTTTATGCCTCTAACAGTTACATATAAAGTTGATGGGTAACGATTTCTAGGACATTTTGCCCACCAGTCATAGACCTCAACAGCATTTGAATGTGACTTGGTCCTCGGAGGTGGGTAATATAATTGCAGACGGAGTTTTCCATCAATGTTTAGAACTCCATTTGCACCTACAAGCTAGAAGGGTGATTAAAAAAAAGGGAAAAAATGTGTTACATTAACATAAAAGTAATAGAAGTCATTGATTATTTCTAATATCTTGAACAACTACAGTATAAACTCTGAAATCCACTTCCCATTGGGGGAATATATTATCCCTAAAAGTGGTAATGAAGTAAGCATGTATTAAACACCCCCAGGATCGAATCATTAAGATTAAAGCTGGCAGCCTAGTTTTGAGACATGCTTCATATGCACAACAGTAACATCCTGTATGTGGGAAGACCTCTGCAGTACCAGGGGTTTTTGTTGTTGTTGTTGTTTGTTTGTTTTAATTACTACTTGCTGGAATTACCCAAATCTCAAAGGACTGTCAATCCACAAAGAGCCTCTTCCAAATCTGCCCACTTTGAACGCTGCAGCAAAGGGCATTGCTAAGGCTTTGACTCAGAGCAGAAGATACAGCAAAGCAGTAACCTTTCCAACTTCAGAGGAAATTGAGTTCTCTCTATTGAACTGAAGAACAAGTGTACCTACTACCATTAACATTGTTCACTGTTCATCAGGATATTTCTATTTTGACTGATACAGATGAAAGGATAATGCAGACAGATGCAGCAGGAATGAAGAACAGGCCACAATATTATTTGTATTTATGAGTTGGAAATTCATCCTTCCCTTTGTACAGCCTACTCCTGAACTGAATGCCTGGACACACAGTTCCTACCAGCTATACACCTAGACAGGGGATACCAGACCCCTGATTCCAGTAGATTAATCTTGGGCAGAGCTGAGAAGAGACTCTGTATGGAATGATATGGAGGTCCCTCTCCCTTCCCGTAAACTTGCTGTCCATTATCTTCTCCTGTATTTCTCATGTTGTGGACTGCTCAATGGCTGTCAAAATCTACCATTCACAGAGGTAAGTGCAAATGAACTATCCTCAGGTAAATTATGCTTGTCAACTCTCAAAGGCCAAAGTGGCACATTCAAGTCTCTCCTAAAAGGGTAAAAAGGTACACGATGTGCTAGCTAAATTACCTGTATCTCATTGCTGCAGAATTCAAACTCTGCAACTAAAAATGATAGGCATTTTATAGTTAGCCTAGGGAGTCCGTTCAAAGACTGGCCAACTGAAAACGCCACTAGAATACAGAGAATAGTCAAGGTACAGAAATTAGTCGATTTGTCCTTTTTTTCTTTTTTTCCAGAGAATCTCATGAACACACAGAAAACCCTCAAAGAAAACATCCTTCTGTACTTTATGAACAAAAAAAAATTTCTTATACATTCTATACTTTCTTGAGAAGTACATATTCTTTACTGTCAAGCTTGTTACTGTGAGTTTTATGGGGCAAAGGAAGAGGGAAAGGAAAGAACATCCAAGCAAGCAACAATTTGTTTTTCCATCTTTGTTGCCTGGAAACATTAAAAAATGTTTTCCCACTTAGTATGGTTAGTGTCTTTCAGATAACTGAATAAAAAGATTTATAAATTTTGTTTCTTCATTTAAATTTTACAATACCTTTAGAAAAGCCCAACAAATTTTTCGGAAACCATGTTCCTGAATTTGTACATCAGAGTTGGCTCTCACTCCATCCATACTTAGAAAATCAAGGATCTGAAAGTATTGGTAGGAATATAAATATATTTCTATTGAATATATACTTCATGGTAATTAAAAAATACTGCTGAAAATATGCTAGATGTGATTCACTGAATTAAGCAGATTTCAATTTTAAGCAATTACAAAAACAGTACTTCCACACAAGTACACAATTAGAAATAACAGAACCTTATGCATTTACTTGATGACTATTTATGACCTGCTTTAAAAAAAAGCATGTCTGGTCTTAAACAACTATTCTTGCTTCCCTTCTGTCTCAATAAAAAAAGAAAATATTAATGAGTAGTCTTCATAAATCCTGTATAGTTCACAAATCATACAGATCACAAATCTGACAGCTAAAACCAGCTGCATGTTAATCTAGCTGGAAAACAGCAGTCAAAAAGTTAGTTTTCCTTTCCTAGCTTTGTCACTTATGTCATAGAATCAATCATAGAATGGTTTGGGTTGGAAGGCACCTTCAAAGATCATCTAGTCCAATCCCCCCGCCATGGGCATGGACATCTTTCACTAGACCAGGCTGCTCAAAGCCCTGTCCAACCTGACTTTGAACACTTTGAATGATATCCATGACATTCTTCATTTTTCTGGTCAGTGACCAGAATCTTCTCATACTTAGCCACTCCTGGAGGTTTATCCGGTATACAAAGAAACTTGGAATCATGGTTTCTTCAAACTGGTATTTCATAAACCATGCTGAAGTCAAACGGCACACTTTCAGTGTAGTCATACTTTTGGTCCCAACATTAACATGATTTCCATGAAGAATCTTTACATACAAATGTAATTACTTTTGTGTTAAGGAACTAAGGACTCTTAATCCTATAAATGTGTTCATTTACGAGTATCACAGAACATAAAGAAATATATGGTGATATTGTATATACAATATTTGAAATAAAAAAAAACCAAGAAATGAAAAAATATTTATTGTACTAGGTTCCCATTTTCAGGTTAATACTACAGATTGTCTCTTTACAAATATTGACATACTTAAGCTCAAAGTCATGTTGAATATATACCTTACAATTTTTCCTTTAAACGTAATTGTATTTGAGGACAAATTAATAATTACTTTGTGAAGAATGGGAGAGAAGTAAATGTCTAAAATGTTAATGGAAAACAATGCAATAGCTTGCTCATTGGTACAAGGGAAAAGAGGTGTTGCTACAAGCAGGCAACATATTCATCTTTGTGAAAGGAAATGTGAAGAATGTGAGAGGGAAAAGTTCCATCCTTTATATGCGGTGCCATCCATCCAGATCTGGAACGATCTTACCAGCCTTTCCCAGAAGTATGACAGTTGATTTAATAAGAAAGCTTTCTCCTCCTTACTACTATCAAAACAGGGGGTTTTTGCTATAAAATATTGTTTATTAGTATTAGCAATCACCAATACCACTTTTTAGTATCTCCACTTAATTCTGTATCTTAAGGCTATACTATTAACCCAATATAACCAAAATAAAACACCTGAATCAGTCAAATATATACTGTTGAAGAAACAAACAGAAAATCATAATGTGCATAAATTGGATGTAAAATATTTAACCTTACCTCAAAAAACAGGATTACCCGAGGGCTTTCTTCAGTGTTTTGAATAAAATAACTAAAACACTCATTAAATATGACTTGCTCCTCCCACTCTGGAATCGTTGATTTAGACTGTCTGAAGTCATATGGCTGTGTCATAATGGGAAGAACGTGCTCTATTTGTTCTTGTTCATAATAAGATGAAACTTTCCTCTTGCTGTTTGAAAATTTCCAAACAGTTACAAATGTTATAGCACCTTAAAAAAACCCAACTCAAAACAGTATTTTCAGTTACTGAAAGCAAAGAAACATACAAGATACCATTTGTTTGATTTTAGAAAAAAAAATTTCTGAACCGACCCAAAATTTAAGACAATTTACAATGTATATAGAAATGCTACAAGCTGAAATTCAAAATACTAACAACCAAGTTACTGTTACCAAATCTATGCATAATGATCAGGGTACAGTCTACTGCTTAAACACTGTTAAAATCTGCTTTTCAGGAAAATTATGCATAATGACAGTGGAAACAAGTAACTGAACTGATTAGAAATATGAAGAACTAAACTTCATTTCAGGATTTTAAAAGTTTTTTATAAAAGGCAGACACTTCTACATATTTTTGAGATTTAGGAAATTTTCTCTCTATAAAAAATACAGAATAAACTACGCTGTAAATACAGGGACCTCAAGAGCAATAGAGCAATGCAGAGCATTTAATAGTATCAAAAAGAAAAGAAAAATACCACCCTAATTTACTCTAGGTATATATATGCATTATCATAGGTGTATAAAGTAATGTAATGAATGACCTCGCAAGCTTAAAATTCAGCATAATTTTCATTTTCATCTTTAATTTGCTAGGGAAGAATCTATGTATTTATAGTAATCCTTGACAATAGAAACAGTTTATTAAAAGTCACCTATGATCCTTCTTGACATATAAGCCACTTCTCTGATCAACAACATGGATTTTAACCATGGGATGAGATACCAGGAGATCAGTTTTAAGTCGATCAGATCGATGGATATAAACTCCCAACACACGACCATCATCAACACCAAATTTAGACTGAGTTGAGATTTCTGAGTTCTTCATTTCCTCGTCATTTTCTACAGCCACTTGTGTATTTTCTTCTAGAAATAGGAACAAAGTAAATAGAGGTTACTATGTTCCACTACTGACAGTTTAAAGGAGTAAAAATGCTCTGTATGGTCTTAGCAATCAATAGTAAAGTAAAAATATTTAACATGTTCTTTATGTAATAGGTTAAAACAAAGTTATCAAATTTGCAGCATTTTAAACATGTATGAACATACACATGAATAATATATTAATTAACATAATTGATTCCTATTAAGAAACATTTTTATTTAAAATCCGAGGTGTTCCTCTTGATTGACATAGTTTCTTCTGTGCCACAACGACCTGAAATCCATACAGTTCAATACCCTGCTCTGGAATACAGCCTATAGTAGGTTTTGTTTGGTTGTTTGGGGTTTTTTTAAGAAAAATGTAAAAAACAAGATAAGCAGAAACTGATGCTTTCTCCATGTGCATTTTTCCCAAATTTACCAAACATTGTTTTCAGAACTTCCTCATTTACAAGTGAGACCACCATGCTTAATAGATATCAAAAGACCTATTCCTCATCAATTTCTGTAATCTCAATTTTTTAAACTAATTTCTTATTTTGGCCTCCACAGCATTTGAGGAAATGAATTCTCCAATTTGACTATGTGTTGCGTGAAAAAGTATTCCTTACGTTTGAATTGAGCATCAGGTTAAAACAGTGGTGATACACAATTTACAGCATAATGTAAATAAAAACGATAAAATAATAAAAATACAGTGCATACTGTATAGTGCATACAGTGCATACTTAGATGCATATTCTAATTGTAAAGGTGGTATATATAATATTATTATCTTGTGCTTAAAAAAACCCGCTTTTTAACTATTTATCAATTTCAAAACTATTCACAGGAAATGAATTCTCAAGATTTTAGATTGATACATCAAATAAACTTCCTTACTAATTAGGCTCAGAATTGGAAGAACACAAATACAATTAAGTAACTAAAGAAACGTAAGTAACTTCAACAGCTCAATCACTTCTGTCTTACTACTATGGACAAATATTTCTGTAGCAGTAAAAAAAAAAGGAAAGAAAAAAGACTGTTGGCAGACCTTTTCTGGTTTTCTTTTTAACTTTCTTTGCTTTAGGTTTCTGTTTTTCCATGCTTTCCTCCAGTTTCTGTTCTTCCAATGACTGATTTTCATTGCCATCTTCTACTGGATGATGCTGTAGCTCAGAAAGGGACATTGCACTGCAATGTAATAGATTCCTGTCAGGAATTGCATTCTACTGCATATATGGATACAATTGCTCATTACCATTATTAATCCACTTAAAATTTCCTCTTTAGTTCTGCAACTCATCATCTATATATCTTGAAAATGCATTAGTGTCTGGCCTTTTTCATTTCTCTCCCCACCTGATTTCCCCCTAATTTTCAGATAATTGCAGAAACATTCATGTGAATAGAGCTAAGCTAATACTCTTCTTCTGGATCAGGGCCATCACTCATCACTAAAAAAACATGCACAAAATTACCTTAAGTTAGTTAAGAGTGAGTTCCACAGAAAATAAGCATCAGATAGTAATGGAGGATTTTTTTTTTAGTTAAACATTAATCTTGATGGCTTTTTTAAAGAGTATTTGGTAATATTTTTTCATAACAGAATCATCCAGTTCATCACTTAGAAAATACGTACAGTTTATCAGAAAGCTTCTGCCTATCTTAAAACAAAATGAAACATTTCACTTAAGATTCACAGACACACAGTATACAGTTTATCATGGTACCTTGTTTCAGCTTCACTTAAAGCTGCTATTTCTTTCTTCTTTTTCTTCTTTTTGCCCACTTCATTGTTCAATACAACTTCATGGCTTTGAACAGTGGAGGTAAATTCAGACATCTGTTCTTTAAGTTTCATTCTTATTTTCTTTTTAATTGCATTTGCCTCATCCTCCGCTACATGCAGCTGATAAGCTCGAATTAGCTCTTCTTCCTCTTCTAATTCAGTTACATTTCTTGCTTCAGTCAAGGAATTTTTAATCTTTCTATCACCTTCCTGATGAGGTACATCTGTTTGTGATTTACTTTTTTTTTTCTTCTTTGGAAAATCATTAATCTTTTTCTCAAAACTCTCCAATTTAGCTTCATATAAATTTTCCTCCTCATTAAGTTGTTCTTGTAACAGTGATTTCTTTTTCTTCTTGTTAGACTTTGTTTTTTTGTTCTCCTCTCCACTAACAATATCATTGTTTATTTTCTCTGCAATTGAGGCTTTCTCTCTCAGTTTATTTTTTGTAAACCGGGGACTCTCTTCTTCAGGATTATATGTGTTGTTTATAATTGCTTCATCATTCACACTTTCCTTAGCTAGATCAATATTACTTCTAAAGGTGTCAAGCTATAAATGAAAAGAACATAAAACATACTTGTACTCAAAATCATGTCCTAAGGATAAATATAGTACTTTATGTTATTTCTTTAGCAACATTACAGGAAGTAAAATGAAATCAAAGATCTAGTTATTTTCTTGTTTAAAATTAACAAGTGACAGATTGAAAGGCAACAGAAAATTCACACTGAAAACAACATTTTGTGTTTGGGCACTTCATCCTCAATTTTGTTTAACTATGTTTTTAAATTACTTTTATGGATATCCAGTAAAAAAAATAAATCAACACGTCTACTCCATAAACAGATGCCAATGCTTTAGGCTGTGGAAGACTTCAAGAATACATACAGTATGACATCCAGTATTTCCATCCATTTAAAATACAAGTTAGAGACAGGCTTCAGACTCAGTTGTTTGTAGTCTCTTTTACTGATAGTTGCTTGCCAAAATTTTACAATGAAATTATATTAAAAAATGCTAAAATTGAAAAACAGATTTCCATTAAAACTCTTTTTTTTTTTTAAGTATAAAGTTGAAAAAAACCCACCACATTATGCTTAGTAGAATGACAAATAGTTGATCTAAAGACCAGTCTAGTAAAAACAGCTAAGATAAATCTCAGCTAATGCATTTGTCTATGCACTCCTTCTGCCAGTTTTTGGTGTTTTTTAGAAAACACATTGTAAACTTTCCTCCTGTGTTCAGGTTTCTATTCCTGGTTACTAAAAGTTATAATGCCCCACCCCTGGAGACATTCAAGGCCAGGCTGGACAGCGCTCTGAACAACCTGATCTAGTTGAAGATCTCCCTGCTCATTGCAAGGGGGTTGGATTTTAGGTTTGAAGGTCCCTTCCAGACCAAACTATTCTATGACTCTATGATAACTCCAAATAACACAGCTAATTACTAAGGCCTAATTCTGTCAGGAGCTCAACACACAGATCTCCCTCTGTTCCTTGACAGAACATCTATAAAGTCACTGAGGCTCATTTACTCTGTCTTACATAAAACTCTCTCAAGTCTCCACACGAAACATTAGAAAGGACTTTAAAACACAAAGCAAATTTAAAAAAAAAAAGAAGTTGGTGAAAATAAAAGTATCTCCAAACAATCTTTTCTTTGCCAAGACCATCCTTCTCCCTCAAACACAGACATCTTCCCCTTCTAGCTGGGATACTTCTCCCAGTTATAGAAGCATGTTTGCCTCAAACATTTTTAAAAAAGAACAATATATGTAATAAGTGATCACCAAAATATACAAGCTTATAAGAAAATGAAGTTGCAATGGCAATCATGCTTTGGAGGATAAATCCTGACTTAAAAATGCCCACCTGCAAGAATAATATTCCATGACTAGAAAGAAGAGAACACTTAATATGCAAGTCTGCCTCCATATTGTATGCCCTCAATTATGTGAGCCTGCAAACTATCACTATCTTGTTTTATTCACATCTGATGTTTGAAGAGAGAACATGGAGAGTATTATAAGTAATGAAGAAGGAGAAGGGAGAAAAAAGAAAGGAAAGTTTGAAGTACATGAGTAAAAACACATAAGAGAAAAAATATCAAGGAAGTTTATTATTTGTACAGAAAAATGGTCAAATAAAAGCATTGTGACAAGAAAAATACACCAAGACAAAGTTTAACACAGAAATAAAGGCTGATGTCTGAAACCAGAGACAAAGCTTAAAAATGCTCTAAGTAGACTTACTAATGCTACAAACAACACTGTCTTAATAAAGTATGAGTTAAAAAAAGAAAGTGTCTAGAATTTCATCCAAGTATGCTTATCTAATACATCAGAAAAATCTAAAGCCATTCATGTATCTTTTCAGTAGATATCTTTATTTTTAGCATCCTATGTCTAAAAATAGTTTAATTATCTCAATATCAAATCATGAAAAAACCTGTCTTTGTACCTTCATCTTTTACTTGCTCAAATAGACCAGTAACTTCCTCTTTATTCATAAATCAATGACTTAAGAGGATGTGGAAGATTTCATATAAATAACTTGAAATACAGAGCAGAGTAAGGGAAATAAAAAAAAAAGTTAGAGCAAGCAGCTTTGTATAAACTAAAAAACCAAAATAACGCTTTCTAATAGATTGTCCACTTCCTTATCTCCATTTCTATGAACAGCTTGAACTACAGAGTACAAGGAATGAAGGTTAAAGCACATTGGCAATTAAGACCCAACAATGACCAATAACTAAGGTCATGCTAATTTTTGCCTTTGATAGACCATTAATCCATTAAGCCCAAAAAGTAGAATTCTTTGAGAAATCCTAAACAAAAAGCCCTCATCTTTGACCTATTCAAGAGTTTCTAAAATAACTCTGATATTCAAGAATCACTTCTTCAAAGAAACCTAGCTGCTGCAAAAACTTGCTTGAAATATTTACTTGTTATTTATTATACCTACAAACAAAAACATATGCCCACAAGTGTGTGCCATGAATAGTAGCAACACACAATCACTTAATTATAGCAAATTTACTCATAGGAAAAAAAATACAGAATATCCTCATAATGAAATAAAACACAATCTCAAACTACAGCAAATTCCAGGAACATTAATAGATACTGCAGGCAGCACAAAGGTGCTTCAGCATCTCAACCCCAAATTCCTCAGATACATAGCCTATATAATCTTAACTCAGGCCACTTTTTCCACATGCTGTAATTACATGATGTAATTAAACAGAGAGGAAAGATGGGGGGGGAGTCACAAAACAATAAAGTAAAAGCCAAGAGGTTCATAAAAACCATCAGAGTAGGTCTCAGGCAGAGGCAGGGATACCAGTATAGATTCTCTGTCTGAAATGCAGGACAGAGATATCAGCTGAGCAATAGTCCTTATATGAACACACTTGAACTGTTAGAAAAAGCAGTTAGGCTGGAAAATCAGCTTAGAGGATAGGCCTGTCTCTGGAGTAACCTCAGAGTGATGCTGACCTGAACCTGACCTCCACAGCTTACAGCATGGAACAAATGGGAAGGTGCCTTTTTTTTTTCTTTTTTTTTTTTTTTTTTTTTTCAAAACAGCTCCATGGCCACATTACGACAACAGGGCAGAGGAAGCACCCTTCCCTGAGAACAGACCTACTTGCACTACTAGCTCGATTGAAGCAAGAGATGGGCAGCAGCCAAGATGCACACAGGTGGGCTAACACACAAGGCTTGTACCACAATGAACCTACCCCAGGTCATGTCCCTTGCCATTCATGTTCCAAAGCTGAACAGCAGGGACAACGCTTAATAATCTTACTCCTTTTAAAAAGGCTTCTCAAATACGCCTGAGTGGAAACACATCAAGTGATTTTGCCCAGGGTATCCAGAAACTCAGATAACCACATTTACAGAGGTACCTGAACTTCTTCCTGTAATACAGGCACACCTTGAAAAATTAGGAATGGACATCACCAGCCCACTGAAGGGCTGATATGTACCAGTTGTACAAGATCATTTACTTACAACTGAATTGGTAATGAATGTACTTACAGTGCTGGCTAGTTGGGTGGGATGTTTAAGAAAATTTTAATCCACTAGGGAACCAATTTTACTGCCATTGCTCATATAAGACTACTAAATGTAGATGCTCAAAGCTAGAAGAACTTTAAATTACAGATAGGATGGGCTTGGAGAATTTTCACCAAATTTTAAGAGAAAACATTGAGAAAATGTGTAGGTCAAGTAGATAGTCAACTGTTAGCAGTTCTCCTATTTTAAATATAAGAAACAAAGTGCTAAAAACCAGTGGAAATCTCAACAATTATTCAGTGCCTGTCAGCTTATAGAAGAAATTGGGCTATGAAACAGACCCTGGGAAAATCCTATAACCTCAAAGCTCTGCAGGTTGTGTTTTACTTCTAAGACAGAAGCTAAAGTACTGAAGTAGTCAGAAGAAACCTGTAAAACATCCATCTTACCTAAAAGAATACAAGGATTTTCAAGCCTGGAGATAGACTCCTATTACCTGTACCCTCATGAAACTCCAGACTCCAACCTGTCATCCAGGGCCTTATGAAGAGGGGGAAGGAGCGGACTCAGTGAGGTAGGAAGTAAAAAGCTTCAAAGGGATAAATCTGTTGCAGTTCTGCCTTGAATACAAAACCTTAGTTATCGATGCATGCCCATCCCAATATTGTAAACTGGTCAGACTACAGTCTAGGGAAGAAATTCTTGCCTCCATAAAGGGATCTTGCTTTTCACCTGGTAGAAAACTCCACTGACATTTTCCAAGTTAAATATTCTCTTTTCTACCATGAAATTTACATTGAACCAAAGAAACTCAACCATTTTCACACTGACTTTAGAGAGATTAACATATCTGGGCATTGCCTGGTCTGAGGCTTGCCTCATTCTAACAACTTGTAACAGGAGGCACAACTGGTAAAACGTTAACTATAGTGGCTGTTAGCCCTGTACCCTTCCAGGGCTAGCAAATTCACTTTCTGACTGTGTCCCAATTGCTTGTTTTTTCAGCCATGCCTTCAGGCCTTACCCACTGCACCTGTGGCTATTGAACAACAAAGCAGACATGTCTCCACAGCTGATGTCTATCTCCACCCCCATTACAAGCCCCTCATTCCTATCAGTTGTGACTTCAAACTCATCCTGCTGTACTGATAACAGCCTTTCCTCTTCCAGTCAGGCTGCTTCCCTTCTCTCCAGGCAGGCTCTCCAGGTAATGAGCACACAGAGGCAAGCAGGCAATTTCCTTACCCTCAATTCTGTCATTTAAAATCACAGTAACCTCCTACAGCTCCAGAACTCAGGTTTCAAGCAAACAGTGGACTATGATGGAAAAGTTTTATTTATCTAAGAAAAGCTAGGTTCAGTAAAGATAAAGGAAAGAAGCAGTCTGCTTTCTTCTAGCAGACACTAGTGTTTTACATCAGAGACTTCTGAAATGGAAACCAATTTTAAAACAAAAGTAAGCTTAAAATATTTATGAGTAATATGTAGTTGCATATGAACATACAATTATGTGCTCAAAAATACTTATACCATACTTACAAAGTACAGATTTAAAAACTCACATTTCGTCAAAAAAGTAAACCTAACCAAGGAAGAATTTAGTCTTGTGTTTATATATATGCCAGCAAAAAAAGGAAAAAACCCACGGTCTAACACCTCGATGCTGTATTTTAGACATCACATTGATTCTTTGTATAGGCTATTGACTAAATACCATATACTTCAAGGAATGCAAAATAAAAAATCCACACAAATATCAACTTCAAATTGTCAATCTAAAGACAAAATTATGTTTCAGCATAGCAACGCTAAATTTAATATAACTATTCCAAACACATTTTTATATAATAAATACATGTAACATTCTGATATCATATAAAATACCACTCCCTTTGTCTTCAAACAGTATTAAAGAATGAACATTCACTTCCAGCATCTGGTATGGATGCAATTGTAAGAAAAAAGACTGAAAGTATAAAACCTAACAGGAAGAAATTCCAAACATTATAAGTCAGTGATCAGTATATATAGGACTCACTTTAAACATTTATTCTCTGTTCAGGTAAAAAGCTACAATATGAACCATAACTCAGAGGAACCTCTGATGCTCCTTTAATGAGAGATAATGCCAGAAAGAAAAATGTCATCCAACCATAAGGTCAGGGTGATAGAATCATTCCTAATCTACAAGTCACAAGCTATGGCCAAAATCTTTAAAACAAATCTTTATACATGCATACTGCTTAAGTAGACATGTAAACATGGGACCACTCAGACACAAAGTTCAGCACATGCAGAAATATGCTGATTACTGAGATCAAATTAAAAACAAAAAGGAGTTTCAAATGTTGTTTAATATTGTTTTTAAATTCTTATTCTTCTACCAGTAATTTTTAGGAAATGGAATAAAGTTAATTATTATCTCTAATATTATTATAAATTCACACCAGTTCTCAATTCACAGATGTACCCGTATTACACAGATGCAGTACTCTTAAAATTAAAAACTTTTACAGACATAATTCTGCTAGCCCATCACTCAAACTCCCACTAGAATCAATACTGAATTCGAAAATCTTAAAACTTTTCTGAAAAATGTGAATGGAAAAAAAGTACTGGCAGACTTTAAATGAGTGCATACCTGCATGTGCCACTTTCTTTTTACCAGTATTCTATTCTATATAGTTTTGGTATACTTCCAAATTACAAAGATGCATTGCTGGTACACAAGCAACAAATAAAAGCCACATCAAAAACAAAGGATATGTGCAGAAATATACATTATACTTTATTTTTTTTTTAAATGCTTACATCTCCTGTCTACAATACATTTTCCTGACCTTTTTTCTGTTAAGGAAGGCAACCAAAGCAAGCTTGCATGTGTTCAAACTCACCATAATATTCTCTTGAGAGTGAAACTTGTTTTTCTTCGATTTCTTTGTGTCTGTTAGGCCAGCATGACGTCTGAAGATCTCCTCAAAGCGGACTTTGGTTTTTGCCTTTGCCTCACTTTCAACTGCAAAAACAAATCTAGAGTATGACTCACTAGCTCAGTAATCACCATTGCTAAAAAAGTACGTCATAATGCTTTAAAATTGCAAAGGACAAGAAGTATTTTATCAGGGAAAGTCTACCAAGAAATTCACTTACTATTCAGTTAAGAATTTCCACTGACAACATAAATCACACAAGGGTAACTCAGCAACATGGTACAAACACACCAGGCTACTACTTGTTGCTGAAGTCAGTGCTGTCTACTCTGTTCCCTGAAGAAAGCGCATTTTGAAGAGCAAACACATCAGGATCAGCACAAAACTTGTGCTAGCCAAAGCAGAGGACAAATTATTGCCTTCACTTTTTATGAACAGTAGCACACTGATAACAGAGGTGACAGTCTCCAGGAGAAGCTGCAACTCTGGGTTCTTACTGAGTCTGGAACCCAGAGGAGCACCACCTTGAGACAGATCAGTAAGAGGCAGGAGCACGCACTGATCCAAAATCAGCTGGAGCTGAGAGTCCCTACCCTTCTGTGAATCGTGATACTGCTATCAGCAGCATTTTAACCCTTGAAGCAGTAGGTGTTCTAGCCCCCCTGAAGTAATGCCTAATTTGTAGCTAAAGAATTAAAAATGCAATCTGGCATGCCACTGAAAAAGGCTGTTGAATCCTCAGCTACAGCATATTTACCATTGTCATTACAATTTTTACAAAAAAAAATTATACAAAAACTTTACAAAAAACTTATAGACAGAAGTAACTCCTATCATTTGCATCTATTTCTGACTATAAAATACATACTGAAAATCAAACACAAAGTATTCTTACCTGCTGGCATTTTCAGTCCTCAGTTAAAAGTGGCCCAACACAGCAGCTGCTTCTTCCTTAGAATTCACCATGCTATTTAAAGTAATTAACAACTTTCATTAAAATAACTGGTCCATAGACTTGAAGCTAACAACTGAATGCATGCTAATTTATATCAAGGATGAGTACAGGTCTTCTAAGGAAATATTTATTTCTAGACTATTTGTCTAAATTATTAGAAGTTCTCTGCCATCAAATCTCAGCACAGGATTCTCAGCATCTATCTGATACTTGTTATTTGACAGTAAATAAAAAACAACACTACAACAGTTTAATTAGCTATGTATTTTTGGGCAATAGCCAAATACTTCAGTACGGTAGTCCTCCAGCCTTCTAAAAAACCCTGTAGTTTATTTATGTAATAATGACCCATGAAGACATTTATATTGAAGCTTTTCTAATGAGGCTTCTATCCTGACAGCATCATCAAGGAAGTCACATCGTAGCCAGCCGATAGCTTTCAATGCAAAGATTAATATCCGCCAGCAAATCTAACTTTATCACAAATCTCTAAATATTTATGTTTACATAAAGCATTTGTATTTTACATAAAGCAGACAAGCAATTACATGAAACTCATTTCTCAAAAGAAAAAATGTTAGGCCCTCCTGGTTGTGGAGCAAAGCCTACAAATGCTTGAAGGCAAATAAAGGCAAATAAAATATTACACAGCTTTATCTTTTCATCAAGAAAATTCAGAATGCTTTACAAAATCTTTAATACAAAAAGCTGTTTTGTAAACAGTGGAACTAATGAAACTTAGATTTCTATGAATGTGTTATGTTCCCCTTAGCAATGAACTATCATCGTACCCATCTCCCCGATAGCCCATCAGCCAATAGCTCCAAGTTCTCCCCAGGTAACACCTCCTGTTAGACACCACTAACTCACATTCACAGGACACCCAGACTACCTATATCCTAATAAATTAAGATGTAGCATTAAATACTGCCAGGCTATATGGTTGCATTATCCTTGGCACCATTTTGGTCCAAGCCATCTAACACTCACCCAAGCAATTCCCGTGTACAGTTTAGGAGTTAGTATGGATTATTATTAATAGGCAGTTTGCATGCGGCCATTCTGATTTCGGGCTAAAAGAGTTTAATAGCATTAAAGTGGGCCAAACATACCGCTTGGCCATGCATCTTACCAGTATAGGAAAGAGCCAAGGCTACACTTAGGTCCTCAAGTATCTGCACTACCATACGCTCAGATCCCCCTCATCTCTTTCTCAATGTTACTTGCTTCTCTCCTGTCCCCCACAGGCTACATACTCTCAGGTCCTTTCACATTTGCTACCTACAGTAGCAACCAGTTTGGTCAGCTGGCTAGCCAAACCAAAGTTAATAAAAAAAAAGTCAAAGTGTTAGGGTTGGTTTGGGCTTACAGAAGTGCTGATTAGTCAGTTGCTAGGTGCCATTAGTTTATTTCATGTATTAAGCAAAGCATTTATACTAAGTATCCAACAATCTACAGATGTTTGAAATGAGCAAGGATGACCAGAAGGGACTTCATAAGAAGAAAAAAAAATTGTTTTGTTCTTTATTGTGTCACTGACAAGGTAGCAATATTTTCACTAACTAAAATATGTTTTGACTCATAAAGCAAAGCTTTACTGTCACAACTAAAACAGCAAGTTAAAAATAACACTTCTGACAAGAAATGAAGACAGAAAATATTACTGAAAAATAAATCTGCTTTTGCAATTTATACTTCAGTATACCAAAAGGCTGTTTTAAAAGTACTACAGTTATTAAGTACTGCTTTTCAAGTAGTCGATTCACAACTGGCTAGAAAATACTTATAATCTGAAAGAGTAGAAAACTAAAAATACAGCAGATTCTATCACTTTAATCATTCACCAAGGATTGCAGGAACATGGAAAAGCCTCTTACGATTAGTTGAGTGATTTCAACCACTCCTCAGAAAAACTAGTTACAAACAACAAATGAAATGCTTAAGTGCTCTCAAATTTAAAACAAAAAATGAGACACAACATAGAACACAACAGCAAAATAAGTCAAGTGCATACCTGTTCCAAGTATGGAAATAATTTTATGGTCAAAGGTTAAATAAATCACACCACAAAAAAAAAAAAAAATAAAAAAGGTAAAATAATTTTGCAGATGCTTTTGCTTATAATGGAACAAAAATCTTTCCAAAGGCTAGGCTTACCTCGTGTCTACCAGCACTCTGTAAAATGCCTAGATTTGCCAAACTCACCAGTGAGTGCATAATTTTCTATTTACCTTTATTTATTCAATAAAAGTCTATCTCTTAATTTTTTTGCCACAAGAGGATAAAGTCCTCTAATGATAGTGCTATTATTTTATATACATTTCCAACTTAGAATTACATGACCTTTGGCATGGTGCATTAGACTTGTGTAAATATAGATCATTAATCAACAAGGGTAAGAACAAGGCTCTTTACTCAGTGTAATCTCCCCTTAAAATAGGAAAGGTTTAATGGTATATCAAAGTTCAGCAATCACAGTGTCCCAATCTGAATAAACTCAGTTATCATTACAATTAATCTTGTAAGATGCTTTTTTGCCTGATCAGATTTGATCTCTTCCATATTAGTTAATGTAAGGCAATCCAGGAATAACAAAAGTACATACTTGGAACAGTGGCATATTCCAGCCGATTAAAATAACGAAGCTCAAAGTTCCAAGAATTACTACATACCTTCCTGAAAATCATCTAATTTGCTCTTCTCTAATTCTCCATCTGTATTTACAAATGTGATTCTACATTAAATTCTTGCTCTTTTCACAGTATTTTACAATATTCACTGAGTTGCTATATTCTGCATCCATAATATAGGAACTCTCTATTTAAAACATGCCACAAAGCCCACTATTCACGAAAAACACTTTTATTGATTGCTAATAAAAAAACAACATAAAAAAATCAAACCTATACTATAATGTAACAGAGCGTACAGAATCTGCACTACACAGCAGGAAGTGACAAATTTCCTGCCTAATTAGGACCATTTAGGAAACTGAGATGACAAAATAGAACTGCACACTTCAGGGTTTTCATGAACTAAACCCCTCATTTTTCTTTTATCACAAAAAGTGAATGTAACCTTCAGTGGCTGAAAACAAGGAGAACATCAGGCCTCGTTTACTTCTCATCTTTTAGATGAGATCAATCATCATAGTGGGAAATCTTGGGTTTTCCTAGGTTTCTAATTCAGCTGTCTGTAGGTATCACTACTTCAAGATCTGAAAAAACTTCAACTCCGAATTATACAGCAAAATAACGAGTTGAATCTGTTTGTCTTCACTAATGATAAATGAGACACCAAAAGCCAACCTGGTTTTGTTCATGAAAAGGCAGTAGCTTTCTGCCAGCTTAGATGTGCCTGTAAAAACCTTGCACTCAGACTAATTTTAAAAGATGTTTAAAAAAGCTGGTGCTACCCATCTGAGTTTTCTAATAGTAACGTATAAGAAAGCTTTAGCTTCAGAGTAACTGCCGGGTTTTTTTCCCCCAGAACATTTGGCACCTTTTGTTGGTCAGCAGAAGGTTGAAAACTCTCTCTGACCTGAAGGCAAAACTACGGACTTCAGCTCTGTATAAGGAAATACGGCGGACTTTTATTGTTTACCACAGTTTAAGTCTCTGCCTTTTCTTAGATCGTAATTACAAAAACGGGTTCTCATCAATAGACCCCCCTAAGTATTTGATTTCGAAGCGGCGTTCTGCTTTGCGTAGAGGAATACGTTGTAAACAACGAAGATACAAAGGACGTTCCTAGCACACGCCACAGCTGGACTAACCGACGGAATTAATCGCCTTCGACGTGCAGATGCACACTCCTCATGCGAGCGCGGCAGCACCGCTTTGGCGCTTAACACGTCAGGCACGGAGGAGCACCGTACCTTCACGTGCCGCGGGGTATGCACTGACCGCACTGCCTCCTCACCCGAGTGAGCTACAAAGCTCGTACCCACCGGGGAAACAGCAGAAATACTGATCAAGGGGCCGCGGCTTCACCCGGCGCTGCACCGCGACCAGGAGGCGGCAGACACGGGGGGGGCCTCCCCACGCCGCCCCCGCTGCCAGCCCCCGGCCTCACTCTCGGCAACCCCGCGAGGTGCGGGGCCCAACTCCCGCTACACCCCCGAGGGCGCCGAGGCCGCCCGCGCATCCCCGGGCCCTGGGCAGGGCTGGCTGGCAGCCGGCCGCCACCCTTTCCCCCCCCGCCCCGCCGCCGGCCGGTCCCCGGGCGCCTAACGCCGCCCGCGCGCGCCAGCGGCCGCACCACAGCGCTCTCCGTAAGGGCTGCCGAGCCCCCCGCCCCGCGGCGGGAAAGGGGAGGGCCGGCACACGGCAAGGGGAGCCGGAGCCGGGGGAGGGAACAGCGGCAGGGAGGCGTGCCCCAGCCTACCCGCCTCTGGAGCCGCGCACTAGGGCGAGCGGCGGCAGCGCCCGGCGGGACCCGGGACGGGACGTACGCGGCCTCCACGCCCTGAGGCGCGGGCCCTGCCTGACGCGTCCCCGCTCTGCCCCCGCCCGCCGCGCCCCCGCAGCGCCAGGGCATCACTCACGTCGGCCCCATCCGCTTCCGTGACGCCGCCGCCGCCGGCTGCCGCGGCAGCTCTGCCTCCCCCCCGCCCCCGCCGGTGGTCTCTCCCTCACCCCGCGCTCCCCCTCCGCAGCTCCGCGCAGGTGGTTCTGCCGAAAACAATCACAGCTGCCAAGGAAACAGCGGAGGTGGCGCATGCGCGGAGGAGAGCGGGGTGAGGCGGAGCAGGAACGAAGAACCCGCAAGGCTCGGGCTGCACGCCGGGGCGGTTTAGGCAGCGCACCCCCCTGTATTTTCCCGCCGGGAAGTCGCGGCGCCGGTGAGGCGCATGCGTGATAAGGCCGCGCGGCCTGAGGGAGAGCGCCTGCGCAGTAGGGGCAGCCCCGTGGGGACGAGGGAGGCGTGCGGGGGCGGCGGCGGCGGCCGGCCGTCCTTGTGCGCATGCGCGGCGCTGGCTGGCCGCACGCCCCTTCTCTGCGGTAGCGGGGCCGGGCGGCGGCTCGGTTCGCCTTTGGCGCCCTGAGGCGGCGGGAGCGGGGCTGGCCCTGGCCGTGAAAGGAGGGAAGCCGGCTGCCAGCGTCCCGGGCTGCCTTTCGGGGGCCCGCGAGGGGGGGCCCGGCGTCGCGGCAGCGCTTCCCGCCGCCAGGCCTGCCACAGGATTCGGGCCGGCGGTGTCCGGCGGAGCTGGAGGGGACGGGGGCCACGAAGAAGCACCTCGGAGCTTCCATCCCCACGGGGGGGGGGTTGCTGGCGCAGAAAGGGGCAGGTTGTGCCCTCCTTCTTCCGCTGCCCCTGCGTGACTGCAGGGGGGAAACAGCAGAGGCCTGCTGATCGAAAAGCGGTGTGCGTTGGAGAGAGGTCGTTGTTAGACTAGGGCAACGTGTTTTACAAAACAAAAATCTCAGTAATTAGCAGTACCTCCTCCCACGTTCCAGGTCTGCCGGCAGTGTTGCTTTCCTCCCGTGGATGATGAGCTGGTCACAAAAAACCTGAAAACGTGAAATAGGAATTTAGAAAAAAAGATTGTGAAAAGCCTTAGAAACAGGGGAGCCCTTCAGGGATACTGTGTCATCCACTTAAAAAAATGTCAAAAGTACAGAATAGCTTTCTTGAGTTCGAACTAACGAAAGTTGCTTGCAGAAGGAAAAAGTCTCTGGGTAATGGCCTCAGTTGGAGTCAGGAGGGTGTCTGTCAGGTGTTTGGAATGGACATCAGCTTTTTGCAAATAGCACAAATGGATGTCCTGAAGCTATGTAGATACTGCAGAAACTGCTATTTTTGTCTGATTTAGTAGCTGATTGAAACTGGTTGTCTTTTTTCTAGGAATAATAACTCATTACTGTCGTGGAAGAAGTTCATTTGTTCATTTCTTCTGTGTAAAAATTAATAAAAATTGTAGATGTCGGAGTTCTTTCAAACATTAGAAGGCTTGAGAAATTAAGGTTTTGGATGAAGGTGGGCATATCTTTTCTGAAGTGAAGTTGGGTAAAATTAGCCTTCAATCAACCATATGCTATTTGTACAACCTAGAGGTGAGCTAATACTTGTGATACTCTGATCATGATACTCATGGTTCCCAAGCATAGTGTCCCTCAAATTCTGTCAAGAGTTACACCGGCTGCCAGAAGAATACACGTTCTGAAACCCTGTTTCCTTGTTTTTCAAGTGTTATAGTGACATGCTATTATCTCTTTCAGGTAGTTAGTGTCCTCTTGTGGTGGGTTGATCCTGGCTGGACACCAGGTGCCCACCAAAGCAATTCTATAACTCCCGCCCCCCTCAGCAGGACAGGGGAGAGAAAATATAACAAAGGGCTCATGGGCCGAGATAAGGACAAGGAGAGATCGCTCACCAATTACCATCATGGGCAAAACAGACTCTAGTTGGGGAAAATTAACTCAGTTTATTACCAATCAACCAGAGTAGGGTAATGAGAAATAAAACTGAATCTCAAAAACACCTTTCCTCCACCCCTCCCTTCTTCCTGGGCACAGCTTCACTCCCAGATTCTTTACCTACCCCCCCGCCCCCGCTAGCCGCTCAGGGGGACGGGGAATGGGGTTTACAGTCAGTTCACCACATGTTGGCTCTGCAGCTTCATCGTCTTCAGGGGCATGACTCATCACACTCTTCCCCTGCTCCAGCGTGAGGTCCCTCCCACAGGAGACAGTCCTTCATGAACTTCTCCAACGTGAGTCCTTCCCACGGGCTGCAGTTCTTCACGAACCGCTCCAGCACGGGTCCCTTCCATGGGCTGCAGTCCTTCAGGCACAGACTGCTCCAGAGCGTGGGTCCCCTGTGGGGTCACAAGTCCTGCCAGAAAACCCGCTCCAGCGTGGGCTCCTCTCTCCACAGGTCCTGCCAGGAGCCTGCTCCAGCACGGGCTTCCCACGGGGTCACTGCCTCCTTCAGGCATCCCCCTGCTCTGGCGTGGGGTCCTCCCCGGGCTGCAGGTGGAGATCTGCTCCACCATTGACTTCCTTGGGCTGCAGGGGGACAGCCTGCCTCACCATGGGGTTCACCACGGGCTGTGGGGGAAATCTCTGCTCTGGCGCCTGGAGCATCTCCTCCCCCTCCTTCTGCACTGACCTGGGGGTCTGCAGAGTTGTTTCCCTCACATGTTCTCACTCCTCTCTCCAGCTGCCGTTTCTGTGTCTCCCGCAACTTTTTTTCCTTCCTAAGTACGTTATCCCAGAGGTGCTACCACTATCGCTGATTGGCTCGGCCTTGGCCAGTGGCGGGTACATCTTAGAGCCAGCTGGTATTGGCTCTCTTGGACATAGGGGAAGCTTCCAGCAGCTTCTCACTGAAGCCACCCCTGTAACCCACCCCACTACCAAAACCTTGCCACACAAACCCAATACAATACCCAAGCTTTCTCAAATGCTTACATGCACTGAACTGATAGGTAGGGGTGTTTCTTTTTTCATAAGGCAGGTGTCCTGGATTGCCTTAGCATAACACAATTAAACAAAAAAAAGATAGCTCTTCAGCATTTCTTTTGCTGCTTTCTGTCCTTAGTATATCTCCATTGTATACCTCCATCCTTCGTAGTACCCAAAACTCGATTAAATAATGGCCTTGAACAACCTCATCTCACCTTGAAGTTGGCCTTGCATTGAACAGGAGATTGGACCAGATTATCAGGAATCCAGATGTCCTTTCCTAACTAAGGGGTATGATTATGACATTATTTGTTATAACTAACATAATTATATGACAGTTTTAGTGCTAGCTTCTACAGTAGCCAAGACACTTAAAATGGTCTCAGGGCTGGTCATAAGATAGACATCCTAGTCAAAGGCCACCTTTATTTTAGTGTTGTGGTCCCAGCAAGTTGCAGCAAGGGATTGAAGCTTTATCCAAATTTTTAGTATAGGTAGGACAACTATGATCTGTTGGAGGGGCAACACAGCAGGGCATAAGCAATGCAGGAACCCCTGGAACACGCTGATGACAACTTCCTTCTCCAAGTGATAGAGGAGCCAACAAGGAGAGGTGCTACACTGGACCTTGTTCTCACCAATAAGGAGGGGGTGGTGTGGAATATGAAGCTCAAGGGCAGCCTTGGCTGCAGTGACCATGAAATGGTGGAGTTCAAGATCCTTAGGGCAGCGAGGAGGGCACACAGCAAGCTCACTACCCTGGACTTCAGGAGAGCAGACTTTGGCCTCCTCAGGGATCTGCTTAGTAGGGTACCATGGGATACAGCCCTGGAGGGAAGAGGGGCCCAAGAAAGCTGGTTAATATTCAAGGATCACCTCCTACAAACCCAGGAGCAATGCACCTCAACAAAGAGGAAGTCAGGCAAAAACACCAGAAGGCCTGCGTGGATGGAGGAGCTCCTGGACAAACTCAGAAAGGAAGCCTACAGAGGGTGGAAGCAAGGACAGGTAGCCTGGGAGGAATACAGAGAAATTGTCCAAGCAGACAGGGATCAGGTTAGGAAAGCCAAAGCCCTGATAGAATTAAATCTGGCCAGGGACGTGAAGGGCAACAAGAAAAGCTTCTACAGATATGTTGGTGATAAAAGGAAAACTAGGGAAAATATGGGCCTTCTGCAGAAGGAAACGGGAGACCTGGTTACCCAGGACATGGAGAAGGCTGAGGTACTCAGTGACTGTTTTGCCTCAGTCTTCACCAGCAAGTGCTCCAGCCACATCACCCAAGTCACAGAAGGCAAAGGCAGGAACTGGGAGAATGAAGAACCACCCACCGTAGGAGTAGATCAGGTTCAAAACAATCTAAGGAACCTGAAGGTGCACAAGTCCATGGCACCTGATGAGATGCATCTGCGGGTTCTGAGGGAACTGGCAGATGAAGTGGCTAAGCCACTATCCATATCTGAGAACTTGTGGCAGTCCAGGGAAGTTCCCACTGACTGGAAAAGGGGAACCATAACCCCCATTTTTAAAAAGGAAAAAAGGAAGACCTGGGGAACTACAGGCCAGTCAGTCTCACCTCTGTGCCTGGCAAGATCATGGAGTGGATTGTCCTGGAAATGATACTAAGCCTTATGGAAAATAAGGAGGTGTTTGGTGACAGCCAACATGGCTTCAATAGGGCAGGTTGTGCCTGACAAATTTGGTGGCCTTTTACAATGGGGTTACAGCATTGGTGGATAAGGGAAGAGCGACAGATGCCATCTACGTGGACTTGTGCAAAGCATTTGACACTGTCCCACACAACATCCTTGTCTCTAAATTGGAGAGACATGGATTTGACGGATGGACCACTTGGTGAATAAGGAATTGGCTGGATGGTCACACTCAAAGAGTTGTGGTCAATGGCTCAATGTCCAAGTGGAGACCAGTGATGAGTGGCATACCTTAGGGGTCACTATTGGGACTGGCGCTGTTTGTCACTTTGTCCGCAACATGGACAGTGGGATTGAGTGCACCCTCAGCAAGTTTGCCAATGACACCAAGCTGTGTGATGTGGTTGACACACTGGAGGGATGGGATGCCATCCAGAGGGACCTTGACAGGCTTGAGAGGTGGGCCTGTGCGAACCTCATGAAGTTCGACAAGGCCAAGTGCAAGGTCCTGCACATGGGTCGGGGCAATCCCAAGCACAAATACAGGCTGGGCGATGAGTGGATTGAGAGCAGCCCTGAGGAGAAGGACTTGGGGGTGTTGGTTGATGAGAAGCTCAACATGACCCAGCAATGTGCGCTTGCAGCCCAGAAAGTCAAATGTATCCTGGGCTGCATCAAAGGACCATGACCAGCAGGTCGAGGGAGGTGATTCTGCCCCTCTACTCAGCTCTCATGAGACCCCACCTGGAGTACTGTGTCCAGCTCTGGGGTCCCCAACATCAGAAGGACATGGACCTGTTGGGTGGAGTCCAGAGGAGGGCCATGAAGACGAACAGAGGGCTGGAGCACCTCTCCTATGAAGACAGGCTGAGAGAGTTGGGATTGTTCAGCCTGGAGAAGAGAAGGCTCCAGGCAGACCTTACAGCAGCCTTCCAGTACCTAAAGGGGGCCTACAAGAAAGCCGGGGAGGGACTTTTACAAGGGCATGTAGTGATAGGACAAGAGATAATGGCTTTAAATTGAAAGAGGGTAGATTTAGATTAGATGTAAGGAAGAAATTCTTTACTGTGAGGGTGGTGAGGAACTGGAAGAGGTTGCCTAGAGAAGTTGTGGATGCCCCATCCCTGAAAGTGTTCAAGGCCAGGTTGGCTGGGGCCTTGAGCAACCTGGTCTAGTGGAAAGTGTCCCTGCCCATGGCAGGGGGCTTGGAACTAGATGGTCTTTAAGGTCCCTTCCAACCCAAACCATTCTATGATTCTCTGAATGGATTCTGATCTAATCATTAACAGGGACACCATTCCTGATTATAGCACACTCTATGTCTATAGTCCAGCAGGGTTCAGAAAAAAAGGTGTAGATTTTTTTTGTACACTGTAACTCTAATCCAAATTCTAGCCCCAACTTTTAATGCAGAGAAAATGACAAAATGGTTCCCCAAGAGAATACTAGTTTATGATTATTGTGATACATTGTCTCTGACTAGCCTTATGTTGTCCCCACGAGCTGTTTAGGATGCACCACAAAGCTGCCTCTTCAATACCTTCCTTTATAAATGTCAATACCAATCCTAACAACTCCAGTACAGTCAAGAAACAAATAGGTCCATACCTAGCTTGTCAGTCATGATCTGCCAAATTGTACTGAAAACTAGACATTTTCTTGAGAATCCATTATAGGGCAGTGACTGGTGAAGACAGACTCCCGAGAGCTTTTCAGGTACCATCTTGTCCAGTAACCTGAGAGCTCCATTGCACAGTTTCACAGTTACCTGGTATAATGCGGCATAAGCACTGTCCTCCCCAGTAAACACAAGCCTACCTACTGTGCACATACACAGATTCTCTAGCATAGACTGCAGTGCCATCTCAATGAAGTCTTCATCCTGATTATTTGAGGTGTCTCTCTGCAGGGGACACTTTATGACTCAGCATGTTTAGTTTTCTAAGAGAGTCATTGTCATATGAGGAAGAAAAAATAAGAATTATACTGCTGGACCCTCCCATGGCCACACTGCTAGGGAGAGGGCTGTAGTGACAGGGGTCGAGAGTGTATGGTAGTCAGATGAAGGAAGAGCCTAGAATTAGATGTAGGGTTTTGGAGAGTAAGGACTGAAGATGTAGTCCTGTATCCTCTGAGGCTAGTGCAGATAACATAACAACTGAAGCAAGGGGAATTTGAGGCAGGATTTTTGGAAGCTGAGTAACTTGATTTTGTTCATGTTGTGGTTGAGATGGAAGGGACAGTAAAGCTAATGGTATTGCTGGAGCCTGTATGCCAGTAATTTAGAAAGAAGGCTTTCTGGGGCAGACTCAGCTAATTAAATGGGAGATGAAGTTCCGTTCACTCTAGTGAAGCTTTTAGGTTATGATTAAAATTCTACTAGTTGGGACAGCAGGAACTGTAGAATATATTGGTGGATATGGCAAACCAACAGGCTTGTGGAAAGCGAGGCAGGTTGAAATGCAAAGTGATTATAGTCTTCTGTGGTAAATTCTGAAGAGTGCTGTCAGTCTTGAAATTATGCTTCCTGTGAGGATTAGGATCGGGGTTAAATGAGAATCTTCTGTGGCTCAAGGGACTAAGATGTGGGCTGGTGCCCACCATATAAAAACCGAGGGTATATAGGGTTATAATTTTTAGAAGGGTAAGTGTTAAGGCTATTGCCAGGTAGCTTTTCTGACAGCAGGACTGAAGAAAGATCTTCTTTTAAAAATCTGTTAAAAGGTAAGATCATGCAAGTCCCCCAGGGCTTGGATGAAAGCTGAGGCTGGCAGAGTGAGTGGCGTATGGCCGCTGGGAGGTGCAGTTACGATTAATTCAGACCCAGTCGTTTTTAATCATTGACATAGAAAGCAGATTTGATACAGTCTAAGATTTGACCTGTCAGCAACAGTAATGGGCTACAAGGCCTTCTGAATAAACCTGGCACTAGATATCAACAAGTTTTCCTATTACTAGTACAAACTTGTGTCAAGGTTCCAGGAATACTTGTTTCATGAGAACATCTTAAGGAGTTCTGTGGCCATTACACATGTGAAAGATCCAAGGTATTTTTGCAGTCTGAGTTCTATAAGCAAGTAGTGGTCAGGCCAATTTGCCATGTTGGAGGAGAATTCCATCTAACCTCTTCAGCTGACTTTCTTAGTTGGATTTTGGGGGGAATAGGCAGAAGGAAACACTGCAGCTCTTAGTCATAAAGAATAGATTCTGTGATAAAACCAAGAATATAAGTCTATGTTAAATTTGGTACCTTCAGCCTGGGATAGTTAAAAATCACTATTCTGGAGTTAAGAATATTCCAGATACAAAGCTACTGTAATCCAAGATTGGACGTGCTGATCTAAAGAAGATTTTTTTTTTTTCCCCCTGTGTTTCTTCCTATGAGGTCCTATGACTTACAGTTCTTCCTATGTACTTTGCATAGTGCCTAACATGATCTGCTAATATTAAGCAGTTCTTAAGGTTACTAACCACACTTTCACTCCAGCTAAAATGTTGCAATATGTATTCCAGTGTCAGTGTCACCAATATCCTGTGTTCCATTTCCTGGCAGTGAAATTTTTTTAAAGATTTAGACTTCGCTCATTATTACAAAGGCAATGGAAGTCAGGAGCAGCATCTAAGAAATCCAGCCTGGGAACTTTGTCAGCCCCCAAAATAATAGGATGAGTTTTGTATGTACTTTGATGGCGTGTGCAACAGATGAAGGAAAAGAAAACATATTCCAAACACAACACTTCCTGCCCAAAAGCATAGAAGAGTGTGCAAATCCTGTTCTGCTGGAAGGAGAAAAACAAGACTTTTGAAAAAGATAGAACAG